>NC_136143.1:3686341-3964111 GCF_965212315.1 Lampetra planeri
CCCACTTTGCGTGATTCCATGCCATGTGGCGGCTGTTTATGCGCAGAGGCCAGAGCCCCATGCACGTGCTGGGCCTGTACGGCAAGGAGAATGCGGCTGCCATTTTCGAGCTCTTTCTCGAGTGCATGCCGGAGTACCCACTGGACAAGCCGGACATTGAGGGCCACACGGGTGAGCACGCCTCATGCCTCAATGCTACTCATTCAGCTCTTCCTTAGCAGACTACGGTCGTGCGTTAGTGGTGGGTAAGGGGGTGGTGGGGGTCATTGTGGGTGGCTGTCCTGCGTGCCACAGACACAAAAGTTGCAAGTGTTGTACATAAAGTGGATGTGGTGAGAACTAATTACATTGATAAGAACCTTTCCACAACCTTAGCCTGCAGTCATCTACAAGTAAGAACAAAGCTCTCCCATGTGGCCTACATAGATAGTTGGGGCAAGCTCTGTTTGCAAGCACATACTAAGGTCTGCAAAGTGCACAAGGGAGTGGTTTGGTCATCACCACACCTGACTGCCTTTCTTTTGGTAGTGCTGATGTTTACACAGTGCACTAGCTATTTAATGCTGCGTCCACTTCGAGGAGTCTCCTAACTATTTGAAATATTTGACACTGATTAAAGCTTTGACTGAGATACTAAATTTGGTTGCTAAGATTCGGAGTGCAGTGTGCGAACCGTTATGCCACTATTTCCCACAGTTTACACACACACTCCACACACACACTCAATGCAAAACCCCAGCATGAGAACAGCTGAGCGGTTTAATGATTGCATGGTCATGGCGCGCAGTTCTGCTGTTGGCGTACATGAAGGGCAACGGGAACCTTTGCCGCGCCGTGGTGCGGGCGGGCGCGCGTCTCGGCCTTACGAACTCGCAGGGAGTAAACATCTTCAACTACCAGGTCGCCACCAAGCAGCTTCTCTTCCGTCTACTCGGTATGAAGAAACCTAACTCATTGTGCAGCAGACTTGCTCGTATTCACCTTTCTCCGCATTCATAATGACTGATTTGCTGTAGGTGTAAGTCATTTTTTTGTTGGAACAGTAGGAGGCACAGGTGGTGCATCTGCCGGTCATCTTAGTCGGTCAACCTATGGCACCTGGGTCTGTCCCGTAACCTCCTGCCAGTGGGCGTTCAACTCCACGTGGCCCTAAAGTGCACATAGCCTGGCGCAAGTGCCATGGTGATGTCACGGCCACTTAGTGGCGAATGGCGGTTGTTGTTGTACTCTTAGGTTTTTTTTTGGTAAAGTCACGTAGGAAAAAAATTAATAATAATAAAATTATAATAAATGAAAATAACTCAATTAAATCACGACGTTTCGGAGGAAACACAAGTCTCCGACTTCAGGTGGGACCGTCACAGCTAAATTTACTGTATCAAGTGAAGGGAAATCCAAGAGACAAGATCTAAGGGGAGGGGGGAGGAGCTTATTTAAATGTGGTTGTCAGGGACTGGGAGGTGGGGGGGGCTAGAAGGGAAGGTACAAGTGAATAACCTCCACAGGGGTTGTGTAAGTAATTATTTCTGAACTTGTGGGCTGTTCCACTCCGGTGTCATCCCTGGGCAGACATGCTGTCCAAGGAGCCTCCATGGTGCGATGGTTCTAACTGCTACGAGTGTGCGGCCAAGTTTGGAGTGACCACGCGCAAGCACCACTGGTGAGTCTTTCGTAACCAGTGTTAATTTAGTCGAAAGACAATCCGTGGAGTTTTTGTCAAGTCCAAAGTCTGTGGATTTAATTTAGTCATTAAATGGTGACTGACACTGGATGCACTATCAATTCCGTCATATTTTATCTCGTGGTTGAGAGTGTGGATGCTAAGGGTAGGAAGTATGGAGTGGGAGCAGAGAGAGAGAGGCAGGAGATTTTGTGAATGCACTAACCTGTGACCTTGTCTTTTTACGTGTGTTCCCACCACAGCCGGCATTGCGGCCGACTTCTGTGCAACCGCTGCTCGGCCAAAGAAATTCCCATCATTAAATTCGACCTCAACAAGCCTGTGCGCGTTTGCGACATCTGCTTTGATGTGCTGACGCTTGGTGGCGTCTCCTAGCAAAGCCCCTCTTCCAATAACCACTGTCCCCCACAACATTACCCCCACTCCGCCAAGCCTCCTGCCCAACCCCTCTCCCTTGCCAACAACACTTCTTCCATTCCAGCCGTCCCCTAACCTTGCTTACTATTGTAAGAGCCATACCAGTGGATGTCTGTGTGCCACCAGCATCCCGCCACACTGCCCGCTGCTTAAAGCTGCTAGTCGCTAGTATGCTGCGGCATGTGCCTGGGCACACAGTGATGTATAGTGCAGACTTTTTTCAGCCAGGATATTGACAGCCTGTGCAATCGTCCCACGCTCAGGCCTCCTCTCTAACACCCTCTTCAGCCTCATTGTCTCTGTAAAGAGAGAGACCAGTGTTTGTAATTATGTTTTTGCATTCCAGTTGAGTGCCCTGTAGGTGCAGTGGCATGATGGGTATCAAATACGTAGTGTGATGGAGGCACAGTTTAGGTGTGGGAATCTGCTGTGTTACAACCCACATGTACTTCCTACGCACAAATCACTTCCTTTGAACTGTCTTAACTTAGAATGAGCTGTTGTTGCAGGCTTGAGATGACCTAACTAACCCTTATACCAATTGTAGCCTCAAGTAACCTGATCAGTCACTTAAGTGCTAATGTTGCTTTGGTAAACAATGGTAACAGCGGTAAGCACTATCATGTATGAGAATGCAACTAAGCTGCAGTAAGCAGATTTGCTTGAGATCTCTGTAAAGCTGAACCAATTTGTAGTGACGTTTTGCAACCTTGAATCACGTTCTGATGGCGACCGTATTAACACTAATAGCGTAACAGTACTGTACTCTGCTTCCACTTTTAGTCAGTGTTGCATCTGGGTGGGTGTGCCCCTGTGAGCCACCGATAGCCTCATCATGACAAAGAGTTGCGTTTTCATGCAAGGATGACCCTCTTCACAGAAAGCCCATGGTGGCTTTGCACCTCCGATTAGCACGGTTGGCTATGTACAGTGGGAAAGCAGTTCAACATCCATACATGTGCAAGCAGTTTTGGGCAGAAATGGCTGGAATGGTGACTAGCTATTTGTTTGAATCTGCTCTGCACACTGCTGTGATCTTTTCATGTAATCGGTGTCAGACTGTCGTGTGTGTGTGTGTCTTCTGAAATTTACTGTTAGTGCTGTACCATGTTCGAAATTTAAAAAGCAGGTCCAGGCTGACCGACACCACGGCTCAATGAGACACAAACCAGAAGTGATGGAAGGTGATTCTGCTGTCCCGTTGTCAAATTTCGGATCGGCTCCGTTTCAACCACGAATCAAATTGATATTGAATCATTTCCGTTTTTTCGTACATCCTTTAGCTCATCAAAATGTT
The DNA here is from genome assembly GCF_965212315.1 of Lampetra planeri. Classification (NCBI taxonomy): domain Eukaryota; kingdom Metazoa; phylum Chordata; class Hyperoartia; order Petromyzontiformes; family Petromyzontidae; genus Lampetra; species Lampetra planeri. Next base: position 3,689,737 of record NC_136143.1, read on the forward strand.
GCCAATCTTGTGCTTCGCTTTTGTCGTGTACGGCACACTAGCCAGTGTTTTGCAAAGTGACACTTTGATAATACTTTCAATGGAGGGACTGAACACACATCATGATAACCCCCATACAAACGGCACAATAAAACCCCGTGGCTTTTGTGTGCTCTACCTCGTAGATTGAATTTTCAATACAATAATTGGTAACCCATCTGTTTTTTTTTTATATCTTAAACTATAAATCTCAGCACAATTAAAACAAAATACTGTGAATAAAAAAAAATGCAAATCTATTCGTGAGTAACTTTGGGTGGCCCCTTATGATGCAGTGTCTTGCTATAACTGCTTTGGCCATTCTCAGACCCCAGGACTCGCCCGATGACACTACCCTTACTCTGGCTACCATCGCCCGAGGGTGGATCATCAGTCTGCTGGGGAGGCACAGCACCGATAGCCGAGGGTGGGCTGCACTGTGATGTATCTGCCCCCCCCCCACTCTAGAAATGCTACTTCATCTAAAAAATTCTGAAGCATATGTTGTGATTGTCATCTTCAGGGTGAAGTGGGAAAATGTTATAAATAAACTTTGTTTTTGTGTTATTGATGACGGTAGCACATTTTGCAGATGGCTGAAATGGTTGAGATAAGCCTTGGCTCGAGGGACCACCCTACCCCACTCCCCTCCCAACCACCTCCTCTCGCCAATGAACTGTTCTGAAGAAACATGAACTCCCTCCGTCAACCCAAAGAAACTTCATTTTTTTATTCTGTGATTGCGCAATCTCGCCCATCTGACCACCATACATAGCAAGTGTTATGGGCTGCTGGGCTACGCTGTTGGGCAGACAACAAAATGGTCGATGAGACTGTCCTCGTATGCTCCAACGTCTTTGCCTCCCCCCCGCCTCTCGCCAAACCCCTTTGACCAGCGTGGTAAAGTATGGTAAAATAACCTCCCAACAATTTGCATGGCATGGGGAGGGCCTTCAGCTGTGGATTAACAAAAGGCTGTATGTGTCAACAAGATACGATCTCATGTTCGCACTAATGCTTCTGAAAATGGTTCTATTCCAATGTAACTGGCAAACAATGTTCGTACACAAACCATGTTGCACTCTGGGTAAAAGCACAAACAGAATTCAGTTCTGTCTTCATATATATAAACTAGTTTTAGTCCATCAGCCTCTTGGCTTTGCAGACAATATTATCAAGTATGATTTGTTTAAGCAAGAAAACCGGACCGGTTTTGACCTGATGTACTCAGCTTTTATATATCCGGCATGTGGAGACAGAAAGGAGTTCTGTTTATATTTCAATCTGATAACTTGACAACCCGGCAGCTTTGTAAAAGAGCAAGCGATGGCTGGAGCCAGTCAGTGATTACAGGTATTGTTGGAAGCAACTTCTTGGGTTGACGGCCGGTAGTTGCTGTATTTGAAGTGCCAGGCAGAGAAGACTTACGCAACTAACACTCGGATTCTTTAAACTGCGTGGCTGCTCTAACCCACAATTCCGTGGTTGCTGTATTGACGAGTAGTATTTCTATTGTTTGTTTATTCCAAGAATAATGAGTTTGCACTTGTATAAACCATGATATGTTTTTGTTGCGATTTGTAATCTTTTTTTGTTGTCCAATGTAGCTGATTTATATGTAACCGTTAACAGAGAGACACTGCATAAATCGATTTTATGACTCTCAAGTTGTGCGTTCATTGGCATATACACCCCACCTGGGCAAGGGCTTTGTCGGCCCTCCGTCCCTGTGAATGTTTGCTTATGGAGATCGTATGCATGCACATTACTGTATGGTGAACTTCTTTCGAACCGTACGTAGAGGTGCGAGATCGAAGTAAATATGGGTAAACCCCCACTCACAAGATAAATAATGGTATTGCTTTGAAAAGTGCAGCTACTATTCATTCTTGTATTGATTAATCTATATTCCTAACTCAATGTAACTACCTCCTGATTAATAAATAATAGAAATTTAAATAAACTAGGGACAATATAAATTGTGTAATGTAAATACTGTACTGTATTACAACTGCACAACCTTTGTCTCGCTCTAGGCTGGTCACCAAGTGGCATAATGGAGATGTTGTGGACCCTGGTATTATTTTAAATAGTGCCTATTTTTAAATCCTTTATATTAAGTTCGCTTGCTTGCTTAGGACGTGCAAATCTTTCGGTCGTTTTTTAACCCACTTCCCGTGATCCAATCGAGCTGACATTTTCCACACAGACTCGTTGTGCGTGACAATTAATGTTCGTGAAATTTTATTTCAAAATTTTACACTTTTTAGGACAAAAATATTATATTTAATTACCAATTGCTTAATGGTGCAATGCAATCATCTGACCCATAGGTGGCAGCCATCTCAAGCCAGAGGACGAGAGGACTCTAGCCGCCACGCATATAAAGGATTTATAGTGAAAAACTTTGTTTTTACGGGTTATACTTATTGTGTCAAGTATTTAATTGCAGAAAATGTATTACAGAATGCAACAGCAGGTTCAACGTAACATACGTTATGACCCAATCCTTGGCAGTTACACCTATTCGAAAACTTGAGGTTACATTCCAAAAAAAGTTTTTGGGACTTTTAAGAATAAACACGTTCGGGAAGTTGGCAGAAAGCACTTTGGGGGGCTTTTTTCTTAAACGTAATGTTATAGTCTTTAAACTATATAATTCATACTTTGTTTTACTGTACTCCAAATGTGATCTCATTGTTTAATGATGACAAAAATATTATTTGGTATTTGAACATAGACACAGACAATTAGTAAGGTTTGTCACGTAAACAGAACATCCCAATTCGTTACTAGTACAGCAACAACACCGGTGTGTTGGAGAGCAAATCCACAACATTTACATTCTGAGTGACAAACCTTACTAATACGCAATATAATCCAAAACAACTATACTATGAACTTGTTTGAGTGTTAGTGTAACACGTAGTAGTAGTAGGCTTTCGCGACCAATATCATCCGTAAGTTTTTTGTGTTAGGTTTCGTAAATATAGATGTGTCGTTAAACCCGCCACCACCCGACACAGCCAATTGTAAATGTTTGTGGATTTTCTCTCCAACACACCGGTGTGCTGTACTCGTAACGAATTGGCACGTTTTGCCCGATCTAACCCAAAAAAAACCCACTATATTATGATGAATAATACTGCCTACGAAAGCCCCCTATCACCACCACGTGTTAAACTGGTCATTTAAATCCCAACGTGCCACTCAAACCTTCCCCTGAGTAAGATGGCCTCCGGGGGAAGGGGGGGGGAGGAGCCTCAACGCGAGCACGCGCCCCCATTGGTCCAACGGCTGCAGCCAATCGGAGGCGTTCATACTTCCTGGTGCGCATGCGCGGTGGCCTCGTGGGGGGTGGAGGGTGGAGGAGGTTGACGCCGCCACTTGGACATCGGCGTTAGCGGCGTCGGCCTCGCGGATTTTCGTCGGGATTCCTTCGCTCCCTGGGAATTTTCCTCTCTCTCGCCTACTTTATTTACCCGCCCGCCCGCCCGCTCTCAAGGGAATACACCTCTGCCGCTCTCACGAGGCTTCTTGCTGTACCAGCGGAAGTGTCGGGACGCCACAAGCGAGTTCAGTGTAGACAGGTGAGTGGGGGGGTGGTGGAGGTGAGGGCGTGAGGAAGCTGTCCGGGTGACGAGGCGGGGTGGACATGGCGAGAGAAGTTTGTATTATTAATGGTGAGTAAGCGTGGGGTAGGGGGAGTGGAGTCTCCTCACCAAGGAGTGACGAGCAGTGAACAGCTTAAGGGGCTTATCCGCGCTGATTGGGGATTGAGAACTGACACGGGGTGGACGTGGGGAAGGTAATTCAGCAGGGGGTGAGTAAGGGTGGACGTGCCTCATCAAGGATGACGAGGTGTGTGTGTCTGTGGCCGGGGATGCCGAGTTGAGAAATCTCACCGCGAGTCCACGGTGATGATTAAACAGTTGACTGGATGAGCTGAGCACGTCTGGCTCAGGGTGCTCTGCAATGAAGACACGTGGCCAGGGATGATTGAGAACCACTTAGGGAGACAGAGACCCCATCAATGATAGCGTGGGGGGTGACTTGCGGTGGATAGACCATGACCAGGGGGGATGATAGGAGATGGAGATCGAACAAGGGTTGACCAGGGGGGTGGGGGGGCAGATGCCTGACCGACCACGTACGGCAGAGCCAGGTGAGTGACGCCGACTCTGTGAGGCCACCCCGCCGACTCTGTGAGGCCACCCCGCCGACTCTGTGAGGCCACCCCGCCGACTCTGTGAGGCCACCCCGCCGACTCTGTGAGGCCACCCCGCCGACTCTGTGAGGCCACCCCGCCGACTCTGTGAGGCCACCCCGCCGACTCTGTGAGGCCACCCCGCCGACTCTGTGAGGCCACCCCGCCGACTCTGTGAGGCCACCCCGACTCTGTGAGGCCACCCCGACTCTGTGAGGCCACCCCGACTCTGTGAGGCCACCCCGACTCTGTGAGGCCACCCCGACTCTGTGAGGCCACCCCGACTCCGTGAGGCCACCCCGACTCCGTGAGGCCACCCCGACTCTGTGAGGCCACCCCGACTCTGTGAGGCCACCCCGTAGCGCTCATCGGCCTCGCCGAGTCCCACAGGACCCAGCTCGGCGAAGTGGCCACGGGGCCTAGATTTGTGAAGAGAACGGGCGGGCGGGCATGGCAAGTCGTTGTTTGACGGTGAATTCCAGCGGCGTTGGTTGCCGTGATGGCGGGTGGGTGTTTGTGCATGCGTTGTTCAGTGGTGGTGTGTGTCGGTGATGGTTGATGATGATGATGTTGTTGTTGTTGATGGGCGGTGATGTTACCGCTCGCGGTGATGGTGTTCGTGGGTCAAAGGTTGTGGCGGTGATGTTGGTGGTGTTCGAGGGCGTGACTAGTGGCGGTTGTGTTGGGGGAGTAGGTGTGGTGTTTATGTTTGTTGACCCAACATGTTTATTGTAAATGCAATGTTCACGCGACAACGCACGTGTTATGAAGTAAGTGCCATTTAGTGTGTGCATTTTCTCATACTTGGACTGTACATTATCGATTAATTATGTGTAATTTTGCTATTTGTCCGTTGAAGGAATGCAGACTACAGCGGTGTACTGTATGGTGCATACTCTGGTTTGCACGGCCACAATCGCACTACTGTGGCTTGTCTTTAGTTTTCCATTCATGAAGGAGATGTGCGCATCGGTCTCTTGATGTTATTATGCGGTTGATGGTTACACTAGTGTCTTCGAGGAATGTCAGAGCCAAGAGGTGAGATATAATTTAGGAAATAGGGATTGTTTTTATATATTTTTTCAGAGAGTGGCAGGAAAGAGGAACAGAAGGCTACAGGGCAGAGGGGCAAGGTGCTTAAGTCATGTGTGTCGGGCTTTATTTAAAATATTAAGTTGATATTCGTCAGTTTAACACGTAGGCGTTCGCGACCAATATTATTCATAATAAACGTTTTTGGGTTAGATCGCGTTATTTATAAATGTGTCGTAACCCTCCACCACCCGACACGGCCAATCGGCAAAAAAAAGTGTCACGTTGACAATGGACAAATAGTTCACTGCTTTAGCCCACCGGTGTGTTGAAGCGTGAAACCACAACATTTACAATTTTTGAGTACGACGTTTCGCTGGTGATTGCCTTCAGCATCATCGGGCAATTCGCCAAAATGGTGAGGCTCTGCTCTAGCTCCCGGTCTTAAATAGAGCAGCAGCAGGGTGACGTCATCATTTAACTCTTCGTCTTTAGTATTTTATTTTTTAGTAACACTTTGCCTTCATTGCCATGTATTGATATACAACCCGGGCAAAATTTTAGCCGGATCTGTTTGGGTCAGCATCCCATAAAATATTTCCAGACCTGGCACACCACATCCAGTATAACTCTTGCTAAGGCTGTGACTACTAGTCATGTACAAACCTCAGACCACCAACAATGAACATTGAATGCTTAAATGTATTGTTTATAACCGGTGAGAGCCAAAAGTTGTTCCGCCGCTTCTAAACGCCGTTCCTCATCGTTCTAGAGTTTCGCCGGCGCTATTCGTGACATCACTGCGAGCGGCCCCTCCGGACGGATGGCGCCACCGCCGCCACCGTCTTGACTTTTCCACGAGCCCGCGTCTCTTCCGGGGCCACGCCGCTGAACTGACGATGGTGGCGGCAGTGCTGACGGCGACATCGACGAGCCTGGGACCGATATGGCGAGCGCGGGGCAGGGAGTGACGGCGCGTGGGAACGGCAGCAGGGACGGGCCAGCTGCGGCGGGGACCGGCCGCGCCATGAACGGGGTGGAGGGGCCACAGATCGACCGCTTCGGCTTCATTGTCGAGGGCTCCGATGGCAGCACAGGGTGCGTTGCTCGGGCCCACGTGATGGCGCGCGGCGAGAGTAGCCGGGATCATAATAATCGTACTGATGCGCTTTATTTCAAGTGCCTCTCTGAGTCTCATAGCCCTTTGTCAGGAGGGTCCTGCTACATTGCAATGTGGTGTTCAGCATGATGATATCCGACGTTTCGCTCCACATCCCAGGGGCTTTTTTTATATTCATAATTTCTAACCGATGAGAGCCAATCTCCAAATACCTCTCTTCGTCGTTACTAATTGAACAGCTCAATTTATTTTCAGTTCAGTTCCGAATATTTTCAGTTCAGCTCAACAGTTTTTGGTATATGGAGGTAACCAGAGGACCCGGAACCTGGCATGCGTATGTGGTGGTACCACACTCAAAGCTCCACACAGATAGATTGAGGAATCCTTTGGCATACCACCATCTCCTGGTCACCTCGTAGCCTGTGCTATCCTGGCGGGATGCATTTAAATATTTGTGCATCACCGGTGTTTGTTGCACCACATGAAGTGTTGCCAGTGCATCTAAATTCACGAATGTGGCTATGTTCAGCGTGTACAGCGTTGACCTCTCTCCCAAGCTTATAGCCGGATCTAGAATCACACTGCCTTGCAGAGTGCAGTGTTTTATTCACTTAGAGATCCTGGATTGAAAGTATTGTGATAGTCAATGCTGCGCTCGTTTGGACACGTGTTTCAAACACCAGCCCTTGTTAGACCTGGGATCAATTTGAACTACATTTACACCAACATCGTTAGCTGAAATTACAAATACATTGTAATCAAAGTTAAATTGTAATTGCAGTTCATTGCGAATTAGACAATTCCAATTGTAACTGACCCTAGGTCTGGTTCCAGTATTCTAAGAGCTACTGTGCCCCCCACCCCACCACGTCTTGATGAATGATAATGTTTTTGTTCGTACCATGTACTTTGTTATGATAATTAATCAAAATGAACACGTGCATAAAATGTCCATGATTAAAAACAATTATTTAAACGCTAGATTTGAAGTGCATATCGCAAAGCACGAGATTCAATTCTACTCCATGAATCAATGCCTGCTGACTGCTGTTAATTCCTTGCTGGAAAGTGCGGGGTGCAGAATGCACCGGGGGCCACATTATGACTGCGATCCGCGCGCTTCTACGGGCGAGATGTACCTCGCGCGCGATTAATGCCAGACTGTGCGGGATGTAGGTCAGTGGCTGCTTGCCGCACACCCCTCCTCCTCCCTGACTGCTGCGGTGTTTACCCCCAGGATAACCCGCCAGCACGCATTTACGTTTGATCGCATCTGTGATATTATTGTTTCACCACACAAAAACGTGCTGATACATATAAACCCCCCGCCTCCCCCCTGTAATGCCACCACAACCTCACTGTCAGCGTTTTAAAAACACTGCATAAATAGTTGCCGGGTACATGCGGCATTGTTCAGTTAGCAATGAGACCATTTTAACCACGATTTTTTTTTCCATTAAAAGATTTATTTTAACCTTGGCCGAGCCCCGCATATCGGTACAAGGGGGGCCAATTGTCGGCCGTCCGGTGACCTGGCAGCATCGAGATTGGTTTCCACAGGCGAGAGAGTCTGCTGAAACCAGATGGCTTAGCGGATATTGGTTTAGCCATTGGCATTCAGTGTGGCACAGCATCTCTATTTCTCTCTTTCCAAACCCTTCTGTTTTAATTCAGCTTCACAACGATTAAGACTCCAGGATGAAGCTGGTTTTTACGGCATTTATTTTGTTCGCTTGCCCGTTTAGTCGGCGTGAAGCAGCTTGCGCGGGGACGTGCGTGGGCAACCTAGAATAGCCACTGCAGCACATGGGGGGGCAGAGAAGGGACCCCTCTGCTCTTGCTGCCCGGGAAACTGGGAGCTGAATGAGTGCTGCTAAATCCGGCGCCAGAAAGTGCTTGTGCTGCCAAGCGGATGCCGCCGCACACTGGCTGCTCGGTTTTGAAAGCGTCTCCGATTTCGCTGCTGGCATGTTGCTGCATTGCTTGCAGTCGAGGCTGGCCTGTGCCTGCCACGCGCGGGAATTTTTAACCCAAGTTCCGACGTAGGAAGGGAGTATAGAAGGGCTCTTGGGACTTTGTGGTGGTTGCAACATGATTTGGTGGTGGTGGTTGTGTAAAGTGATGCGTGACTGCAGTTGCAGTGTTTCCAGTGTGCGAGCAACCCCGCAACTTCTATACAGCCCTAGATGAAGGCCTCCCAAACCATCACAATATTCACAATATAAACAATATAAAACGCAAGTGTCACCGAAGGGTTTTACACATTCTCTTTGTGCGAGTTGATTGGTGCCTGGTTGTGAAAGAAGCGCTGCACTCTGACCCTGGTGACGCACCATTGGCGGACAGCGTAGAGATATCACGCGTGTCGCATCGCTCCAGGAAGCCGAGACAAAGCAGCACTTCCCTTTGCGTATTGTTACATTTTCCAAATCTTCCCTTGCAGCGGGTGGCAAAGGCTCCGGGAGCTTATTTATAGCCTTCTGCTGTGAAGCATCTTGAGCAAACACAAAGGTTGTGCTTTGCTAGGCCCATGACATCTGCACTGACAACAGCAGCACCTTGCAAAATCTTCAGCGATCAAAGCTGCCTGCTGCTTGTTTGTTTCCAGTGCAATGGAAAGGAAGCTTCCTTGTGCTGCGTGTGGGTTGTTTAAGGGGATAGCGTGTGCCCCACCCCCCCATGCGCCCCCCATGGCTATTATTTTTGTCATTTTTTTGCCTTTCCAATTTTTATCCCGTTTTTTCTATGGGCGTCATGAAATGAAGAATGTATCCATCAATTACAAAACAGTGCACCGTTTGTGTTTTTGAATGGTTTGCAGAAGCAGATATCACAGACCTGCCTCTGAAATCGCTTCAAGTGACCTCTGGTTTACACATTAGTAGGCAGCACCACACCATCTGCCATATGAGAGTAATGTTTGATCGCATAACAGTGAAACCACTTTTTTTATCTCTCAGTACTATCGTTTAGTCAAATTAATTGCCGGAAAAAATTAGCACGATCGATTTTTTTTATTGTTGCTGACAGGGGCTGAAACCATCAAATCACTGCACCTGAGAAACTGATGCAATCCCTGGCAGCCGCCTTGGATTCAAACTCCATGACCTTAGCAGAGCCAGCTCAGTGCCCTGAACTCTGAGCCCCCTGGTCACCTTGGGGCTGCATGTAATGATATTTGGCACCGACAGGATTGGTGGCCACTACCGCTCTGCACGGTAATGCCCCCAACCATGCCGTGCTATCTCATCTGCTATGGGCCGATTGGTTTCAACCCGGCCGGGCCCCATCTCAGGTGGGTAACCGCCAACTGAAATAGGCGTGCAAAAAAAAATCTGCTGCTCCTTGCATTTCACGCGGGTTTTTTTAGGCTTTTAACTGCAATCGGCTCTGATCTTCTTTGATCTCTTAATGTGGGTACTTTGATACCAGAAAAATCTTGATAAAAGTTCAGGTTTAGCACTCAGTTGTATTTTCGTTTTGCACCGTGCATTGTACAGCACGATTTATGACGTGCTGCAAACTAATTCAGGATCTGAATTGATGAAGTTCCCAGCGCATGGATACGGTGCGGAAGAACACGCGGTACAACCCGAAAACAAATCGGAGAGCCGTGTACAGCACAACCGCGAACAATCTAAGCAGGAGAAATAAAAAATGTTATGCGAGACATTTAAATTCACCCAAGCTCATTAACTAGATTTATTGGTTGTCAATTACTGCTAGAACTGTGGAGGAGGGAGTTTAAGAGGTGTGGTTTCATGTGCAAGAGTAACGAGTATTGTGCAGATAATCCTGTACTGATTGCAGGAGTTTCCGTCAGTTCCATTAACTTCCATAGGACTGAGCTCTCACACTCCCTGCAAGTGATTTTCCCTACAAATGTCACTTTACATTAATCATCATCAGGTCACTGCTGCTGAGGTTATTAAACTGTATGGAAAAACAACTGAAACTAAAAGAAAAATGCAGTTTGGGAAGGGGGTATTTATTGGCTAAGGTCTGTCCATTTCATAGTGTTACCATCTCACTGCTTTAAGCAATGAATATTATTTATTGTTCAATTTAGATGACTTCTGTGTATGCTGAGAGCTGTGTTGAGATTGGGATTTTAGTTTGTGTCATTCTTGTGTTACTGTACTGATGTGGTATGCTACATCTCACTTTACAGGGGGGCTGTGCTCTTGAAATACGGCGCATAACTCAAAATCGCGTAAATTAAATGTAATTTTCCCCAAAGAAATAACGGAAATGGAGTTAGGGAGAGCACGCGATCGAACTTCATTCTTACGTCTACATATTTCACTGGTTACAGTACATATTATATTTACAATACTACCATACATATATTAAATATATAGTAACAACCTATTTAAAGAAAGAACATCATAAAAAATACAAAAATATTTTGAACACTAAGTGAGATGCTTACTGCACATTGGTAGGAATGTGTGCACAAGACCAAGTTCACGTGGACAAGATCTTGAAAATGGCACGCGAGAAGGAGATGCTGATGCTGCCCGTGCTTGTGGTTGTCGTACTACACCTCAGGCAGCATCGCCACTGAACTTTACTGCCTGACTTAACAATTGGCTCGTTCTATTCATCGTGCCCAAAGCGCTGGAGCGCGGTTTTTTCAATAACAGTGCGTGCATAACAAAAATAAGTTGTCTATTAATCTTAACGCGCTATTTCAAAAGCGCGTTACGTAGACGCGCATAAAACGCGGGGCGACTGTAATGTGTTGTTGTAGGGAGCTTTGCTTACGTGTTGTTATTGTGCGTTGCTTTATTCTTCGATTTAAAGCTTTCGTGACTGCAGGGATTCATCTTCTTGGTTCTTTCGGTAAAGTCACGTGGAAGGGAAGTAATAAAATAATAAAAATAATAATTATTATGTTTAATTTTATAAATAATAAAAATAAAACATAATCATTATTATGTTTTATTATAATTATTATGTATTATTTTTATTATTTTATTATTTCCCTTCTACGTGACTTTACCGAAAGAACCAAGAAGATGCTTTATTCTTGCCTCAATGTCGGGAGTGTGTCGGTGTGCTCACGCGTCACTGCGTGTTTCGTCGTGTTCGCAGGGCGCTCGCGATGCCCGTGGACGTGCTGCGCCAGAGGGAGCTGAAGTGGCTGGAGATGCTGCGCTACTGGGACAAGTGGATCACCAAGGGCTACAAGAAGGTGAGTATCTAGATTTGAAGTTCTCGTGACTGCAGGGATCCATAACAAGGTGAGTGTGCCGCCCGGCACAGAGCTCACCGCTGCTGCCAACCCCACAAACAAACCGTGGCCACGGGCGTGGTGTAGCAGTGGGGAAGAGGGCTGAGCGCTTTAAGGGTGGAGCACACTAAGCGACCAAACACCAGTCCTGACCAGAGGTCGCAAACGGGTTTTGATTCCTTACCCGTACCTGTACCCGGCTGGGTACAGGTAGCCGTATCCTACCCGTACCCTACCCGAAATGAGTGACAAATGGTTACTCACCAATGACTCACGGCCTACCCGTACCCGGCCGCACCAGGGTCGCAAACGGCTACCCGTACCCGGCCGGGTATGGGTAGCCGGGTATCGGGTAGGGTACGGGTATCGGGTACCCATTTGCGACCTCTGGTCCTGACTCACAACCAACTATCCAAACAGCCAATAGTACTCGCCCTCCTGCTGACCCTAAGCCTAACGAACTGGTCAGCTCACCACTTGTAGTAGGCCTTCCATGGACCATAACCTTAACTCTCATCTCATAGCCTATTGGCTAATGAAAGCGAATTAATCTCTGTTAACAACTACGGTAATACATATTGGTTTTTGTTTGGCCACTTGGTAGTTTTGTGTCAAATGTATCGTCATTAACCCTCCACCACCCAACAAGATTGTTGTGTTCAGAAAGAGATTGTATTACACTTGCAAATGCATTTTATCTAATTCTGGCCAATGAAGCTCCTCAACGGTGGCTTCAGACTTTTCCTGACCACCACTCCACTGCGCACTGCGTATACAAAATATATGAAAATTTCTATTGCTAAAGTTTTGCCAGCTCAGGTTTGCATTGACAAGTGAAATATTTGGTCTGGGTACATGGGCTGCCCAGGATAGCGGCATCAGCACATGCCGGCCGTGTAACGATTACAAACGCTGACGCCGGTTTGCGTCGCAGAACCCGGTTGCCTTGTGTCATCGCTCTGATGGTGGAATTACAAATCGGCAGTCCACCAACCGCTACAGTGCGCAGCAGTGCGCAAAACCATGCGGTAAATTGTAAATCGTGCACGTACACAGTCCAACAACGGAGCTCGGGGGTAACCCAGTCACACTTGAAATTACGTTATTACTTATTCTCCCAACAAACTGTTCCACTTCCTCAAAGGAGGGGACCCGGTTGGGGTTCTCTGGTTTTTGGTCTCTGATTTGACTCTTTACCCTCCCCTTCATCGTAAGTTTCCGCGTGGGCGGGCGCGAGCCGTGCGCGTGTGACGGTTGTACTGTGCTTCCGTGTGTGTGCTCGTGTGTTACCGGGGTGTAACAATGCACCGATTCATCGATAATTAAGCTCACCATAACATGCAATGGATCGCGTGCGTAACGGCGGATCCACTCACGAATGATGGTTGCATAACTGATCACTTTGGAATGGACGTGACTGCAGAGTCCTCGTTTATCATGTGTGTTTTGTTGTGTTGTATGTACTCCGTTCACATGACCCCCCCCCCTCCGGCCACTAGAGGCTGTTCTATCCAGCAGAGTGTTTAAAATAAAAATGCTTCGTAATTTGTTGAATTGTGCTCGTCCGTGAGTGATGTGACCAGCCAGTGAATCCACGCGTGTGTCTGCATCATGCTGGAAGAGTGGTCAGGGAGTCACATCGCCAAACGGCTAACGTTGACCGTTTAAATTGTTTTTGGTTTTCTGCTTTCACGTGGTGCCAATCTCTCCATGGGCGAGCTGAGGAAGTCTGATAGCCCCAACCCCCATCAGGGCTGTTCCCCTGTTTGTGCTGATATGCCACCGCAATGCTTCCTTGCTGAGGCTGCTAAAGCCCTGTTAGCGCATTGCCGGCGGTAATCTCTAATGGAACACAGGACAGAATTAGCAGCTCGTTAAGAGATGGCTACTTACGAGGCCACGGCAGAGAACTGGTTTACTGCGAGGCACATTCGGTCGTCCGTATCGACCGCACAACGATTTGCGTTTTATATATATAAACACAATGAAATGAAATTGAATGTGATTGGATTGTTACAGCTCCAGATTCGTTTTTCCATTGGGAAATGTTTCAAACTATTTGTATTATGTTTCATGTAATTATAATGCTGATGTGCAGTCTTTTATCGAGCCGCTGCTGGATAAAGACCTTTCCACGCCATTGCGGTAAAGGGGTCGTTTGACCATACTTCACCACGCTGACCAGTGCGGGTTGGTGAAGTGTAATAGGGGCAGCCGGGACCGCTGGTCTTCGCCATGGCCGGTGATTGAATTCCGCTTGTCATGTTTATCGAGTACCGCTACACAAATATTATCACATGTCCATTGAAATCATTATTAATTATAGTAATACGCTTTATTAAAATTGATTCCCTTGACTTCAGCAGTAAATGAATGAGAGTACAGTACTTATAGAATTGAACACAGCACCGTGGCTTTCACCTCTGACCCTCTGGACGCCATTATTGAGCTTGAGGCTAAATATACACGTGCAGTGTCCGAACGGGAAATGTTAACTGCATATCAGAGCCTCCAGGAGAGACCACAAGGGAAATCACATGCTGCTGTATGTCCATGTATATACATATATGCATGCGTACATATATGCACCCAACATACACAAAATGCAACACATACACACACATACGAGTACAGCCCTTGTATCAATCCAATGCTCGATGAGGGCCTTGTCATGCCATGCAGATTGTGGGGATTATTTGATGATACCTCACCATGGCTGGTCAGTGCTGATGGGAAATGTGACAGCATAGAATCGCAGTACAACAACGCATTTTTTTCGAATGCCCTCCATCTAGCTCCCCAGCCATCTATGACAACCTGTTTGCACTTGGTGGTCACCCATTCATGCACTGTCCAAGCTCACACTTGCTTAACTTCCAAGGTCTGATGAAATTGGGTGCGTTCTGGGCAATTTGTCCTTAGGATTTTGTGAAAGGGGGGTTTAAAAGTCGTGAGAGCAGTGGTTGGTTGCGTAAAATACTTTCTTGCCTTGCTTCCTCTTGCGCAGCTGTAGAGAACACGTTATGGGAACGCTCCACATGTTTTACGGAACTCGCAAGAGAGATTATTAGGCGTATATGCTTACTCTGAGAGTAACGGATTGAACAACTTGTTTGTATCGTGGTGCAACAATGTGCGTTTTCTCTGCTAAGGGCGCAAGGGAAATGGGTGGTGTGGGGGGGGGTGGAAATGGGTGGTGTGGGGGGGGGTGGAAATGGGCCTGACGCGGGTGGCATGACTTTTCACTCCTCGAGATGGTCACGGAGCCCTGCTGCACTCTGCGCGAACACACGTTAGCAAGCCCCACCGCCTACTGTACCTTCCTCTGCTGCCTGCTGCGTAAGAGTCTGCAGTTGAACGATGCGTCGCTCTATCGATTGATGTTGATCCTCAAGCTCACGATAGACGCATCGAATCGTGTATTCAAAACCTTTTTATTTGTGTACGTTCAGGCACAAGACCTTGTAATCTGTTTATGACGCCAGCTTGTAATGTATTCACGATTTCACGGCAACACTGACAGCCATTGGGAGCGCTAACCATGCACCGCAATACTAAGAAAAATAATCATTTCTTCGATGTCGAATGTTTGTGTAATCACGAGAGTGCGGCTCCTGTTGCCGAGCACGGGCACAAAGACCCAAAACGCCAAGCAACCAGCAAAAAACAGCAGTTTGTAAATTGTAATAGATCATTATTGACACGTTTGTGGCATTAAACAAGGTTGTCATAAGGGCTCGGGAAAGGAGACGATGGGAAGGCCTTCCAAATTAGGGGCAGTGCGAGGGGAAGACGAAAAGTCTTGTGACCTGCAAGTGTGGTGGTTGATTACAGTGTGGCTGAGATTGTTATGGATGGTGTTGGTTTCTTGAGTCGAGCTCTTGCCGCGTGTCATATCCTCACACTCTCGGTTGCATCCCAATGAGAATAATTTGGCAGCGCAGGGCACGCCAGCGCCGTTAATGTGAAACGTCACCGGCCCTCGAGGGGACCATTCCTCCGTCGCTGCCAGTCGTCGGCGATCGCCCGTTTTTAATCTCGGCAGCTGAGACTCGCGAGCGAGTCCATCGCAGCAGCGCCGGTTTGCAGGAGCAACGAGACAGCTGTACGACGGCTCTCGTCTTAAAGGGGCACTGTTCATGGTCTGCGTCACTACTTCTTCGTTGCCAGATTTTCAACAGAGCCGGGCTTTCATTCGCTATGGCGCCACCGCCTAGGTCACGGGGCGCTGGGGGCACGGTTCCCCTGCTACTGAGACTCCAGGTCGCGTAGGAGGTCGGCGTCCACGCTGCTGATTCCCTGCCCCTTTTTTAAATCCTAACTCTGAGAGCTTTCTTTTTTTTAGCCTCTGACTGGCTCCTTTGTGATTATTACACCTGTTTACACAGGAGAGCCTTGCTGAGGCTGGTGAAATTTTTTCAAGAGTGCCCGGCCGATCGCAGTAGGGGAAAATTATTACTATTTGGATTGCAATTGAGTCATTCGCGGTGTAGTTTACTTCAAATTCGGAAAATTTGGACCATGACACCGGCACGTAGTCTTTTTTTGGTTAATACGCACACAATATTAATCAGGGTGGCCACTGGTTTCGAACCGTGGACATTTGCAACACGCGGCGAACACGCTTCCGCTGTGTCACCGCCGTCTCCTCTTCTTTGCACATTTCTGAACAATTAAACTGTATATGCATCCTTTCCTGAGCTCCCTGCGAAGCACACGCCCGACTGTTTGGTACAGCATCTTGACGTGCAGTTAGATTTGGATGCTCGGTAAATGCAAATTGCTGTGCAATTGTATTACGATTGCAGAAATTGACGAAGCTTTGGCGGTTGATTAAAACATTGTCAGTTGTGGTTAGCGGGTATCTTATGAGCTGTGACAAATGCATTAAAATTATTCAGGACCTTAGTAATTTATTACTAAGGTCCTGTTACATTGGGACGTTTGGTCAATGACTCTTCATGAGCGTGTTGCCTGCAAGAGGAAACAGGGCGACCAAGTGGCCACATCGGCTCATGGAGTGACCGTCCTGGCAGATGTTGCATGGGGAGCCAGTGACTCAATCGTACAAGGCGGCACACCGTACGAGGAAGATTCTTGAACGTGGACTTTAACAGGGGGGAGGGTATCGGCTGTGTGGTCAAGAGGGGGTGGGGGGGGGGAGTTCCCGACAGTAGTTTCAAGTTCATTTTGTTTAACCAGGTTGAGTGCTCTTGCAAGAGTCACCATGGGTCATGAAAATGACGCCAATAAAGCAAAGTAAAAGAAAGTAGGGGCAGCAGCAGAGGAGGAGTCCCCTCCCAATGAGCTAAAACTGTTGGCGTCGACAGGAAACACGCATTGCTTCTCATCGCCATGGAAGAACAGTTTCCAGTCCGTTGTGAGGTTCCGTGCTGCCAATGAATAAGTGACTTAGGGCTCGTTTTGAATGGAGTGACAAAATTGGCTATGACCTTAGTGTTGCTGTTTTCTGGTCATGCATTTCCTTGTTGGGTTTAGTCATTCGCTTGCTGTCCTCTTTTATACCGGGAAAATCTGTACACTGGGGCAAATGTATACATTGAGGCATCGGGGTCTTAGCACCGTGTTTATCAAGTCACTTAATTAATTACGTAAAACACCACGGTAATAACTGACTGCGCCTTTTCGCTAAACATAAATGTTAGCTGCTGATCCATACAGGGAATGTGAGAATCCTTACCGAGGAGATCAATGAAAAAGGTCGCTCTGGCTGAATTTTAGGCATATTTAAACCCCTCCCCTGAACTTCTTGAGTCTATATGTGCTTTCGTCAAGAGAGTAAGCACAGCGGTGCTAAAAGTTACCAATCCAAACAGTGACGTAACATACTGATGTTTATAATGGGACCTTTTTTGCCATTATCAAAGTATGGAAAATAAGAATAGATTTTACCCTATCTGGCAATAAAACAGGTGTTCAAACGCCAAATAGATAAATTTTGCAAGGAATACAGTTTGCATTGGTGATTATCGTCCTTCCAAAAGAAATCTATTTGGTGTTTGAACATCTTAACACGGGTTTTATTGCCAGAAAGGGGAAAACCTATTCTTATTTTAATACTGGTCTGTGCTTGCTATTTTCATACACCTTTGCAACTTGTTCTTGTACGTGAACATATGTACGTAATCAAAGTTTGTGTAAGTGTGACCAAGTAATGGTATTATCCAGGAAAGCCTTAAGGCTATTTCTCAGGCGGGTCCTGTATTGGGATGTTTGGCCAATTCCGTTTTAGTGACTGTTTTTACGCTTATCCTGGGTGTTTTGTTAAACTTGCAATCTGGTGATGGTGTCACCTTAACAGCACTGCTGAGGGAGGCAAAGAGAAGCCACCTCCACCATCCTTCCCTAGGCCTGGCTCTAGGATCCCAGTGTGGAGAGCGTTATTACGTGTTGAAGAGGGGGCAGTGGGAGCATATGGGAGGCAGGGAGCTTGAGCCATGGATATGCCCTTGATGTGACAACTGAAGGGACACCTTGGGGCAAACAAACAAACCAGAGAGATAATGCAACAGGAGAGACGGTGTAAACGAGACCAGGTAGAATTAGCGCTGGAATCAAACGATGATTCAAGGTTAATCATCATTACACCTATAATATGCACGTCGCGCACTCTGCATGGCGTACACACTTGAGTACAAGTACCGTATTGCCACCCTTGTGTGCAGGTAAAGCTGCGGTGCCGGAAGGGCATCCCCCCGTCCTTGCGGGCCCGTGCCTGGGAGCATCTATCTGGCAGCAAGTACATCATGGAGCAGATGCCCGGCAAGTTTGAGGTGCGTGCCATCGCGCCCCTGCGCATTTGATATTCACACCAAACTTGTGGTGGCGCAAGACTTGTCACGAAGGCGAAATGTTTCGCAGACGAGTAATAGACTATTTAATTAACTTAACCACGCTTGTTTAATTCTTGCAGTAGGGAGCGATGTTGCTGCTGTGTGTGATCTCATTTGAGTATTTTGCAGGTAATTTTTCAGCGTTGGGATGTTTGTCCAACACAAGTTAAATTGTGTGTTTTTTTAGCTATGGGAGGAAACTGGCTACACCAGAGGAAATCCATGCAGATCAGTTGGAGAGCATAACAAACTACACTTAGGCACTTGAGGTGGGAATTGAGCCCAGGCACTTGTTGCTCTGAGGCATTATTTCTGCCATTGCACCACCCTGCCACCCCGGTTTACCAGTAGGAGACGTGTTGTTATGTAATTTTACCAAAATACGTAATTTACCAGCAGTTTTTTTTTATGGTTAAAACTCCCACAGTGTTAACCAGGGCGGTGGCTGAGCTTGAAGCGTGCAGCTCTGTAAGAAGCGGCAAATACACGACCACTCGAGCCTGTCACCACACGATGACCTGGGGTTCGCGTCCATCGCCACCGGAATTCACACACTTCAACCTGGCACTCGCAACAAAACTCTGATCAGCCTTCCCATGCCATGCTGTCGAAACCCGAGTAGCCAATTCCACAGTCACAAAACTAACCACAGCAACCACCGCCTCCCGCGGCCAAGGGATGGCCGCATTGTTTGTGAGTGTGCCGTGGCTGTGAGGCTGCCTTTTTTTTTATTTTACTTCTCCCAATTTATATTCCAGTAGTGTTGTCAGTGTCATGTTATGAGACGATGGAATTTCCTTTTGGAACTCTGTAGCTAGCGGTGCATCACCTGGAACAGCTCCATTAGACGATATCACAGAACGACTTCAGAGGTTATTTCATTCAGTCCATTTGTGCATGCTATGGGCACACGCTTTTTATGATCTGCAAATAGTCTTCTTTGCATTTCAATCAAATTTAAATGTTTAACTGTCGGTGCAAAAATGTTGCCAAAGTAAGAGAAAGACGCAATTGAATGGTTTGGTTTTTGTTGTATTGGGATTGGTGACCAGACTGAGATGTTCTTCTCACAACTCAGTTTCATCACAGGTGGCCGAAACCCAGAGTTGAACCTATGACCTCGTTGGTGCCAGCTCATCACTTTGACCCCTAAGACACTGACTGGGGTGGACCACCTTTATAAGGCTGCATTTAAAAAATAACATTTTGTAATCTTGCCCCAGTTCATGGAACTTGTGCTATTGGCATCATGTAATGATATGAAGTAACCATTTGCATCTCTCGCAGACCAGTGTGACTTGTTGCGTAAGAGAAGAGCTCATCGAAGCAGATCTCACAGAGCTACCTCTGACATTGGAGGTTATATAAAATCGAATCTTTGCTCTTTAGTGGCCATGTCTAATCACCTTTTGAGCCGAGCCGACGTTAACGAGTGCCCCGTGTATGTGGCTCGTCTCCGCAGGAATTGGATAAGCTACCTGGGGACCCCAAGTGGCTGGAGGTCATCCAGAAGGACCTGCACCGACAGTTCCCCTTCCACGAGCTCTTCCGTGCCAAGGGAGGCCAGGGGTGGGTCCCGAGCTCCAGCATCACGTGCTCCGCTCGCCCGATTTTCTGCGCTGGGTTTTGCCGTGTGCGGATGTCGCGTTTGCCTGACTTGGGGAACGGACGTGTAACGACGCGTCGACTCGTCAATAAGAAACCGATTCATCTTCTTGGTTCTTTCGAAACCGATTATCTAGCTCGTGGACATGTTAAAATGTTACTTGGAGTAAAAAAATATACATTCTTGAATAAGTTAATTGCATCATAAAATCGTGAATGGTGAGGTTTTATACCTGCTTATAAATGCAAGTTGTACATAGAAGCAATTAATCGTGCAATTAATGTTGGCACATCTGGCACGCAACTCAGCGTGTCCTCTCTGGTGTGGTGCGAGAGGATTTGCATTTATTTAAGCACAGTCAGCCCTTACACATCTTCAGTCTTTGTGCCCACTGGCATAATACAAATGTTTTATTGGGTGATGCAATCAAGGTCATGAGCCGCGGATGTGGCTATTTGTGTCTCGAGTCAAAAGACTTGCTACCACGTAGGTGTTCATGGTTGGGCTAACTGCATAAGCTCCCAGCACGTGGGGCGATACGGATGTCACGCCGTACAACACACGGTACAACCCGATAACACACTAGCGGGCGAAATATTTGTTTTTGGTTCAAAGCAGTTTTACAAATGATTGACGTTGTTAACCGTCTTGAAGTATTTTCGTGACGGCGCGTAAAACCTGTTCCATAAAATGTTACACCCGGTTATGCGAGGCACGCGGCGTGCAGCACTGCAGCTGGACTACTTTCTTGCTAGTTTTATTGTTTGTGTTAATTGGTGGTACAGGTGAGGCTTGTCAGGTATCCGCACGTCTGTCGTTTACCGTCTGCTCTGCGTGTGCTGTGTCGTCACCTAGGCAACAGGACCTGTTCCGCGTACTCAAGGCCTACACCGTCTACCGCCCAGAGGAGGGGTACTGCCAGGGACAGGCCCCGGTCGCCGCCGTGCTGCTCATGCACATGCCGGCCGAGGTTGGGCACCGCACCCGGCCCCACTCTCCCACAGATTTTCCACCTCTGTCGTTGACTTTATAACTGCTGCTGCTGCTGAACTGAGTAAGGCTCCATGTGTGAGACTGCGTTTGCTGCCTTTGCAGGAAGCATTCTGGTGCTTTGTGCAGATCTGCGAGAAATACCTTCCGGGTTACTACAGTGCTGGGCTGGTGAGTTGAGGACCTCTGCTGGTGATTCGGTAACACAGTCGCTATCCTGCACGTGCCACGCCCAGTATTGGCATCACTACATACTCGCACGCTTTCATGCTCGCTGACCCATTACACACCATCTATCTCTCCCGCCCACTCCACACCTACCCGCTCACTTGCTGGCTAGACCTACGTGCATGCTTTAAGCGCACGCACTGGTTACACACCTCGTGCACTCGCTCGCCCACTCCACATCTGTCGTCTTGCACACCGTCTACACACTTGCACGCCAGCTACACATTTACAAGCTGTCCCACGACTACGTTCTCGCACACTCGTTCTACAGTGTGCGCACACTCGCTCTACTTTTCTGCACACCTCCACACTCTGGCACATCGTCTCCAAACCAAGTCTCAGATGGCCACTCCACGTATATGCACTGGCACACAATGACTGCACGCGCGCATACACCCACTGATCGCATGTGCATGCGTCGTCACCCTGCCCCCCCCCCCCACCATCGCCCCCCATGTAGGAGTCGCTGCAGCTGGACGGCGAGATCCTCTTTGCGCTGCTGCGGAAGGTGTCGCTCATTGGCTACCGCCACCTGAAATGGCACAGCGTGGACCCCGTGCTCTACATGACAGAGTGGTTCATGTGCGTCTTCTCGCGCACACTGCCCTGGGACTCGGTGCTGCGCGTCTGGGACATGTTCTTCTGCGAAGGTGGGTGGGTGGGCGAGTGGTGGCGCCGGTCGTTTAACCCGCACACACCTGGGGACGGCGTGGTGTTGATGTGCGGTGGCGCAGGGCAGTGGAGGAGCTCCACGGCCGCTCATGGTTCCTGCACGGGTAATTGTGGGGACATAGCGATGCACCGATGTGTTGACCTGGATTCTTACAATCGGAGTATAAGCTTAAAATTGTTCGTGATTCGAAAGTTTATAACACTTTAGACCATAGAGTTGTCAATGTAATTACACCCTATAATCCTCTTCCCTGTCGACCTCCGACTCATTCTTAATCTCGATTACCCCTATGATTGCATTCCCACTTGGTGATGCTCAGTACTGATTGATGTTTGCCCAAGTACAAACATTGTTTACGAGTTTGTTAGACGTGTATGATGCATTGGTCGACATTACGGTAAAACCTTAATTCATAAAATAAATTACAAAAAAATTTACTTTAATAAAATCACAACTCCAAATTATTGGTGAAAGTCAATGAAATATTGGAGCCGGTGAATCATTTGCTCCGTACTCGTTTATTCTTCGGTGGTTTTATTTTCCACTGTAAATATTTATCATGGAAATTTTAGCTTGTATTTGCACGGCAAGCCAGATTTTCCTTCAGAAGCCACACTTTGCCTTTGTGGACTCTCACCTGGTCATCAGCTATTTCTAAATAACTGTGCGGGCATGTGTGTGCGCGTGCATGCGTGGGCAGGCGTCAAGACGATGTTCCGCGTGGGGCTGGTACTGCTGCGCCACGCGCTCGGCAGCTCGGAGAGGGTGCGCATGTGCCCGGGCCTCTACGAGACCATGGAGCAGTTGAAGAACATCCCTCATGAGCAGCTGCACGAGGAGTACCTCGTGCGAGCGGTACGTAGGCCCTCTGCCCACTGGGACATCGGGTCAGCTCCGCTCTCCCCAGGCATCTCCGGTCCCAGCAGAGATCGTTGGCCTAATGGGCGGCAGTAACTGCAGCATTGCCATCATCCAAACACTGACGGAGGGGAAACAACCATGAGGTTGCGCAACCCAGGGAAACACACACGTGGGCAGTGAGAGGTTTCATTTGTGTTTTTGTAAATATTTTTTTACTCAAGGTTTTGATCGGACTGAAAAGATCAGAAGAATCAGAATGGCTGAGGTGTCATCTAGTGAAGCATGATGATATTCGGGAGTTCTACCACAGTGACATTATTAGTCATATTTTACAATACTGTGAGAGGTGGCGATGGCTTGACATTGAGCGGTTACTGTAATTGATCATGGCTAATAATGATTATATACAGCTACAGGAGGTGGTTTCCTACACTTGTTCTGCTCTGGATAATCTCTTCTAAATTTGGGGCAAATCATTTAGGGTACTGAATGGTGATCCCTATGATTAAAGGTAAAAATTACTGACGTATAGTCTCTTACAATTGAGGCGAAGTAAAACTCACGAATTACTCACCTTTGAGCACTTGCTGAATCTAATGCTCAAAATATCCACTCTTGAACATCTTAGGGCATTTGCAGAGATAGCACACGGCTGATATATAGAAGGATGTGGTCTCCTTTTGTCATCTTGTTCCTGATTTTGAACCTCTTCCGCCCATCACGCTTTCACTTTTCTACCTCGCCTTCCATCTTTCTAGCTATTCTGTTGTTGTCTCGAACACAACTAGGGGGGTGCGGTCCCTATTACACAAATGTGTGTGGTCGTCTGAACGGCAGTGCACCCTGGTTCCTGGCCTTTCTGTGCTCGTTGAAAATAAGCTCTTTTTTTTAAGATCCTGGAGCTGGACATCTCGGAGATGGACATCGAGAAGGAGCACGCGGTGCAGCTGCAGCGCTGGATCGAGTCGCGCGGGGAGCCGAGCCACTCGTCGACGCACCGCCTGCACGGGGCTCGTGCCGTCCGCCACGAGCTGGAGTTCCAGCGCGAGGCGCTGCGCCTGGCGCGGCGCGCCCACCACAAGGAGACGACGGGCTACTCGCCGCCTCCCTCGCCGACGCCGAGCATCACCAGCACGCTCAGCACCCTCAGCACCATGAGCACCATGAGCCAGAGGCGTGGCAAGAGTGAGTTGGCACCCCTACCGGCTCGCACCACCTGTAAAGTTGTTACAATTTAGCCTGAGCTTTTAACATTCTGATCTTGATAATAAACCAAATCTATCTACATATTTGCCCACGTGACAACTTGATTTGATTGGCTTTCTCAATTACCTGAATTGAGATAATTGGATTAACAATCATGCCCTTTGAGATGGAGCGGTGGTGAAGTTTGGTCAGACAACCTCCATGGCCAAACACGGCTTAGAGAGGCCTTCATCCAGTATTGGAATGGCAAGGGATATAAATGATTTACTTTATAAATCCATATGCTAACCATCATCATTTACAAATGTTTACTACCCTATTTACTGTGATTTCATTGTCTTGCAATGCCAACATTTTATAATGCAAGGTTAGTGTGAGTGCCTTGTGGAGTTGAGTCCTGTGCAGTGAGATTGTCATGTACAGGAAGTCCTCGACATACAAATGCCCCCTGCAACTTATGAACCAGCATCCATGAAATATTAAAAAACGCTAACTTACAATGCGAAGTTGCACTTGCAAACTGAACCATAGAACTATTTTCTTCTCCACAAGATGTAATTGAGTCGGCATCGCGCTGGGAGTGTTCGTGTGCACGTGTATGCACGCATGTGTGCCAAAATGTTGCGTCTTGCTAACGGCCAACACCAGTAACGATTATCTGAACCAGTCCTGAGCCTACCTAGGTCGATTGAGCCTTAAATTAGTACCCAGTGCAATGTATAAACATCATCACTAGGGAGACAAAGGCGTTCGGGCGTGGTGCTGGCCACCCACTCGTGTACCGTTCCAGCCTTCATAATTGCTACTCCCTAACAGCACTTGCTCCTAGTCTAAGGCTATACGGATTGGGGGGGTCTTTGTGAGCAAGTGTGGGGAGGGAGCGATAATGCAATGGTTAGCGTCCTGTGCTACCAACCTGGCGACCAAAGTGTGATTATCTGAATAGGACGTGGGGCTCCCCTAGGTCGACTCAGCCTCAAAAGAGTACCTGGTTCAGTGTGTAAACATTGCAACTAGGGAGACAAAGGCAGCCGGGCATGGCGCTGGCCACTTACCCCCTCGTGTGCCATGCCGGCCTTCATAATTGCTACTCCCAATAGCGCTTGCCCCAACACCCTGTTAAGGCCATACGGTGGTTCAGTCGTTGGGGTGTGTGTGGGGAGCGGTAGTGTAGCGGTTAGCGCGCTGCGCTACGAACCCGGCCAACCCGAGTTAAATTCCTGCTCACGGCCAACACCAGTGACGATTCTCTGAACCGGTCGTGGGTCTCCCCTAGGTCGACTCGGCCTTAAATGAGTACCTGGTGCGATGTGTAAATATCCCCACTGGGGAGACAAAGGCGGCCGGGCGTGGTGCTGTCCACCCACCCCCCTCGTGTGCCGTGCTGGCCTTCATAGGTGGTACTCACTAACAGCACTTGCCCCAAGTCTGTTAAGGCTATACGGGGGATCTTTGTCTTGTTGTGTGCTTGTGGGTGCGCGCGTGCCCTGTGTGTGTGCAATTGTGGTGACTCATTGCCCCCCTTACGACAAGCAAGCCAGCATCAGGACTCAAGGTCAGTGAATTTTTTTTATTTGTTACGTACTATGCAGTTTTTTTTAGTGTTGCATGCACATGTACAATATTTAATTACGAGTTTAACAATGCCTTTCTCTTTGTTGGACTATAGCATATTTCATAATGCTGACTGTATGAGCATTTAAATACAATGCATTGTGTTCCAACCTACGAACCGTTCGAGCGAATTAGGTTCGTAAGCCGAGGACTGCCCATACTCACTACCACCATGCAGTGGGCAGCGAGTATTCCTTGATATGAAAAAGCAAATTCCATGTGCGGTGAGCACCCCATGGTGCCTGTGTATTGGGTCCTGTGGTGTGAGTAGAGCGTGACGTGTGGAGTCATTGGCATGTCTGGTGAACTACGAAGTGGCGTTGATGCTTGTTTTGTGGTTTTGTCAGTATCCATGTTCCGGGAGAAAGAGCTCCAGCGCATCCTGCGGAACAGAGACAAGGAGAACGAGAAGGAGAGGAAGCGGATGGAAAAGGAGGAAGAGAAAGAGCGAGCCCGGTGGAGAGAGCAGGAGAGGCAGAGGGCAAAGGAGCTAGAAAAGCAGACGGCCAAGCAAAAGGAGCTGGACAGGCAGAGAGCGAAGGAGCTGGAACAAGAGCAAGTGAGAGAGAAGGAAATGGCAAAGAAAATCCCCAAAGGCAAGGAAGTGGAGGGCATGAAACAGAAAGGTAAGGAAAAGGAGGAAAAATCCAAAGAAAAACCTTCGGATGATCACATCGACATCCCCAAAATCAAGGTGACAGTACCCGAAACGAGCAGCCCATCAAGCGTGCAGCAAGAGCAGCAACGACGGTCGTCCTCGCCAATTGTCCAAGACAAAAGCCCACGCACCCCGGAACCCAAAGTGGCGTCTCCGTCAACAAGCAAAGACAAAGTGAAGTTACCCAGCGGGGGCATCCGCATTCCGCAAATCACACTCTCGCCCGTCAAGGACAATAAAAAACCACCCCTCAGCCCGGCATCTGCCAAACTACGCGCGGCAGCAATGCCAACGTCGCCAGGTGCCAGGCCCGGCTCCTCACGGGACATCTCTCCAGCAACCTCGCAGAAACCCGCTCATCCGGACCCCAACATCCCCGAGCCAGAGCCCAGCTCAGTGGTGCAGAGCACAGGACGTATTTCCTGTGCGATGGAGGAGACCTACCTCTGACTGCGCTTCACGGAACCCGAGTCCAGTTGTCACATTTTAAACAGTGAAATACACACAATGAGTAGCTGCCGAAATTGGAGGTGAACACAAAAGGAATAAGGATTATGCTTTTGTGGAGAGACGGAGGTTTGGCGTCGGCTTTCGAGTCAAAATATTTGTTCTGATCAAATTCGTTGCGCAAGGGACTGACAGTATTAGCAGTCGTGAAGAGCTTTGGCTAGTGTGGACATGGTTCCCTCTTGCTGCTTTGAGATACTGAAGGGCGAGTAGTTTTGTGCAAGTTTTTTTTATTCAGTGGTTTTTATTGTAAAGGTCTATTTTACGTCTTCTGAGGTGTGCACATGTGACTTTAGGTCATCCTACTGATCCTAGACGGTAACGTTATTAAATGTGCGTAGCCAAGGGTTTTTTTTTTACTTTTCATTTTTTAATAATAAAACCAAGTTATACCCAACATTTAGATTTGAAATGTGTTGCATAAGCTTTTGCCATAAACATAGGTTACCGTTTCTGTTTACAAACTAAAGTAATCATTCAGAATATGCTTGCAACATCTAAGGATAGCAAAATCCACCCAGGATGATGTAGATACCCACTCTGTCTGTGCCAGTTCACAACCTTGCATTCAGCCTATTGCTCATCTTCCAGCGAGGGTTGTTGTCAAGCTTGCACGTGGGAGATGACACCTAATTTTCCAGTGCAATTGTTTTTGACTTGTGATTACCAGATTTGAGCATTCTTCATAGCGCGTGTAATTTCTCACCAGTGTGGAGGACTAGCATTGGTTTCTACTGTTTTCAGTGGTGTACAATTTTTATAAGGCCAGACTTAAGTATTGTTTGCCATGGTTCTAGTTACATTGGCACTTGTCAAATACTGTCTTGAATGTAACTATGTTGGCACTATTGTTTATTTAATCTTTCTGATGGGAGATAAAATTTGATTTGAAATAATTAATAGAATTGTTTATTTACAAAAGAACAAATATTTAATGTTTTGGACACTAATGCAGCTTTGTGTCATGCTGAAAGGCCCAAATCTCATGTATATTGTTGTGTACTGTATATGAAAGTTACACAAACTGTAGACTATATATAGTATTGCAGGTAAATATGCGCCTAATTTCCATCTCTGAAGAGACCCCTCCACCTGGTGTTGGACCCAGCAGTGGAGTGGAGAAAATGGGAGCTCACCCAGTCCTTGTAGTTAAGGCCTCTTAAGTTGGGAATTGGTTCCAATGCCCATTTGACTGGAAGTAAAACAAAATATTCAAACATTTCATATCCTTTGCATTACTGGCTTTGTAGGGAAAATGTTAGCCAGTTGTAATTAGTATTAAAAAGGGACCAGCATTCACTTGTAAATGCACTGGACTAGTTAGAATGAGATTATTTAATGTGTGCATACCACGATGGATCTGAACCCTTTAATTAAAGAAAACAAGAATGTTGTTTCCGTTTAGTTTCTACTTGTATTTGCATTGCACAAAACAAATGTGTAAGAGTTACAAAGACAGCTCTGCAAATTCTATTGTGGAAGTTGACATGGGGCAGTTCTCATGCAAGCACAGGTATGTACCTGTGGAACGCATGCAGTCAACAGTTTCTGCGTGCACTTTCCATACTCATCTGTCAAAAGGTTAACAATTTATTCCACAGCATTTTTATTCGCAGAGCAAACCAAGTTGATACAAAACACTCCCAAACAAATATAACAAAAACAAACTGGCTATGAGGTGCATGTTCCAATGACCAGTTGTATCAAATTTGGGCCATATATGCTGCTGTCAGTCCAACAGATAACGCAGGGTTGCTTTAAAACAGTCACCCGGATTAACCAAGGTGCAATTCCAAGAGCTTTTACACAAACCGTGTAAATGGCACTTTCTGTGGCAACTAAATGTATTATCTTTTTCAGTCCACTAGTTAAACAAGTCTTTCAGGAAGCAAGTTTAATATTATTGCCACAATCCACTCAGGATATATAGCCCAGGGCAGAAAATTACCTCTTCGTTTGGAATTTAAACATTTAACTTTTCCCCCCACACATTTAAGGCATTTTTGCACCTTGCCTCGACAAACAAAAAAAATGTTGGACTGTTGACAAAGGTAAGAGTTTAATAACTTGAGAAATGAACCACATGACGCATACAACACTTATCCAGAATCCGTCTACAACATAAAATAATCTCACATTGAGCAAATTGTTACAGTGGATAATCGATATTTCGCAATGCTCTACAAGTACTACAGCTTCCGCGTTTACTCAGGGCTGTTGCTAGTCATGTTTCCAACAGATTTTAAATACCCGAACCTTGCAAATATGTTAAAATTATTAAGCAAATACCACGCCTGTTGGCGGGGAGCATGTTTCATGCATTGTGAAAGCTGAAACTAGAGTTCGTTGCTTTTGTAAGGAAGGGGAGTTTCAACGCTCATGGGCTAGACGCCGTGTCGTGTGTGGTGGGCATGAACCAGCTGCAGTGGAGGAGAGGCCGGGATGCTGCCGCCTATAGAACTAGACCGCACGCGCGAGACGAGCTTGCCGGTGGTGATGCACACGGAGGTCACAGGTCATCTTCTTCGTCGGGCAAAGCGGTCGCCTGGGCAACCTGCACGAGAAGCCACACACCCGTGAGATCTGTGCAGCCATCCCAAATCATTGCATTAGCCCAGACTGCGTCCAATGTAAAAACGATCAGGTAGATGCTCGCCCCACCACCCCCTTACCTTGAGGTCTTCCTCGTACTGTGCCACCAGCTGGGGGTCCATCTGCACCTCCGGTGGGGCCAGCGCAGGCATGGCCACAAACTCCAGGTTGGGGTCTCCGATCAGCTTGCGCGCCAGCCACAGGAACGGCTTCTCAAAGTTGTAGTTGCTCTTGGCCGAGATGTCATAATACTGAATTGAAATGAAGAGATCGTTAAGCATGGCCTGTAACATTCCATGAACATGTGAATATAAACAAAGCAAAAGTCACGTGTTTTTTTTTAGCAGTATGAAATGTCATGTAATGACGCCATCTTATGTCACCGTCATCCTAAATGTTGTTTTATATTGAGTAAATCTTTAAGAGCCTTACCATAATACCATGTCACAGCTTGCAAATATTCACTCTTTCAACTTTGGAAAGATTTGATAAACATTCCAGGAGTTGGCCATTCAGGTGTTGAGCAATGTACAAACCTGTAGGTTTTTCTTGCGGTGGAAGACAATGGCCTTGGCCTTTACTTTACGGTCCTTGATGTCCACCTTGTTGCCGCACAGGACGATGGGGATATTCTCACAAACCCGCACCAAGTCACGGTGCCAGTTCGGCACGTTCTTGTACGTCACACGTGACGTCACGTCGAACATGATGATGGCGCACTGACCTAGGGGAGCACACACTAAGTTAAAATGTGCAAGGTTCTTCAAGCTTAAACCAAAATGGTTGAATTTTCCAACTTAATAACATTTATTATAAGACGTGTTTAAAATCAAAGCATATTTTTAGATTTTCAAGCTCCACCAAGATTTTTCATTAAGTTCAGCCAAGTGCTTTTTTTCCTTTATATACCACAGCTTCAAACTTTACTTGCAGTCTTCATGTTGTATTTATTTTGACCCAACTCTCAATGGGCCTGCACATTTATACAACGCTTTTCAATCTATTTGCAGAAGATGAAGTTAATATTGGAAACAAAAAGACACACCCTGGATGTAGTAACCGTCACGCAGGCCACCAAACTTTTCCTGGCCGGCTGTGTCCCACACGTTGAATTTTATAGCTCCACGGTTGGTATGAAACACCAGGGGATGCACCTCCACGCCCAGTGTAGCTGTGGAAAGAACCCGCAGTCAGTATTGATCACCATTTTTCTCCCAATAGTGACATTGCATTTGTGAGTACCACCTCAGTTGGGAACATCTTTTGTAGTTTAAATTTCCTGATGTGGCCAAGAAAAGTGAATTGTGATAAAAACACTTTGAATGAGTTAACACATCCCGTCACGGAGCAGTTCGTAAAGAGCATCATGCGGCTCTGGAGCCACAGGTTGCCCGACTCCTGCCTTAGATGGTAACAATATTGGCTCTAGCCCATGGACTACGGGTTGAACACGACTGCAGATGCACTCAGCAAACAGGCAAATGCCTTCAGTAGAAAACTAACCCCTACCCCCCCTTCAATTTGACCAAGTGTCAGAAAATGGGGTTGTGGTTTGATTTCATAATCTAGTCATTTTTACGATATTTGTAATACTTAGTTCGCTCATTTGTAATTATCAGCTTAATTAACATCAATTTCAGAGGTTTTAATATTTTTACTGAACAATTAAAACGTCATTTCCCAAGTAAAGCCCATTCTTTGAGCAAAGTAGCCCTTTTTTGAGGGGCGACTCGGTGCATCAGGAACATTAGAATCATTAAGCGAATCGATGCTTTCAGTACACGTCGAGCAGAGAAGGGTACTTACCAACATACTTCTTCTCAAACTCTCCCGTGAGGTGGCGTTTCACAAATGTGGTCTTGCCGGTACCTCCATCTCCTACCAGCACCAACTGTTGGCAAAACCACCCATAATGATACACAAAAAAACATATAACCATTCAAGCACAAGTCTCACTTTTTTCCCTAAAAAAAAGATCCTGAATTGAAAGGTTTGCCCAAATGGCATTGTTTTTTTTGGCCACGTGGGATGACAAGAGCACTCAGGGTTCTACTCAACAGCCCATCGGAGCAGCTTACACGTCGTGGGCTATTGAAACCCCATCCGGTACTACGGTGCTGCCACAGGGGAAGTATGATCGAGTCGGGGGCCCTCCTCCTTCAGCTTGTGGCGATGGCACACCGGGTCACATTCGCCCACACGGTTTCGTCACACGAAGCACTTCAGCCGCGTCACTGCTCCCCAACTACTCCCCCTTATTCCACGTGGAGATAACAAACATCATACCCCAGTGCTCTTTATTGTAAAGGCCGCGGGGGCTACTGGCGGCTCCTGGTGGCCTTTAATGCGGCCCCCGATACACAAATGTGCCGTCACACCCCACTGGTTTCAAATGTATAGCGGCCCTCACACCGATGATGTCTTAACGGCTGATTTAAGACGCTGTGTGTGTAGCCACTTGCCTTGAACTGTACTTGGGGTTCCTCGTGTGCAGCCATACTTTATATCACCTGCACGTGTCACACAGATATTGGATGTTAAATACCGTTAAACAGCAGGAACGATTAAACCAAAACATATTGTAGCTACAGCACATAGGCCTGTACGAAATTAACACTTTGGTTAAGTCAACCGCGTTATTATAACGTTATATTGTGACATGTGCCATCCTACCGTACGGTTTAACGCATTTAATTTCAGTTTGTTACATTACCGCCCGTGCTACAATGGAGCACATGGGCGCAACTTTAGATTTTCCCTCAATTACACTAGAGTCGGACAAGTTATGTATCTACAAATAGCCATTCACGTGTATAGGTCACACTTTACTTTTTACCGCCTAAATTATGTTACACTCAACTCCATTCACCACATGCAGTGAATGCACTTCCCGCCTTTGCCATCGGCAAACCGGAGCGCCCAGACCCGGGGCCTCGGCCCAACGCCACACAAATCCCATCCAAAGCAGCGGCTCCCCGCGACAACCACAAAGCCGCAACAAGCTCCAGGACGCGAGGGTGGTGCGGGACCAGGGCGCCCCGCGGGCAGGCTGAACGACCAGGCAAGGCGGGAGGGCCCGAGTTTGAATGGCGGCCTAGTCCCGCTCAACAAACTGCGGCGTCTATAGAGCCGCCTCGCAGATTCTAGGAGCAGGTATGAGAGCTCGCTCGGCACGACTCCCATTAAGGTTCGTGCGCCAATACCGGTTGTAATGGTAACGGTATCGAGGGCGGAAAAGACAACCGTGACAGTGGTCGCGATGATGGGGGGAAAAAAGGGCGCCATTCCAACCGGGCCCAGTGAAGAGCGCCCGTGGGTCCCCCTCCGCCCGCGCCTCGCACGCGAATCGAGGGTGAAATCCCCGAGGAATTAGCGCGGCATTGCGTCGAAGGGATTCTAAACCCATCGACAATAATCGGCGGTCCCGTACCGAGGGTTCCCGCGGCAAGGATGATGACGGATGGCAGCAACCTACCTGGCTGGAAGCGAACACTGCAGATGCAGATGGGGGCAGCAGAAATGGCGGCGGGCGAAGCGGCGCGCTTTCGGATATCCCGGTAGTGACGTCACGCGGAGCGCGCGCGTTCCCGCGTGCCCCACCCCCACACATCCCCACCCCCCACACATCCCCCACCCCCCACACATCCCCACCCCCCACACATCCCCCACCCCCCACACATCCCCCACCCCCACACATCACCCACCCCCCACACACCCCCCACCCCCACACATCCCCCACCCCCCACACACCCCCCACCCCCACACATCCCCCACCCCCCACACACCCCCCACCCCCCACACCCCCCCACACATCCCCCACCCCCACACATCCCCCACCCGCCACACATCCCACACCCCCCACACACCCCCCACCCCCCACACATCCCCCACCCCCCACACACATCCCCCCACACACATCCCCACCCCTCCACACATTCCCCCCCTCCACACATCCCCCCCCCCCTCCACACATCCCCCCCCCTCCACACATCCCCCCCCCCTCCACACACCCCCCACCCCCACACATCCCCCACCCCCCACACATCCCCCCCCCCCTCCACACACCCCCCACCCCCACACATCCTCCACCCCCTACACACATCCCCCCCCCTCCACACATCCCCCCCCCCTCCACACATCCCCCCCCCTCCACACATCCCCCCCCCACCACACATCCCCCCCCTCCACACATCCCCCCATCCACACCCCCCCCCCCCACCACACACACCCCCCTCCACCCCCCCCCACCACACACACCCCCCTACCACACATCCCCCCCCCACCACACATCCCCCCCCCTCCACACATCTCCCCCCCTCCACACCCCCACCCCTCCACACAACCTCCACCCCCTACACATCCCCCACACACCCCCCCGAAAATGGACCACGACGGCCTTGACTCCTTGGTCCTCGAGAAGATGTTGGGACTCGCCAAAGACCTTCATACTGTGCTCCCCGCCGAGGACGGAAAGGTGTCTTTGCTCAAGATCACCAGGTGCATACAGGCACAGTAGACCCTGCAACGTGACAGGGTGTTGGTGACATGCTCTACGTCTTCCGCGGAACTCGGGGCCCACTCGGACGAGGAGCCTGCTCCCGCGTGCTCGCCGCATCAGCGGAGCAGCAATCGTCGGGGTGACGGCGATCGGTGGCGGGTCGACCGGCGGCGGGCGAGGTCTGTTTCGTCCCAGTCCAGCAGTAGAAGGGTCACCTGCTACAACTGCGGCCTACTGGGGCACGTCCAATCGGGCTGCCGGGTTCCTCGACGGCGGCTCCCGGGACGTCCGCCTTCCTACGACTCCCTGCTTGAGTCGCGGCGCACCTCACACTCGGCCCCGGGGTTCACTTCACCCATCGGGGGGGTCCGATTTGCGTCGGGGTTACGAGTGGTTTCGGGGGGAGTCGGTGCGTGTTCGCCATGCGCGGTCGCTCCGACCGGATCAGTGGTCGGAGCTGGCACATCAAGTGGTTGCGGCGACCGCGGGGTCGTCGGCTGTGCTTGGGTTCATTGAGGGGGTTGAAATTTGCATGCTTGTTGACACCGGCACGTCTTCAACCATTATTTCCGACCTCATTTACAATATTTTGCACCCCCGGTGTCGGGTTTTGGAGCTGGTGGATACTCTGTTTCGCCGCCAACGGCCGATCATTGGGGATAATCGGTCAGATTCCCCATGGAAGTGGAGAAATATGTCAAACTACCATTCTTAGATGTTCTGTTTGAGAAGAGACCTGATGGATCCTTGGGACATTCTGTTTACAGGAAAGCCACCCACACAGATTCCTACTTGAAACCTGATTCCCACCACCACCACCCGGTTAAAATAATTCTCTCATCAAAACACTATACCACAGAGCTCATGGCATCTCTGACCAACACCACCTGGCCAGTGAATTAAAACATGTACATCGGGCCCTCAAGATGAACGGATACTCTGACCGTACTATCCGCCAAGCTGTTTCTCCCACCATACAGAAACAACCACTTGAAACTCCGATCAAAACCATCACGTTGCCATACATAGCAGGAGTGACCAAAAAGATCTACAAAATTCTAAACAAACATAAGATCCAAGTCCGATTCAGTACAGTACATAAAATCCGTGATCAAATCCCATCTGTAAAAGATGTCATTCCTGACTTGCAATACCCTGGAGTCTATAAACTGAGTTGCAGCTGTGGTGATTGTTACATTGGGGAAACGAAACGTCATGTCTCCGATCGTGTCCGCGAGCACAAGTCAGATCTGAAACACGGCAAAATTTAGTTTTCCGCCGTTGCCGATCATTGCTACAACGCTGTGGGCTCTCATGATATTGTCTTTTCCGAGACCAAGGTGCTCTGCAAACCTTCTAGCTACCATCAGAGGTGGGATAAAGTCATTGTTATGCAAGTCCAAGTCGAGTCGCAAGTCATCAAATTCATGACTCGAGTCTGACTTGAGTCCAAGTCACATGACTCGAGTCCACATCTCATAGGTGGGACAAAGTCATTGTTATGCAAGTCCAAGTCGAGTCGCAAGTCATCAAATTCATGACTCGAGTCTGACTCGAGTCCAAGTCACATGACTCGAGTCCACACCTCTGGCTACCATCATAGGTTTGTACACGAAGCCATCCAGATATACAAACACAGACATAACTTCAACCATGATGATGGGTACAAACTGAGTAATCATTGGAAAGATGTCATTAACCATGTAAAAAAGATGTAACTACACATATTTGTACCATCTTATTTGACAGGCACTATTTTACTTTACCGAGTGTTGACATCCCCAGCGTTTAACAGCGCTGCTTTCTTGTATTTGGATTGTCAGCCAACACCGGTTAAGTCGAGGTGCACCGATGGTTCTCTTTTAGCCCCGCCCACCCCCCAACACGTTCCATTCATTGGCTACCACATTCAGATAAGCCCCTCCCCCCTCCTCCACCCTTAACTTGTATTTAAGAGCTTGTCTCTTGGAATTTTGCCCCACTTGATACAGTAAATCCAGCTGTGACGGTCCCACCTGATGACGGAGACTTGTGTTGCCTCCGAAACGTCGTGATTTATAATTTCATTTCTATTATTATTTCTATTATTGTATTCTTTATTTTTACCTACGTGACTTTACCGAAAAAAACCTAAGAGTATGAATCCTTGCAGTCACGAAAGCTTCAAATCTAGAAGTATTATCAAACTAATACAAGTCGCCCGACCAACCCCGTTGCCGTGGCGACGCGACGCGCTTTGCGACAGTTTCGCGACGTCGGGCGCCGTAAAGCAGCGAGGCCACATTCGGCGGCGCGATGGAGGCGTTCAATGTGGACACGGGCGAGGCCGTGTACCGCTCCAGCGACCCCGTGAAGAACTTCAAACTCCGGTGTTTATCGTCGTTACCATCATCGGCACCGTCATCATTATCATCAATGATCAACCATCATCATCAACAATTTTTTCTCCGTCCATACCACCACCACCACCATCATCATCGCTCAACCATGCTCGCTCCATATCTGCATCGTCCCCCGTCTCCACCACCCTCCACCATCACCACCGATTTGTCCCCATCATCATCATCACCAGACTTGGTCAGTTCCCATTGC
Organism: Lampetra planeri; assembly: GCF_965212315.1. NCBI lineage: Eukaryota > Metazoa > Chordata > Hyperoartia > Petromyzontiformes > Petromyzontidae > Lampetra > Lampetra planeri. The sequence goes on from NC_136143.1 coordinate 3,726,229, forward strand.
CATAAGTTGCCCAGTCAACATCATCGCCATCGACAACCCCTGATTTGTAACCATCGTCACAATCGCTGTGCTTCTTGCTTGGTTCCATCACTGCTCCCTTCCGTCTGGGTCCATCCCTTGTTTATGGGATGGTGGTGATGGTGGTGGTGAGGAGAAAGGACCTTTGGTATTGTACGTGGTATGTCAAGAGGAAAGGCCACTTGTAAGTGCCTGGAGGTGCGTGTTGAAGCGTGCCCCACACACAAGATATATAGTTGGACCATCCACAGAGGGGGAAAGTCGAGAGTTCAAATCCTGGTTGGAGGTTAACTCAGCCCCATCGTCTCTCCGGGATTGATACAATTATTACCACTTTGTGGGGAAATCAACCGTGGTTGCCTTATGGAGAGACTCGCCCCCGCCACCTCATTTTTCGATTTAAAGCTTTCGTGGCTGCAGGGATTCATATTCTTGGTTCTTTCGGTAAAGTCACGTAGAAGGGGAAAATTTTTAATACAAATAAAACAGTAAAATAGTTTTTATTGTTTTATTTTTATTATTAATAAAACATAAAATTTTTGTATAGATTTTTTTAAATAATTTTATTATTTACCTTCTACGTGACTTTACCGAAAGAACCAAGAAGACGACACCACCTCGTTGTTTATTTGAAGACGTATCAACGCCGTTGGTACGGAAACGGTTCCTCAACACCTGGTATAGACACTAGGTGAGTGCAATGCACAGATGTGGGGGCCGGTTCTCTCTTATGCTCGCCTCACCCTCTGTGGCACCAGGATTCGCCTGAGCAAGGTGACGTCTGCCTCCGGGCTGGCCAAGCACGTGCGGGATGAGGAGCTGGCAAGGGGCGCAGGGGGAGAGGGCATCATGGAGATGCAGAGCCTGGCGGCCCGTGCTCCCGGTGAGCGGCCCACGTGCATCTGTGTCATGGTCCAAAACTCACGATTTTTTGAATAAATTACTCGCAAATTATTTCATTGGGGAGCCACGTGGCAACATCGCCCACCCAACTGTTAGACTCGTGTCCATTTTGCTGTCTGGCACTGCGTTCGTCTTTTTTCCGCAAAGGGACAGCTGCCACCGGGCGTCCCATGTTGCAGGGCACCTCAATATGTGCTGTGGTGTAAACATTAAGCGATCGTGATAGTAACGGTACAGCTGGCGTTTGTGACACTGCGCTTTAAACCAAGGCATTTTACATTTTGAGAGGTTGATGTCAAGATTTAAAGATTGTTTCCCTTTGACGTGGCAGATGAAGGCAACTGTTTGACAAAAGACTGACTTTTAATGTGCTGGCCCAGATGGGGCCACTGGAATTAAGTCGGATAATGAGGAGGAAGTGGTTACGGTGAGCCTCCAAGAGAAGCTCTTCAGCCAGGTAAGCCAAATCGGTTACCCACACTGGCAGAGCCAGTGGGGGGGGGTGGGGTGGCACGTGCCCTCCCCAATGATCCGATCGAAATCCCTAATTTTGATCGGATCATTGTGGTTTATTAGTAAAAAAAATCGGCATTTTGCGACCTCCACTGCCACGAGGTAGAATATTATTACGTGCCAGGGACTCTATGAGATGATAGGACAATAGTCTGAGTCCATAATTGGCAATAAGTAATGGCAAAGCAGTTATAAGTGACTCACAGAATTGTGCGTAGTTGCGTATGCAGTACACGACTTCCCTGAAGGCAAACACCTTCAGTGAGCGCGATGCCGATCACACACGGTTCGAATTCGTCCCTCGATCGATGGCTGTGCCATCGCCGCACACACGTCGAATACAAAGCAAGGGACAAGTCCTTACTTACTAACAACTCCTATCATTTTTCATTGCTGGAGGTGTTTCTCCCCCTACCTGAAAATCCTGGCTCCGCCATTGGTTACCCAAACCAATCAAGTTAACCGATTAGTCTCATAAGTTTCCTTTATTTGGATCCGGGTGAGAGACCATTGCGCAGTACAATAAAAAAAAACTTTCCCAACTTTCACTTACCAGCATGGTGAAGTATGGTCAAATAACACAACTGCATGATGTGGGGAGGCCCTCATCCAACAGCATATGGACAAACGAGTGGCATATGTTCATTGAGAGTCAATTGTGAAATAACAAGGATACGTTTTGTATTCACATAAGGAAATAAAAACGTTCATAACTTAATTTGCACAAAGGTTGTTTCACAGTTACCGTTGTTTAAATTAATTGCTGTGTAATAACACAAAAATTATATTCTGTTGTTTGTAGTTTTATGATTTATTTTATTTTGTTTGGCCTTTTGAAAGCACGAGTACGATTTGTACATCAACGATGCAAGCTGCCTGAGCCCCCTGGATCGGCAGTACCACTTAGAGATTCTGAAGCTGGAGAAAGCGGGCGGCCGCAAAAACAAACGCATCTTCACCTACACCGACTCCGATCGCTTCACCAATATACAGGAGGTATGGCCATGTGGCTCAGTGTCGAGCACGCGCTGCACAATGCAAGGGTTGTGAGTTCAAATGAACACCACTTGTTTCACATTTTATTCACCCTAAAGGGATGATGGGCTGAGTCAACCTCCAACCAATTCTAGATTTGAAGTTTTCGTGATTGCAAGGATCCATACTCTTTGGTTCTTTCGGTAAAGTCACGTAGGTAATAAAAATAAAATAAAAATGAAAATAACTAAATTAAATCACGACGTTTCGGAAGCAACACAAGCCTCCGTCATCAGGTAGGACAGCCACAGCAAGAAATAATTTGCCTTATATAATATCTTGTTAATATCTTGTTATGAGCAGCTCTTGTCCACTCCAGAAAATTATTTCTTGCTGTGGCTGTCCTACCTGATGACGGAGGCTTGTGTTGCTTCCGAAACGTCGTGATTTAATTGAGTTATTTTTATTTAATTGTTATTTTTTTAAAAATCTTTTTTTTCCCACCTACGTGACTTTACCAAAAGAACCACAGAGTATAAACCTCCAACCAAGTTTTTAACTCGCAACCTTCCGATTGCGAGCCACTCGAGTCAACATTGGTCGCCTTATGGATAGACTGGATGCTGCCATAGGATTGGGGAATCCCTTCCTCTGGTTAAGGGCTGGAAACAGGAGATAAGCTCCACCTCATTGCCCATTTGAGCAGGAAATCTCTTTGACTTTTGCTTGGCCTACATGGAAGAGGGACTGCTTAGGAATTAATAACATGATCATTTCTATACTTGCCATCTTTATTAACTTAAGCTGTAGAATGCTTTGAAAATCAGTATGGAGTAAAAAGTAAAAGAAACTGGCAATGTGTACTGTTCATATCTGTGTGGTTGCCAATTAGTATGCATTACTACTCTATAAGAGCGGCACATCACAAGTTTCAGTGGATATATAAAAAATGGTGGAGCCGGAGTCGACACACTATTCTTTAAACCGTACGACCTGAATTCGACTTCCAGCCATGGCTAACATCGGTGATGAGTTTTTTCTGAACCAATCCTGGATGACCACCCTTCACCAACCCACACTGACTTGCCTTCGTGGTAAAGTATGGTTTCAAATAGTCCCAATGAATGACGGGAGTATGAGTGGGGGATCATTGAGGAATGTGGTTGTTGCAGCAAACGGGCGGCTATGGGGTTGGAGAATCATCATTCCTGAGTGACAGAATGACCATGGTCCGAAGGAGACGGCAGGACAGACGCTACATGTGAGTTTAACGTTCTAAGCTGTAAATATTTGAATGTTTCAGATCAAACTATGCTCCCCACAGCTCTACCAACCCACACCAGCGTGGTTAGTAGGGAGGCCCTCATCCAGCAGTGGGTTGACAAGAGAGCTGTACATGTACATGTGTTAATATAGAATGAGTATTGAGATTTGTGAATTGTTGATAAGCTGGTAGATGAGGTTTACTTTTACGTGTATATCTGTTACATATTCTTTGGGTATTTCGGTAAAGTCACGTAGATTGGTTCAAAGAAAATAACAAAAAACTAGGACGTTTCGATCGCGACACAAGTGGTCGTTAACAGCAAAAGGGGGTTAGCTTCTAAAGACAACTGCTTATAAAGGTTTTAAATGGGCGTAGCCCAAATGTCAGCAGCCAATGGCAATGCAAGTTGTGGGCAGTGACTGTGGTGGTGATGGACTTTCCACCAATCAAAGGGCGGCCAGGCAAAAATTAGCATGTCAATGCAAGATCGCCGAGCATCCTCCATGGCGAGTGGGCCAAGGTGGCTACGCTAATGTGCGAGATTAGCATGTTAATGGGAGAGATGAGCATGTTAATGTGCGAGATCAGCGTGTTAATGCGGGATCGTGAAGCAGCAGCCTCGAGGATGGCACGCGAGGTAGCTGTGTACATTAACATAGCCACCTTGGCGCACACTCGCCGTGAAGGATGATCGGCGATCTTGCATTGACATGCTAATTTTTGCCTGGCAGCCCTTTGATTGGTGGAAAGCCCACCACCGCTGCGGTCGCTGCCCACCACTTGCATTGGCATTGGCTGCTGACATTTGGGCTACGCCCATTTCAAACCTTTCTAAGCAGTCGTCTTTAGAAGCTAACCCCCCTTTTCCTGATGACGACCGCTTGTGTTGCGATCGAAACGTCGTAGTTTTTTGTTATTTTCTTTGAACCTGTCTACATGACTTTACTGAAAGACCCAAAGAACATGAATTCTTGCAGTCACGAAAGCTTTAAGTCAAGATTTATATATGTTACATTTTTTCCAATACTTTAGTCAGGCGGTGGTGGCACATGCCTGCAATACACCACTGGAGGCAAGGGTTGGTTGATCACACAAATGTTGTGAAACCTTTCCGTGGGTGGCGAGGCGCCATGCCCTGGCTTGCCGGGAGAATGCGATTCAGCGAAGTGCGGACTAATATAATCTGTTCTATATATATGGGATAGTATTGTTTCCACATGCGTTTGTTTTCTCTGGGTGCCTCCCACATATATAAACACTCAATAATTGGCTGAAAACATCTGCATATATAGGTACTTCCGTGTTTTCTGATTTTGCAACATTGTGAGATGCAATTTTCCTGAATTACCCTATATAAAGCACTCATTAATATTATTCTTAAAATATCATTTGAAATGTTATATAAATTGGATCTTGCTTGCAGGGAAGGCCTGATCCCAAAGTCGCAGATTATCACGTGGGAGCCAACAGATGACTTCAAGCGCCACAACCACATCATCAGCACCCCAGTGCAAACCATGTACATCATGGCGGACCTGGGTCCACATGGCAGGTGAGACGCTGCTCCTCGTAAACAACTGAGACGTTGTGCCACATGGACGACATGCAAGCCTTTGCTCACAGGCCCCGAGCTAATCGTGTAATAGACAAAGATCCCCCATATTCCCTTAACATACTTTTGGGGCAAGTGCTGTTAGCAAGCACCTATGAAGGCTGGCCCGGCACACGAGGGGGTGGGTGGCAAACACCACGCCTGGCCTTCTTCGTCTCCCACGTGGCGATGTTTACACACGCCACCAGGTACTCGGTTAAAGCTGAATCGACCATATCGTCACTGGTGTTGGCCGTGAGCATGGATCGAACTCCGATTGATGGGTTTGTCGCTACACTACCACTCAATTTTATCAGTGTCGCGCGCACACACGCGCGTGGTAGTGACAACTATCTCACACTAGTGGGCGTACGAGAGAGCATGTTTGATAATTATGCGGCTGATACATGTTGCTGATACGTGTATTCTAAACTTGTATTGAAAAACAATTTAATTCAGTTTGTGTTTATTTAACATCTAAATGTGACTGGATCTCAAAATGTTGTACCAGTGGGGAGGACAAGCACATGGAGATAATTTAGAGTGAGATTAGTTGAATACATTTTATTTTATTCCGAACACAATTTATAATGGCAAAAAACTACGTGTGCTATGTGGGATACCTGAGTTGACTCCACTCAACTAGCAGGAGGCTGCTTAAGTAACTTCTTGCTGTTGTTGTGGTTCTTGCTTGTCTCTGATGTCAGGTTGGGGCAGGAGGAAAATGAGGTTGTTCTGTGTACAGTGAAAGTGGTTGGAAATGGGGTCATTACCATCAAGCCTGACTTCAGTGGCTGCAAGGGCCCTTACAGGTGAGTGCTCCACATTTTTGCTACTTGCCAAGTCACGACACGCAGATACATTTGGTCTATGAAAGGCAACTAAATGTCATCCACAATTGAGCAGAGCTTGAGAGCTTGTGGATGTGTACAAGTGTGTGTGTGTGGTGATGCCGTGGGGAGCAGTAGCATAGTGGTTAGTGCACTACGCTACCACTTTGGTTGCCCGAGTTCGATTCCTGACCGCAGCAAACATCAGTGGTGATTATCTCAGCCTAAAATGAGTACCTGTTCCTTTATGTAAATATCAGCACTAGGGAGACAAAGGCGGTCAAGCATGATGCTGACCAGACCACTCCCTCTTGCATTGTGACAGGTTATATTGGTGCTCGGTAACAGCACTTAGTCTGTCACGGCTACACGGGAGAACTTTTTGTCTTTGTGGACATGCCATGCCAGGATCGAGGTGGACGCGGAGAGGAGGGAAGTATGGAAGTACACGTTGGACCATGCCTCCAACCCCATCCGGCCCGACGAGCGCGAGCGGGAGCAGCGCATGTATCGCGACGTGCGTGTCCCCGCAGTGACCATGCACTAACGCCCCGTGGCTTTACGTAGCATCCAACTTCAATCTAAGATACTGTCGAGAAACAATGGGCATGTTTGTTTTGTAGAGGGATGCGGTCACTCGTATGTTGCTATGAGATTCTATGGGTCTTTGTGAGTCTGTGGGTCCCTATGCAGGTATATGGGTTGCTATGTGAGTCTGTTGGTTCCTTATGTGAGTCTTTGGACCATTGCATCAGTTTGGATAATACAATGTGAATTTATATAGAATCTAAATGCATCCACATCTCATGATGCTGGACAGAGACCGTGAGCATGTATATGTTACGTAGAAAGGCTGTTAGTCATAGACATAGGTATAACATTTTGAGCTTGGCTTTGAACATGGCCAGTGCGGAGACAGCACAGATGGCTGGGGAAAGCGAGTTTCAGACTATGACAGGAGCGAAAGATGATGAATGACCTCACACTGACCTGAAAGTTAACCCTTGTGTGATGCAAGCACACGGATGTTTATAATTTTGTCAAATGTGTAATCAATTGCAGCTGTACACTCGGCACACAGAGTACCTGACCAGTCTGGTGGGCAGCGAGTTTGAGATGGTGAGTATTGGAATGATCATATTCTTAAAATCACATTTCAGCCTTTGACCCAAATCACCCTGAATGTGCCCGATCTCATCGAATCTTGGAAGCTAATCCAAGTTGAACATGGATAGCGATTAGGTGGGTGACCACCATGTATGTTAGGTTGTTGTAGGCTCAGGGCTGCAGGGCTGCACAGTGGTCAGGAGAAGGCAGTGCAACAAAATACATGGTTGCACTTCACTTCTATGCCAACATGTCTACGCTCCCTGCCTTAATCCACCCACAATGGCCAACGTGGTGAAGTGTGGTCAAATAACCACCATGACCCTCATGGTGTGGAGGTTGACGGTGGATTGACGAAAGGTTGTACATGAGAATAGGTTTTCCCTTTTTTCTGTTTTATATTTTTATTGTTTCTCTTCTACGTGACTTTACCGAAAGAACCAAGAATACAAAACAGGTGTTAAGGTGTTGAAACACCAAACTGAAACCTTTTACAAGGAACCTTTTACAAGGAATCAGAAGACATGGTTTCGGCTTGGTGTTTTAACATCTTAACAACTGTTTTGTTGCCAGAAAAAAGGAGAAAACCTATTCTCATATTTTGGTACTGGCAAAGGGGAGGTCCCATGATGAAGGTTGTACATGTGCAAGAAGTTGAAATATACGTGTATTCTAGGTTTAATATATTCGATTTTTGACGCTCTGTGTTTTGTGCTCTTCCAGCCACCGCCCGGGATACTGAGGCTGGTTGTCAATGGGGAAATTGGTGAGTTGCCAGTGACCTTTCCTGTGTTATGTGATGTTTCCTGCAAGGTGTGAGACTTTAACAATAACATAGCATTGCTGTTCTGCAAAGTGATGTCATCTGTCCTTTGCTGCAGTGTCCGCAAAAGACTTTGAATACGACAACCTCTCCGTACGCATGTTTGTGGAAATGCCCACAAGTAAGTCGTTGGTGCTAACAGGGATTAATTTTTCCCTGCATATTTTACAAGTTGCTTGTTTTGTCGTGCGTTCTGTTCTGGGCTCTCACCCCTCTATGTATATGAGGAATGGCCGTTATTGATTCTTAAATATATGTACCGACACTATTTAAGTCTTAAGTATTTATAAGGGGGGCCGAGACCCCAGCAACCTCTCCGACTCTATGGGGCTGCTCCATGGCGCTGTTGTATGGGTTGTGTTTTCTGCTTCAGACTGGTCAAGCAACCCGAATGAGCAACTGTTCTGGGTGACTCATACTTGTGCAACCAAGTCAACGAACAAGGTATGCCCTTGGCTAAAGACTCATTTCACCTTTACTTTTTAAACAAAGTATAATTCAAACATGTCATTACATGTTTTTTTTACTTTGGTGGAATTATATTGTTCAACAGGTGGAGTTTGACGGTGATTACCGTATATTATTAGTGCAAGAAGGCTGTGTATCCAGGCAGTGTACCCGGTGGTGATGGTGGAATGTGTTTCTGTGTTGTGGCCAGAACAATGTGGCCCATTTCTCCTTCCCATTCAGCTTTGAAGCCTTCTTCAAGAAGGAAGATGAGAGTGATGGTGAGCTATTCATTCAATTCATTGTTACATGCCAACTGTATAAATCATAGCGCTGTCCTGTCGTGGTCCCCTAGGTGCCAACTAGCCAGCTACTTTACCCAGCTAACAGGAAATTGTGGGTAGTGTGTCAGTATCTGAAGGTGGATTGGGATGTTTGGATAATTCCATTCATGATTTTTGGGCTTCATGTGGAAGGACACCAGAGTGCCTGGAGAGAACCCACCACATACCAGGGGATGATAACACTCAAAGCTTCGCAGAGATGGATTTGGTCAATTGGATTTGGTCACTTGCCTATACCGCAATATCTTGCTTCATCTCGCCACACAAACCTTCAAGACTTTCTATTCTCGGGCATTCCCCGATCCAATTACTAATCAAGCTCAAAACTTGCTTAGCTTCTGAGGTCGGACAAGATCGAGTGCATTCAGGTCGATTTGGTTATAAGTTGGCGTATGTTTCTTGCGACTGGGATTGAGAAGTCCTTTCACACGCTGTCTCATGTGCAGCCTCCCTGCCCCAGTGGCCGATCCTGTACATGGAGGTCATCTCCGTGGACTTTTGGCACCGGTACCGCACGGAAGGCTACAGCTACCTGCTGATACCCAGCATGCCTGGTACGCTCCATGGTCCTTTGATGCAGCCTTCACACATCAAAGAGCAGTTTACTGGCATCGTGCCCAGTCGCGTCTTGTTAACAAAATGATGAAATTGTGCGCAGGCTGCAGCGAGGTCGTGTGCCAGGCGTGGCGCCCAGTCCAGCCCGGACTGACATCTGAGTTGAGGAGGTTTTTCATCGGCGGGTTCGATGAACTCGAGGATCCCACCTATGTGGCAATCCCCTCTACCTTTCAGGTCCTCCCCACCTCACTCACGGTTTCCCAAACTCCAGTTCTTGCAACCCGGTCCATCCACATTTACCAGTATTATACATTCTACAGATTGTGAACGGTGCTGTCACAACGTCGCACGTGCTTTATTGCAACTGACGTCATTTATTATTGTAGGCGATGAAAGCACATTCATACAACCAATTACACTGTGTGATGTACACTGTGAGTTAAGGCTGCGCAACTAGGCCAGGGTTTCCCAAGTACCTGTTATTGTGACTCACCACAGTCTCATCACCTTTCCACACTGAGAAAAGTTCTACATTTACAACATATACACATCAATAGATGTGATAACGCTAACATCTCTTGCCCCAACAGCCTATGTAGGCTACTCGGGGATCTCTGGCTTTGTTGTATAATGTGTGATTTGTGTGTGTTTGCGTATCATCTGCTGTGTTGTTACAGGGAGACAAGCTGAGCAGGTATGGCTTCAAGACTGAGACCACGGGAAGCATCACTGTAAAGCTGCACTGCATACAGCAGTCCAGGTGAGCGTCACAGCACACCGTCTTCCTATTGGCACTGACTTGAGTGAGAAAAAACATCACCTGCAGAAAAGTAAACTCCGTCTTACACTACAATAATAACACTATAACACCACCCACTGCACCCAACCTATTAGTGAGGGTCGTATGAACACATGCTTTTTTTGTAATCATCATCATGATTGTCATCGTCAGCATTGGGTTATCCACTGCGAGATGAAGGCCACCTCACATTGTCATCATCTCTCCCGGTCATGCGATGGCACAATCCAGCCACAATGCGCAAGAGTTATTTTCATCGCTCCCTCTCTTTTGTGGTTTTCTCGAGTGTGGCCCCCTTCCTTGGCTGCCTTTCTATCACCAGCCTCGTCCCTTGGCGAGCATTCTTTCTAACGGTAGTAATTATGCACCAAGGATGCAACCCAATATACTCATAGTTGTTAATCGTATAGCCACATACATAGACTGTGTGTCCTAGGCTGCCAAACATATGTTTCCAACTTGATTAATGAAAATTCGCCAAACATCCCAATGCGGGACCCTCCTGAAAAATAATCTTGAGACTTTTTTGGGTGAAGAGGATAATTAAATATATGATCAACAATAAGTATGAGATATCTTATTGGGTTATGTCTTTCTTAATAAGAAATATAATATGATTGTACAATGTGGTTTGGATTTATATAGTGTCTAAATGTGACCGCATCTCATTTTTACAACACCATGAAAACAGTTTAATGCATGCGACTGCGACACTTTGCAAACGGTGTACATTTCACCTCGTTGCTGGGTTTTTTCTTTGTTTGGTTTGGTTCCTCGCAGGGCATTTCAGGACACGAACAACTCAAAGCAGAGGATGTCAAGTGTGCTGGATCGGCTGGGTGGCTACAGCCAGCAAAGTTCCATTCACAACGTGCTGGGTAAGGCAGCAGCGACACGTGGAAGCGGTTACGGGGATAAATCCTAGTCTGCCTGGAGAAGCGTGCCTCAATCTAGACATGTGGAACAGGTTATTGGAATAACTTGGTCTGTCCATCATGAGACGCCTTTTCCTTTGTAGCTGCGGTTCACACCGCAAACCATTGTAACAACACCACAAAGTTGCAAAGGGTACCCCGATGCCTTTTGATGAAAGCAATATGCTACACATGCAAAAGTAAATCAGACCACACAGACATTACAGCATGGCTACACACCGAAAGCACACTTGCGGTAAAATACAAATGTAATCGTGTCACTCGTAATTAATTGCAATCACATAATCACAGAACAATGCATTCGTGATTATAATTGAGTCCTGGTCTCAAGTCTTACGTATTAATGTTTAAGTCTTGTTTTGTGTTGGTGATTTTGGGTATAGATGTTGGAAACGTTCCAGAAAAAAAATGTTTATAAAATAGTTTGAACAAGTAATTACGTATACACGTTTGTATTGCGGTTTCTGCAGAAGCATTCCAGCGCGCACGACACAGGATGCAGGCCTCTCGTGATATGCTGCCCGCCAACCTCATCACGAACCTGCAAGCAATGACGACTGCAGACAGCACCACCTAGTCTCATTGGAGATCCGTCAGCCATCGTTATCAGCGTGTAGTGATGCATCAGTTGATGATTCTTAATCTTATGATAAATGCATCGAATTATGCGCATGCATGATAATCGATGTTTGTCTATAGTTTTGTTGCCGTATGTAGTAGTTTTACGTTACTCCATCAGCCACTAAAAGCGCTATGATTCACCTGCAATACAAATAATAACAGATGTTTGCATTGTTTTTAGTCTTGATTGGTATTTTCATTATTTATGTCTAGTTTGTACAGTTTTGTTCTTCATTGGCCTTAATATAGTGTAGACATAATTGTAATACATTTGAATGATTAGAAAATAATACATTCTAACAGACATTTTGATTGATTGGAAGTATATAAATTCACTCTTAATTACGTTCTAACAGACATTTTGATTGATTGTAAGTACATACATCCACTCTTAATTACGTGCCGAACAATAACGCAGTCACCTTTAATACCTGCCACGGGCACATCTTCAACATATTTTCCACATTCGTGTTCTGGAAAATACAAGCCTCCCTTTGAGCGGGAGGGATAAAACACCGCGGATGAATTACACAAGTGCAAGATTCAACTGTCCTGTCGGTTTGGCGAGCTTCCAGTACGGAAATTAAGGGAAAACCGCAATCTGTTCCGGATCTGTCTTCACTGGCATTGGATTGACGCTGAGCATGTGGAGGTGAAGTCTCATTTAGAAATGACTGCTAAGCTAAAGTATGCATTGTTAGTTATTCCAGAAGCATTGCCTGCCTTTTAGTGTAACACACTAACTCGTAACTTTGTGTCCATTAACAGCTGCTTATATTAGAGCGGAGTGTGAAAGGTTTTAATTATCATTCCACTGAGCCTTGTCTTTAGTAATGTCCATTACACATGCACTCGTTATCAGTTGACATGTAATTTACAGTGGTTTGTCAATGTAATGATGGATGTAGGGTTCCCCATACTGTGTTGATCTTGGGGGTTTTGTGACCATACTTCACCATGCTGGTCAACTTGTTTTAGTTTGCCATGTATTTTGTATTCTTGATATTTCAGAAATAGACTGCATATGTTTTTATTTGTAAAGAATAAAGGAATTTCTTACAACATTTTGTCTTTTTCTATTACAATATCATTTAGTGAAAGTAGTTCATCATCCCAAGGGCTCCGATTGTGGCATGCGTAAGTATTTGCCTGTACAAAACAATAATTTACACCCTTTGGTCAATCCATTGCAGGATAAAGGCCTCCCCACGCATGTATCAGACCTAAAATAGTAAAAAAATATATATATCAGCTTACAATTGCACCAGCCATCACTTGCTATGAACGTGATATTACATAAACATCTGATGCATTTAAATCGCAAGGAGTTTGCGAGGATGAATAAAAGACGTGTCAAAAGGGTAATTCATCTCAATGGGATAATGATTAAACAAAGAAGAATGTGAATAGCCTCGCGTAATTGATAAAGTTGGCATGCCGTAATCAATGTGAGTGGGGTGTCGTGGTTATTTTAAGTCAAATATCATTTGGTTTAGCATACTCTTATATAAGCGCACAACTTTATCTGTGATGAACACTGCACTTTCCGTCGTTTTCATGCAGGGGGCGCTGCAAACCTACGCGCCCCCTGCATATGGACGACGGAGGCACAGGGACAGACGTTCGATTACGTTGGAATCGATCTGCAGACGGCGGTCTTCTCGCACGGCCAGCAGCTCTGTGTCGCCTTATATCGATCCCGCAATCCCAAACAGGTGAAAGTCCGCATCGAACCGAACCCCCAGCAAGGACATCTACTTAACGACGAGAGAAAATTCACACGAAATGTCGTTTTCAATGAAGTCTTCCAGATGTAAAATGTTATCAGCTTTTTAATAAAGAAATACAATTATCTAATTCAAAACAATACAATTAAAATGTTTCATTTAAAACTTCTAAATGGAGCTTGCGTGAATGCGTCGCTCGTGTGCAATTTTTGTGTGACTTTCGTGGCCGAAGGCCTTAAATGTGTTTTTATAAAACACTTCATATGGACGAGAGGTAAACCAAGTGTTACCCTTTATTTAATGATACGTAATCTTAATGAACCCGCAAAGGATCAATATCAATTAGCTCGCACGGTTAAAGGAGGCGGTACATCTCAATGGACCCAAATGATTAAATATTGTTGAAAGCAATAATACATCGTAATAGGCTCGCATGTTTCAGTAATAAAGTCAATAGCCTTACGTAAATAACCATACGGTTAAATAAAGGATACCAATGACTCGCGTAAGTGAAATAACATAACAATGGACCTACACGGTTGAGTGAGGATAATAAAACGAGGTAAATCTCACAAAGGTCTCGCGAGGTTGAATAATAAATAATACGATGTAATCATCCACGATCTAACGTGGTTGAATAAAGGAATTAATGGACTCACTCGCAAAGTTGAAATAACGATTACAGTACAGAACTTTATTCAGAAACTTCACACAACGCACACCAAACAAAATAATTAACAATTGTAGATTGACTTAAAGCTTTCGTGACTGCAGGAATTCAATATATATTTGGGTCTTTCGGTAAAGTCACGTAGATAGGTTCAAATAAAATAACCATCTCCGTGATTTTACCGAAAGACCCAAAGACACTGAATGACTAATTATATTCAAGCACCTGCGATTAATCTCAACGGTCTGGCGTGGCATTCACAATGAAAGATTCGAACAATAACGTGAATAAAAATTATTATTATAATTATTATCAAGATGAGCAGTGGTGGTGGTGCGAGGGGTGTGAGAAGGGGGGGTGTGGGGGGGGGTGTGAGGAAGAGGAGTGTGAGGGGGGGTGAGAAGGGGGGGTGAGAAGGGGGGGTGTGAGAAGGGGGGGGTGTGGGGGGGGTGTGTGGGGGGGGGTGTGAGGAGGGGGAGAGTGAGGGGGGGGTGTGAGGGGGGTTTTGAGGAGGGGGCGGGGGGTGTGAGGGGGGGCGGGGGGTGTGAGGGGGGGGCGGGGGGGGGGGTGAGGGGGGGCGAGAGGTGGGAGGGGGGGTGAGGAGGGTGGTTGAGGAAGGGGTGTGAGGGGGGGGGGGTGTGAGGGGGGGGGTGTGAGGGGGGGGGTGTGAGGGGGGGGGTGTGAGGGGGGGATGCGAGGGGGGGATGCGAGGGGGGGATGCGAGGGGGGGGTGCGAGGGGGGGGTGCGAGGGGGGTGCGAGGGGTGGGCGAGGGTGGGTGTGAGGAGGGGGGTGTGAGGGGGGGTGTGAGGGGGGGTGTGAGGGGAGGGGTGCGGGGGGGATGTAAGGGGAGGGGTGCGGGGGGGATGTGAGGGGAGGGGTGCGGGGGGGGATGTAAGGGGAGGGGTGCGGGGGGGGTTCGTGACTTCTCGCGAGACTTGGCCGAGACGAGAGGAGCCCGGGCCCCGTTTGAAGATGGCGGCAAACGCGGACGAGTCCGAGTGAGTGAAGCCAACGCTGCTGCTGCTGCTGTTGTTGTTGCTGCTGTTGTTGTTGTTGCAACAACGACGAGAAGAAGCTGTTGCGGATGATGATGATGGTGGAGAGGCCTTCTAGCCCCCCCCCCTTTCGTCGGCGTAGTTTTAATTGCAATGAGCGAGTGCCGGGAGGCTGCGAGTCGGCGGGTTTGATTTGAATTGTGCGAACGAGAGGAGGGAGCGGTTTGATTGTTCATCATCATCATTGTGGTGATGGTGGTGTTCATTATCATTGTGGTGGTGATGGTGGTGGTGTTCATCATCATTGTGGTGGTGGTGATGGTGGTGGTGTTCATCATTGTGGTGGTGGTGAGGATGATGTGGTGAAGGGATGATGAGATGATTGAGCAGATTGGAGGTGAGGGGATGATGATGAGAGGTTTGATGATCGTTACGATGAGGTTATTGGTGGCGATGGGATGGTTGGCTGGGTGATTACGATGAGGTTGACGGTGGTTGAGGGGTTGATGTTGATGATGATGGGGGTGATAATGAGATGGGGTGGTGATGAGATGGGGTGGTGATGAGATGGGGGTTATGATACGATGGGGGTGATGATGAGATGGGGTGGTGATGAGATGGTTGATCAGTCTTGAGTGGTGTGATTTTTGCACGGTATTGGTGTTGTGCGAGGAGTTTTGGATTGTGTGTCAAAGTTGTACCATGTCTGGGTTTAGTATATTTGGCGTGTATACAGATTTGGCGTGTGGTTTTGTATGGAATGTGGTGTTTATGTTGAATGTGGGGTGTGCGTGGTGTATGTGTTGCTGCTTTTAATGTGGGTAGTTTTGTAAGGCGTGTAGTTTTGTATGGTGTGCATGTTGTATGTGTGTTGTATGTGTGTTGTATGTGATTTGCTGTATTGTGGTGTTTTGGCTTCATGTGCAGCTCTGTGCAGTGCGCCGAAGCGGATCTCATGCCGGTGGAAGTTGACAATTCCTGCATACAGGTGAAGTTTCCAAAGATAAAACTTTATATTTACATTCTACATTGTGTATGGTGTAATTGTACTTGATCTAATGCACGTATGTAGTTGCATTGCTTTGTATGTGCCACTTGATAGCCTGGGCACCGTTCCACACGCAATGTTCCATCTCCAGGGATTATCCAGTTAATATATTTATTTATTATTATTATTACGTAGTATTAAATTACTGTAATCTGACCAAATAATCATTACCAACATTTAGTAATAACGGAGCGGTAGCCAAGGAATTAAATTTGTCCGAGACTGCGTCCACCGAGATGAGATGGAGCGACAAACTCGGCTCTTGGATTATCTCTCAAGGTCTTGAGATAAAGCAGCTGCTTAGGGGAAGACGTCATCCAACAGTGGGTTGACCATGGCTGAAGATGTTATATATACACGTGTGTGTTTATGTGCGCGAGAGAGCCCATTGAGACGAAAAAAGTGAAACCGGAGTTACAAAAAGGCTCCCAAATATAAAGCAAAGTACAACAATCTGTAACGATTGCTCATAGTGCAACAAAATGCCCGATGCCACTGGAATGCATTCTAATGAACCCGGGGCAGGGCATGGACTGAGAAGAAAGGCGGGCCCGTGTTTGCGTTCCGTCTGGTGTCTGGAAGTGCCCAGAGTCGCCATTCTTTGGATGCAGTCACCGTGATCTGCTGTGGTATTTGAGGCCAGTTTTCACCAGATGTAAACAAACTATACCAAGTGACTTCCTAATGTGGTGAATATCTCCTGTGGTCAGCTGTAACTAACGCCAAATACTGGGCAGTAATAACTCGTGAATGTCCTTTACCCAGGAACGTTTCACGAGTCTCAAAACTCTTATCAGGATAGTGTTGCCTACTACATTGGGATGTTTAGCAATTTCCATACATTAGTATTTGGTATGTGTGAGGGAAACAAGAGAGTACAAGGAAACCCATGCATATGAGGGGGTAACACTCAAAGCTCCACACAGGTTAATTCAAAAATAATTTGCTGTACTGCCATCTCCTGTTCACCTGGTCACGTCGCAGCCAACGCCTGTCATCCTCATAACTGAGCGGATTATGTCCATGGATGCTTTCAATATTTTGCGATCTTCATGGCGGGTTCCATCCAATTACATGATGACGTCACCCTGATGCTGCTCTATATAAGACCGGAAGCAACAGGAGAGCTTCACCATTCTTGCTCGATGAAGCTGATTGTAATTATCAGCGAAACGTCGTACTCAAATTTTAAAATGCTGTTGATTCTCTCTTCAGCACACCGGTGGGCTAAAGAAGTGAATTTTTTTGTCCTTTGAAAAACGTGACACATTTTTACTGTTTGGCCATGTCGGGTGGTGGAGGGTTACGACACATTTATAAATAACGCGATCTGACCCAAAAACCTATATTATGAATAATATTGGTCGCGAAAGCCTACGTGTTAAATTGGGTTCCATCCAATTCCTCACATTGTCCCACCAAACGAATCCTTCCTCTACCTTTCCAGGTACTTAACAGGCTCAATCGCTGTTTTCCAGGAGACGGTGGAGGAGGTGGGGGCCGCTTCGGAAGATGACCCCGTGAGGAACCTGGGCCAGGTGGAGCTGCAGTGCGGCATCTGCCTCAAGTGGTTCACAGCCGAGAGCTTCGACATCGACACGTCGTGAGTGGCACATGGGTTGCACACATTCTCGCGATTGGCGCGCGCTGCCTATTTTGACACTCCATCGTGCGGTGGGCTGTATAATACGTAACCTGCATTGCTGTGCCCTTTTATTCGCCGCATTTTGCTTCGTCGTTAATCTCAAGTTGGTGCTCCTGTTGCTTTGCTGCCCAAACATTCGCAGGAATTGCTTGCCGTTTATTACCAACTATGTCTTCCACTGCAACATCTGCCACCACAGTGGCAACACGTACTTCCTGAGGAAACAGGCCAGTGAGTGCACGCAGGGGGTGGGGGGGTGGGGGGTGAGCCGTGGGCAGAAGGGACCGGCACTGGTCTCGTGAGGCACATGCACTGAGTATTAAAAAAAGGCCACACTTGTGTTTAGACTAAAATCTTAATATGCACACCTACAGTACTGATGCTGTCAGTAACTCGACATTAATTAAACTATGACAGTTTTAACCCTGCAATCCAGCCCTGGGTCCAAGAGATCCTGCACGATGTCTCTTAGTTGAGCTTGTACAAGATATTTCACATTGCAAAAAGGGATCAAAAAGCCACCTTTTGTTTTTAACTAAAAAAAATAACCTCTCGTGGAGGTCCTTTCCACCAACCGTGTTGTGAGAGAAATTTCAAGGTTGCACCTTTACCCAATTATTTTTTTACGAGAAAACATTCATAATTGCTTGCATATGGGTTGTAAGGCATTTCGGGGATTCATCCTATGGTAAAAACTGAAGTGTCCTGACACTTTATATCAGTGGGAGGTGGATTTATCCTTTGGCTATTTTTAGTCCGTGATAGAAGTTCCACATTGATGTGTTGGGGGCGAGTCTGTCCATTTAACAAACGCTTATCTTCAGCCCTCGTCAGGCAGTGCTTATTCTATTTATTCTGCAAGGATTAAGAGCAGTGCTGATCGTAGCTATAAGATTAAAAACGTATAGCAATAACAATGGCATGATACTGCGGCAAAATAATAATAACAGCTGCAGTTTTGGAAAATCTGGGCCGACATATAGGTCTGTGCGCATGGCTCAAGATAAAGTAATGTAGCACTGGCAAGTTGGTGATGCTCAGCACGGGGGTGTGTACGTGTGTGTGCGTACTTGTGCGTCAGCTCTCAAGGAGATGTGCCTCACTTCCCTCGCCAACCTAACCTGGAAGTCGCGCACACAGGACGAGCACCCGAAAACCATGTTCTCCAAAGAGAAGGTGATCCCTAATGAGCTGACCATACTGATGCTCTGAACGAGACCATATGATGAAATTTGCCCCGTCAGTGTTAATTTGTGTCTTCTGGCACGTGTTTGATGTGGTGGCGTTCCATTGGCTTCTCTTTACAACAGGACATCATTCCATTCATCGACAACTACTGGGAGTGTCTGACCATTCGGCCGCGGCCTAACAAGCTCACCTGGCCAAACAACATTGTCAAAGCAATGGTAAGGGCATGTGAGATGGGCAGAGCGTAATTTAAGCATTTTTGTCTGAGTTGATGACCCCGAAATTATTTCCGCACCCGACACAATTCATCGAGTGTGCATCTCGTGAAGGCTGTGGGTACTATTCACGTTCCTACTTTAGTATACAAAGGACCCATAAAGTATTTGGTGGAACATTAAACAATGGGCATAGGCTGTGTGGCAGGTTGGGAAGGTTGACTGGTAGTCACTAGTTATGTAACTACTGTATTCGCCCTCCCAACAGCTGTTTGATAGATAAATTGTCACGATTCCCAGTAACTGTTTTAATTCAAGAATCTCTCATTTTTGCCATCTCCTTTGTAGCTTTTATTTTTTCGGTTAACTTTTATTCACTCCACTACACCTAATGTAGCATTGCCATATCATATGCATGTAATTGTTTTATAGATCGATAATTATAATGATTGATTTTCAAGATGTACCATTCTATGAATCTCTTGTGAGTGTAAAATGGATATTAATCTGAATCTGGGCAATATTTTGCCTTTGAGACATGAGTTACTTATCGGTGGGAGCTTAAACCATACAGACTGTCAATAGCATACACGCAATGTGATACCAAACATTAAATGTCCAGCATCCCAACAGATAGCCCTCCTGAAAAGAGATTCGGTGAGACTTTCCTGAGCAAATAATCACCATTATTACAATTATACAAATGAGCTAAAACAGAATTGCAATCGATATGCTGGTCGTGTCTTGTTTACCGTCCGGCCTGACAGAGCAAGGAGCGCGATGTATTTTTGGTGAAGGAGGGCCCAGACCCTGGCAGTCGGGAGCTTGAAGGAGACTACCCCAAGTTTGGCCTCCTGGATCAGGTATGCATGTACGGATGACCCCTGACTTACGACGGCTCGACTTGCAACTCCCTGCTTTTACGACCTTTCTTATAGTAAAACCGCAACAGTAACGACCAAAACTCGTTTATTCAACTGCCTAACGACTGCTACCGACGCAGAGCCGATTGGCAACGCATTTGCGCATGTCAGGCAATGAGTCAGCGCCATCAGGTGACGAGTCTGCGCATTTCATGCATTTTATGCGCAGACTCTTCCACCGTATGCGTATGTAGAGTATGCCCGACAGTCTGGAGCTGCGCCTAGAGTGAACGCACCTCTTTTGCAACACTCTTCACATTTTGTACATTTTCCTAAAATTTAGAATTTTTTTCCGCCTTTCACTGTCAAAGAAGAGGAAATGTGATGCACGTGCAAAAAAGCACTTATGGATTTTCAAATGTAAGTCTTTGTGTTTACTTAATAAATGTTTGTAAAAGTTAAGTTACAATAAATGTTTGTTGGGGTTATTTTCATTTATTTTCTTGGCCAATTTTGTTATTTTTATGGTAGGTAATGGGTTTCCAGGAACGGAACCCCAATGTATAACATTACGCCCTATGGGAAATAAGGGTTCGACTTACGATGGTTCAACTTGCGACAATCGTCCAGGAACCAATTAGGTTGTAGGTTCGGAGGTCACCTGTATGTGTGAACTTCTTTCACACTTGACGTAGCCAACCATGCTACAAGTGACCTGAACACAGTCTTCGTGTAGTTGGTGACCCTTGCAGATCACTTCAAAGACACCTCCACACTCCAGATGACCGATGTTGTTGTTTTCTTTGTTACAGATATGTTGAGCCTCGAAAAAACTCATTACTGCTACTGGTTTATAGTTCATTGTGTTTCTCTTTCTGTCAATGTACTTCCAAGCATTCATTATACGATGTTTTTTGTGCACTTTTAAAAACACAAGTAGCTTATAGACCCGATATGGACCGTAAGTATGCTCGGACAGGATGCATTGTTAGCAGGGATGATGGCTGGCAGTCAAGACTAGCAACGGAGTGGGAGCCAAAGAAGGGAACACGCCTGAGTGAACATCCACCACATGGATGGAGTGATGAAGTGAGCTCCTGCGGAAGTTTTCTGCGGATTGTTACATTTCAGGACTGCGAGAGATGACGACAGCTCGGGGAAGCCTTCGTTCAGCAGTGCGTTGATCATTATTGCTGATTTATGATGAATTTATATTTCACTATGGATGTTTGACTTTTGTCTGCCCAGGACCTCGGAAGCATTGGCCCAACGTATGACACGCAGAAGCAGGTTGTGCCCGTGGCCAGTGGGGGTGTTAATGGTGAGTCGCACCTTGCTGGCAGCAGTTGATGTATTTTTGCGTTTTTCAGATGAACGTCTTAACTTGTATTGTATTGGTAATGCAGTACCAAAGGGTTGAGCTGTGTATTTTGTGTAATTTCAGGCCGAACCCTAACCCCAACCCCAGGAAGCGTGCAGGTTGGTGTTGGGAAGGGGCGCGGAGCCAAGCGCAAGCAGGAAGGAGCGACCGGCAATACGTCCAAGCGCACAAGAAAGTGAGTGGGCATGTGCTTCAATCAACCTCCTCATTGTGCTTTGCTCATCATAAATTGACCTTTATCTCTTGGGTCATCTATTTTATACCATGTGTCCTTAGTTTAACTTTTGGGTTTTGGTTACATATTGCTTTGCCATTTGGGCTTTGTTTATGGTTTTTGGTTTGTTTTAACATTCCATTATTGCTATTGGTTCTGTGTCATGATACTAAGAAAATGCCATTCATAACTTTTGCAAAGAGCAGTGTGTTTGTGTATTGCTCATCCTCGTGCTACGTTTGGTTCTCAGAATTACAGATACACATCTTTGAATAAATAATTCGTATTAAGATATATTGCTTAAGACCAAACCACCGGGAATGTATCCAATCCCATCATATCTGGGAAGCTAAGTGTGATTGCGCCCTCCGGAAACAGATCGCCTTCGGCAGCTGCGGTGCCACATTGTGGGCAGCAGAGGGCATTGCAACACAATCCGCTGTGCATGGTGCTATACTCCCTCTTCGATGCCCCTCCTTCACCATCTTGCAATGTCCAGCGAACTGAACTACAGTCGGATAACCCACAAGATACCTGCACAGTGTGGCGATGCCCTCATCTGGCAATGGTTTAACCTGTACACGTAGTATGACACTCAACCGGGTGAGGTTGAGCTGGCTGTAATGATGTACAGTAAAACCTTGGATTGCGAGTAACTTGGTCTGCGAGTGTTTTGGAAGACGAGCACATTTTTAAAATAAATATTAATTTGATAAACGAGCGAGGTCTTGCAATAGGAGTAGTACGTATACGCTTTGTCGGCCGAGCGTCACGTGATCACAACTGATATACCAGTGCTTTGATATACGAGTGCTTTGGATTACAAACACATTTCCGGAACGAATTATGCTCGCAATCCAAGGTTTTAATGTACTCTTGTCTTCGTTAACGCTCCTCGCAGCGACCCGCTGTTCCAGTCGCAGCGTCTGCCCCCCCATGGCTACCCACTGGAGCACCCATTCAACAAGGACGGCTATCGCTACATCCTGGCGGAGCCCGACCCCCACGCGCCCGACCCCGAGAGGATTGAGCTGGATTCCTGGGCCGGGAAGCCGATCCCCGGGGATCTGTACCGCGCATGCCTCTACGAGCGCGTGCTGCTCGCGCTGCACGACCGCGGTGAGACCGCTGGTGGCCCGCACACAAACCTGAGTCCAGCGCTCCACAGGAGCTGCGTGCTGGGTGTTTTAATTATTGAATGAGTTAGAGAAAAATAATGCTTGCAGGTGGATTGTGTAACTATTTCCAATGTGCATTTGTTTGAGTCTTAAGGAGTTCTGAAGGGTGGTGCCCAGGACCAGTTCAGATACCACTTCATGTTAGCTCTCGCCAGAAGTCGACCTCAAGTCACCGGGTTCACAGTTTAATTTGCTAACCACTGTTCCACCACTCCATCCTGTGGAGTTTTAAAGAATGTTAAATAAAGTAAGATATCTTGGCGGAACAATACGTTGTTGTGGAGTCTGAGAAGGTTCTCACCTGGCTATATACATTTCACCAGCCAAATATTAAATTGGCTCTTTGGAAAGTAATAAAATCCTTTTATTTATCAACTCATTCATCTCATCCTCCGCTTGTGCCGCAGCTCCCCAGCTAAAGATATCCGACGACCGTCTGACGGTGACGGGCGAGAAGGGCTACGCGACGGTGCGTGCGTCGCATGGCGTGCGCCGTGGAGCCTGGTTCTTCGAGGTGCGCGTCGACACGCTGCCGGCCGACACAGCTGCCCGGCTGGGCTGGAGCCAGAGCCTCGGTACCTATCCCCATTTCCCCCTCCTCCACCACACCTCTCGAGCTGGGCTATCCGATTATTTATGCAATGCAATACAGACTATCTTTCCGATTAAGCGACCAATCAGATATCACAAAAGTAGCTGTGGAAAAAAAATATCTGTACGCAGGAGCTAAATGCACTGTGGCAGTGCAGGACCGTGAGTGATGGTGGCATGTGGTGGCCTTCATCCAGCAGTGGATAGAACGTGGCTTATGATGATGATGGTGTAGAGACGTCATATATTTGACAAATGGATTTTAGTGACATTTTTTGTAATGGTAAAATAAGATGTTTTTATAGGCTCAAATTGCCGTTAGTTTGTATCCAAGTGGGCACATGTGTGCGAAATGTATCCGATGCCGGGCTTGTTTTTTCTCCTTCCAGGTAACCTGCAGGCTCCACTTGGCTTCGACAAGTTCAGCTACTCGTGGCGCAGCAAGAAGGGGACCAAGTTCCACCAGTCGCGTGGGAAGCACTACTCCGAGGGCTACGAGCAGGGAGATACGCTGGGCTTCTATATCGACCTGCCCGATGACACGGTCACCGCCAATGCCCTGCCCGACACCTACAAGGACAAGGTGTTGTGGCCACGTGCACCACCTGCTCTCCATCCCGATATGCCCTATGCCTGTGTGTGGGGAGTTACACTGGGGTGTAGAGGTGGTGTCGTGGTTAGCACAATGCAGCATGTACTGGGCGAACCGAGTTTGATTTCCGAGCATGGCCCATATCAGTGGATTTGAAACGGTCTTGGGCCTCCCCAAATCTTTACTCAGCCTTAAAAGAGTGCCTGGTATGTATGTTGAACTTCTTTTGTACCATACGTAGCCAACTGTGCTACGTACGTTGTATAAATAGCATCGGGGACGTGAAGGCAGCCGCACATGGCGCGCCGTTCCGGCCCTAATAGGTGCTCATTAACAGCACTTTCCCTCGCAGCCTATGTAGACTACACATGAGATCTTAAGGAGTCACACTACCTTGGTGATGAATGCCAACCCTCATTTGCTGTGTTGTGATGCAGAAAGCCAAATTGTTATGGCAACTCAGTATGTGTCATATGGGTTGATGGTGATATTGTGGCAAGTAGTTTGACACGAACTAAATTTGTATTACAACTGCTTTGTGCACAGGCCTTGATCAAATTCAAAAGCTACCTCTACTTTGAGGAGAAAGATTTGGTGGAAAAAGCAGAAAAGGACTTGCGGCAGACTCCGGGCAGTAAGGTATGTGGTGACAGGCATTGGGCAGATCTTGCACATTCAGTGTGTTTGTTTAAGCCTTTGTCCACACTTGGTGGTTATTTAACCGTGTGTCTTATCATTCTCAAATACAGAGGTACAAGTCGGATTGATTTTTTTGTGAAGTTTTGGACTGCAGTTATGAGAGTTTTTTTCACAAAGATGACTTCTGCATTTTTTTTTATTCTATAGACTTAGTTCAAATGTTTTAATATTTGATATCACCTGAGGTGGCATATTATTTTTTTTACAGAACTAAATGTAATAATATTATAGCCGAATTGTCATTTATTGGTCATGAAACAAAATCCGTACCTCCCTAAAAGTTTCATCACCTCAGGTGGAAACCTATTTCTGCTCCAGCCCATGCACTAATTGTGATGTTGTGTTTGTGTGTGGTAGATCACTTTCTTTAAGAACGGAAAGAGCCAGGGAGTTGCGTGGGAGGATGTGTTTGAAGGCGTCTACTTTCCAGCCATATCCCTCTATCGCAACTGCACAGTACGTCTCACGAATGTCAGCCTACTCTTACGTTGTCATTTTGCTTCTGCAGTGAACTTATACCCGAATAAAGAGCATAACTCAAAGTAACAACAAAGTATCTTCAGATGGCTGCATATAGATGCTAAACAAATGGTAAATCTAATAGGTTTTTAAAAATGTCACCGATAAAGAATTATATTTTGGTCGAAATGTCATAATCTTATATTACTCTCGGTGATGGTGTATAAAAATTAGTTGGCGTTTTCCATTTACCAATTATTTTATGCTAAATTAAAAAACCATGAATTTATAGTTCATGCTCAACTGTATCGACTACAATAACTAAAATGTAGATTTATTTACAACAACATGCAACATCACCTCGAAATGTTGTACATCGTTGGGGACACTCGGGAAAGGGGTGAAGAAAAAAAATAAAGATCTTAATTCTGGTCTTTATAAAATGAGAATGTAATTGGCCATACTAACATATGTTTAGGCAGAGGGAATTCCAGACAGTAGGGGCAGCAGAGGAGAAGGAACAATCATGTGTGACATTGTTATTGGAGAATGGAGGAGGGTCTTAAGTCTGGACAGTACAAATATCGAGGGTGAAGGAATGCCATACAGTAGGGGGAGCAGAGGAGAAGGCACGGCTATTGGAGAGCTAACTAATCAGAAACAGAGTCAAACAGTGGTGTGGGAAGGTGTTTGGTGCAGTGACCTGGTCCCCAACGGTAGTGCATTCACCACTTGTTGCAAAAGGGGTTCAAGGGGGAATCTGGCGGGCTATTCCGATTAATATTGTAGGTGTGTTAACCTTAGAATATGCACCACCTACTTCACCGTGGACATTAAAGATTCCGACACGTCCTTATAAAAGAGTTAGGCCATTGTGTGCCGACGTCATGGTCAAAATAAATAAAAATAACAACATGAAAATAACTTGCTTGGCATTACACTTAGCAACATCGCCCCCTCCGGTGAAACTTCTGCAGACTACGTGAAACGTAGCACCTTCCTTCATGATATATCCTTGCAGTGTAAGAATGGAGCGGAACGCTAAATGTACTAAATCATACGTCTTGTTCCTGGAATTAATAAGCGAGAGGGAATCGGCAGTGCAGACGACGAAGCGGAAAGGAATTGCAGACTATAGGGGGTAGCATAAGATTAGAAGCAACTGCATGCAGTTTTCTCTCATAGACAAGTGTTCGCCATACGCTGGGCTCGTGATTCTTTTCCTTGGCGGCGGTGAGGGTGTTCTGCACAGTGGCGGCTGCTGTGTGGAGGGAACACTGGAGTGCAAGTTTAGCAGTGACGTTTAACCCCACATGTCTTTCTTGCAAATGCCAACGATTCCATGGAGATTGTCTCTGCCCCTCCAGGTGTCCATTAACTTCGGACCGCACTTCAAGTACCCACCAAAGGGGCTTGATTTTCAGCCGGTGAGTTGCGCGTTTTCTGAACGAAAAATTTTAGGGGATAATTTGTCTCTTGGCAAATTACTTTTTAACAAGTGGTGTTTTATAACAGTGATGTGCCCCCCTCCCTCCCGCCCCCCATCGATGCCCTGGGACTCATGGGTGCTGCTCTGACTGACCCAGCTTTCCCTGAGGCTCATTGTTGTTTGGTGCTGGCACTCAATTGATTTGCTTAAGGTTGTGCTGCAGCATTGCTCTCTCTCTCTTTTTTCTGACGTTTCCCTGGCCTGGCTCCCACAACACGTATTTTACACTATTGTGTTCTATGTCATTTTTGTATAAGCTCTTCCATTTAGATGATGTATAAATTCAAATTGTCCATGCGTGTGTGTGTGTGTGTGTGTTGCATGCACCTGTACGCTTATGCCTGGCAGGTGAGTGATATGGGCCGTCGTGCCGTGGTGGAGCACAGTCTGGCCGACCTTCTCTTCCACACGGAGACTGAGGTGGACGGGAGGCGCAGCCCCGCATGGGAGCAGTAGCTGACGGCTCACTGGCTCACGATGACTCACGACCCCTATCGCCACCGTAGCCGCCCGGGAGTCTCGCAGAGCACTTGCAAGAGAAGCAGTCGTAAGAGCGTGGGTGCGGGGGGGAGGAAGTGTTGCCCCACCCAGCACCTTTATTGGGAGTTGTGACCTCATACGCTTCGGTTCAAGCGTTTGGGGGTTCAGGGGAAGCGAGGCACAAAGCAGAAAGGGGAATGACTGTGGAAGGGCTGGAGTACTTTAGGAAGTAGGTGGTGAAGGGAAACGGGCGAGAGAATCCCACTTGGGAGGAGTAGGTCATAGGGCAAGCGGGACCGGATGCTGAACCTGTGGTGCATTTTTGTATTTTGAGAAAAGACTTTGTGCGGCGTCGGCACTTATAGTGGACTAAGGTAGGCAGACGCGGGAGAGAGCGGTGCTCGATATGGGCTTAGCTTAGAGGGTTTGGTGTCTAGATGGGAGAGATGGGGATTAGCAATTAAGTCAGGTACATTTATTCAGATCCTCTTCCAAATAAGTGGCAGGTCTGGCTGGCTGAACGCAGGTGCAGGTGCTCCTGGGAATGTAGTTGAATTGTTTAAACCTCATTTATCGGTCACCTTCCAATTTCTGATTTTGTTGTGACTCTTCTGAAATGACTGTGTTGCCTTAATTAGTAAAACGTGAAAGATAGGCCAACCTTTCCAACAGATGACTTGAAGAAACAAATGTCTTGTGAAATACACAGGAGTTTTAATGTAGTCCGTGCAACCGTGCACTATTAATGTGTGCCTACTGGCGGTTTGGCTATTAGCTTAGCGTAACTTATTCACTCACGGAGGGGGGTGGGGGCAGTCATTTCAGAGTGAAGTTTTAATCTCACTACGTAGGGTGTTGCTGTGCTCCCTCTGACACAGGTTTGCGCTCCAGCTGCCTTGAACAAGGGAGGGTTTCATTGACAGATACCTCATTTCAGTTTAACATTACGTTTCCTGCTACTACAATGGCTGTACTGTTACTGAAAATCTATGTATTTATTGATCCATGTAGACTACAGTGCTCGGTTACGAGATACCTGTAGCAGCACACGCATCGCCAGGCAACATTTTTACTTGTAGGCGTTTGCCGAAGTTGTGCAACGTCCTCCGTCTTCTGTTTAAAAAAAAAGGCTGCAGTCTTGAATGTCTTATGCGCTCCAGCAGTAACAATGAAACATTAAAGTGTGAGCTGTATTGAGAGTAGCCAAAGATAAGCCTTTGCTAGTATTTGTACATTGGTGTTGAGCTGTTTGGGGAAGTCCTCTCGGATGACAACTCGCTTCTATTTCCCGTATCCTCAGACCCTTGTATATACAGTAGTAACATTATGTTTCAAACACCACCAACACGGTTTCGTACAGGATCCACAAAGTTTGTCTGGTAGTCGGGTCCCCCTAGTTTAATTAAATAATGGGATTGGCGTTCCAAGTAGCAGTGTTAAGCCAATTTAAACAAAACCTGGTATTGTAAAAAGTATATACATTTCATTAAGTGTCACTGGTAATAAGTCTGACTATGGGGAGATATGTGAAGGCCTTTTGTTTTTAAGATGGAACCACCATTGTATTGTCTGAAATATGTGTTACAGTGCCACGACAGCGTCTATATACATGTTTTAAAAAACACTATTAATAGGGTAGGTGAATTTCAGGTTATGTCCCAATTGACGCTGCAGGCATAGCACGTGGAGCGCGTTTGCCCATGTCGTCTGATTTCAAACTGTTGGGGCGCAAGACCGAACATGCGATCTGAGCGTTGAAAATGTTCTGGCATGCCTTGTTGCCTGAAGCGACCCTTGGGATTTAACCCAAACATGTCGCATGCCCAACCGGCAAATGTGCGACCATCGGTGCTTCTGTTTTCCATTTGCCTGGGTTTTATAACGAGCAAGGGAAACCTC
Organism: Lampetra planeri; assembly: GCF_965212315.1. NCBI lineage: Eukaryota > Metazoa > Chordata > Hyperoartia > Petromyzontiformes > Petromyzontidae > Lampetra > Lampetra planeri. Next base: position 3,755,295 of record NC_136143.1, read on the forward strand.
GGAGGTCCGAGAGGGCGTGTGTCTTGGCTGCCACCGCCACCAACTTATAATGTTCTGCCAGCGCAGAAGCAGGGCTGCAGTGCACGGTGCTGGCCTTGCCGACGCGCATTCCAGCGTCATAGTGTTACGCAGTCTGCGACTTAGCAGTGTCTAACTCTTCCATGTATTATATTGGTGGTGTATTTGAAGGTCACCAGTTCACAATGAAGGAAGGCAGTGTGTTTTTTTTTTAAATGCGTTCGCGTACACGTTACTACTGTTGTACACTATTCAGGTGTCGATTATGGCTGTCTCGTGTGCATTTTTGCTGGGCGTGAAATGTCGATGTTGAAATGAAACAGTTGCCTCGACATAAGTGGTCCAATAATGTACTTTTGCTTAAAAACGCACAAAGTGAAATAAACGTGAGCAGATGGGGAACACAAGGTAATGCCTGGCGTGCTGGCTGGTGGTGTTTCAAAGCAGTGGTTCTCTATTCCAGCTCTGACGACAGTGGTATGGTAAAGCAACCCATGCAAGATGAAAGGAAATTACCGTAATGCCATTTATGTATCCAGGTAAGTATCATTTGAGTCTCAAGACTTTTCCAGGATGGTCCTGTACTAGGATGTTTATTATTTTGCTTTTGAAGGTGAGCCAGAGGTATCTGAAAACACTGCATTTGAGGCGATAACTTGCAAACAAGAACTGCATATACTGTACGTTATAAACCTACTTGCTGCTCTGCTATGAAGTAGCGCTACCTCCTTTTAATCTGCAGATTGGGATATTTTGCACATGCTGCTCTATGCATAATCCACCAACCCTACAACCTCCAGAGCATCTGATTCCAGCTGTGCGCCTCCATGCCTGACCCAAAGGGGTTCCCCAGCACGGCTACTGCTGGTATTCTTGTTGGTGATGCTATTCCTGCTGATGCTGCTACTTCTTGGTTCTTTCGGTAAAGTCACGTAGAAGGAAAATAATAAAAATAAAACATAATAAAATAATTCTCACACGACGTTTCGGCCACAACGCAAGCAGCCGTCTTCAGGTGGAGAACAGGTCGAGAAGGCAGAGTCTGAATGTTCTTCTCGACAGACCTGTTCTCCACCTGAAGATGGCTGCTTGCGTTGTGGCCGAAACGTCGTGAGAATTATTTTATGATGTTTTATTTTAATTATTTTCCTTCTACGTGACTTTACTGAAAGAACCAAGAAGATGAATCCCTGCAGTCACGAAAGCTTTAAATCGAAAAGAGATGCTGCTACTGTTATCACTGTTCGTGGTGCTGTTTGTGCTGCTACTGGTGTTGTTACTGTTGCTGCTGTTGCTACACCAATACACGTGGCCCGACCATGGCCAGGGGCGGACCTGGGGAGTCACCAGAGCCTCTCCCTCCGTTGCCACACCCTGCACAGCTGTTCAGCCTAAGTGGATTAAAGGTAAACACTCCACAAAAACAGCTCTTACAGTGTAGATTCCTGTCCAACGCCGTGTGTCCAGGGTTGCCCAAGACAATTGTAAGGCTTTGTTATCGAAAATATTCAAATCATGGCGGAGGCACTCTAATCAGCAATCTGTTGACACGATTGACATTGGATTCAACGTTACGTTTGTGAGTGTCTTCCTCTTAAAATCAGGTGAAAGTTGTCCAGCAATTGATTCTGCCACTGCTGGCCAGACGTCTGGAAACAAGTGAGAAATACCCATCACACGCAACTTACCCATGCCATGGTCTAACTCTGGTTCTTAACTTGGGGAGCACGCACCCCCTGGGGATGCGAGGACATGGCAACATTTCTTCGAAGGTAAATAATCGAAACAAATGGAGCACGGGCACATAAGCACAACTATGCTTTGTTTAATCAAACTTGGGTATGAACATGCTTGTTTTATAGATTGAGAACCAAGGTCGTGCAACGCTGCAGTGAAGGTTAAACACCTACTGCTCTAACTTTGTGCATTCCGTTTATCCTGCTGGGTGGACAGGCGGGGGGGCAGAGGGGCGGTAGATTAATAACCTTGCACCATTGTTTAAACTGCCGTGCCGGGAGATCGAATTGAACTTGACGACCTGTGGATTGCAAGTACTGTACTGTGGCGCTCTGGCAGCAACCAGGTTAAGAATGTAGTTTAGTTGAAACGTAATTTGCACGGTAAACTTCATGTACCTCCTTGGTGGAAAGGCAATTCCCATCAATACCTGGCGAGAGAAAAAAACCCCCAGACATTGTCATCGTAATTATTTATGCCAAGTTGATTTTTTTTTACTCCAAATGCCCGGAAAAGTGACTTCCACCACCGCATGAATGAGGGGGCCCTGTGAACAGCCACGCACAAACACCCCCCATACATTCCCTGCAGAGGAATCGCTTTAATTGGACCAAGTAACGTGGGGTGCGTGCTGGGAATGACATTAATTGGCAGTCCAACTTAATCGGAGCAGACCTGTCCACCCACCTACAATTTTGAACCGTGGTTGGTGAATCGCACAGAGATGGCCCGAAACTGTGAGCCTCCCATCAGGTGGCCAGATAATAGCAGTACAGCAAGTAGGTATCATTTATAGCACAGTACGTATAAGTGTAATTGAGTTATCCCACGGTGTGCGTGGGGTTTTCTCCCGGTACTCGGCTTCTTCCCACGTGCAATCTAGTCATGATTTAAACAGGAACTTTTGCCAAACTTCCCACTGTAGGGCTCTAAAAAAAGCGACTAGAGACTCAATCCCATTGCAGATTATTTTACCTTTTAAAGTCCGTCTCCCTGCTCAAACGAGCAACCGGATGCAGCTTGTTTCTGCTGGTGGCCATGAGCCAGTGGTGGAAATTCCACATTCCTATGGCAGGGAATATATTTGTAACACGCATTGCAGTTGTCCTGGTTTACACGAAGGACGATGAATAAAGTACTGTCAAGGGCCGCTGTCCCTGCAGGGAGACGTGAGCAAGGGAGAGCAGGAGGCTGTCGGGCATAAAGGCAGGGGGAGAGCCACGCTTGTATTGTAAAAGTAAAACGCGGTTGAACTTACTCTAGATGGCTCCACCCTAGCAGAGCTCATGCCTCCCCAAACGGACCAACTCTGATCAAAACACGGAAGGGCAGGGGAAGAGGAGGCGCAGGACGGGGGAGGGGGGAGGAGGAAATTAATTGAACGACGTTGGGTGGAGGCGAGGCGTGGATTCGGGGACTGTGGGGGGTTGAGACTGCCTCTTCCTCCTCCCTCGACTCCGCCAAGACGGGAGGAGCACGCAGCTCCATCTGGGGCTGAGCCAGGCGACGCGTCGTCCTATAGAAGAGAGTTCTGCACTCCGAGCTCGTGAGTCAGTAGGGGAGAAAGAGGCACGGAGGAAGCAGAAAGTTGCAGCTGTGCAGAGCACGCACTGCGCAGCAATCGTAAGCGCAGGGGGTTCCTGCGGACGGCAGCGCAAGAGGGGAGGCGGAGTGGCGGAGGCGATGGATAACTCTTACGTTAAAGAGGCGAAGGAGGTCCTGGCCCATTTCGGGGTGGACGAGACCAAGGGGCTGTCGCAAGACGAGGTGGTGATTCTGCGAAAAAAGCACGGTCCCAACGGTGGGTGAGGTGTCCGTGCGTGCGTGCGTGGGTTTCCTGCACGGGTGTGCGCGCATACGATTGGTGGTGTGTGACTTTATACACGGTGTGTGCAAGTGTGTGTGCGCGCGTGTGTGTGTGTTACTCTTCGTTACGACTGCGCGTGTCCTGCACGGGTGTGTGTGCTTGAGCCGCGTTTACGCGAGCGAAAATCCCGGCAGGGAATGTCAAGAGCGCTTGACGGGCTCCCGTCATGTGAATGTGGAATTCCCGCTGTCGAGTTCGCGTCGAGGCCGGAAAGCTCCGTCTGGGGGGGGGGGGGCTCTCCTCTCTCGAGTTGTTTACGAGTCCAAGTGCGAGCGCGTGCGGTGGCGCTCTGCGTGTGCATGAGACGCGTGTGGGGAGCGGTGGCGCGGTGGTTAGCGCACTGCGCTCGACGAACCCGTCGACCGGAGGTCAATTCCAGGCCGCGGGCCAACGTCGGTGGCGAGTGATGTCTGAACCCGAACTGGGCCTCTCCTCGGTCTACTCGGCCTTAAAACGAGTGCCTGGCGCAGTGTGTGAACATCAGCATTGAGGAGACAAAGGCGGCCGGGCGTGGGGCTGGCCACCCACCCCCTCCTGTGTCTTCCCGGCCTTCATAGGTGCTCGCTAATAGCACTTGCCCCAAAAGTCTGATAAAGCTATCCGGGGAGTCTTTGTGTATGTACGTGTGGCTGTGTGTGTGTGTGCTGCGTTTGTTGTAGCTGCGTATATCTTTGTCCGTGTGTGTGCGTGTCTTGTGTGTACGTGTGTGTATCGCTGCGTGTGTGTGTACGTGTTGGTGCGTTTCTGGCCACCCACCCACCTCCTCTTACGCCTTGGCAGCCTCAATAGTTGCTCACTCAGAGCACTTGCCCCAAACGGCGTGTTAAGGAAATACGGGGACAGGGGGAGGTGGTGGGAGGCTCTTTGTCTTTGTGCTTGACGAGGTGTGTGTACGTGTGTACATGTGTGTGTGTGTCGCCGAGTGTGTGTGTGCGTGTGTGTGTGTACGTGTGTACGTGTGTGTACGTGTGTACGTGTGTGTGTGGCTGGCTCTGCCATGTCAACCTGAGCGGGGGAGTCGAACCTGAACTCCGTGGGGCTTCGCGTCACTCCGCCTCGGGGCTGGGGGGGGCAGTGCGGCCACACCTGGGCACATTCCTGCCCCCCCCAGCCACCACACCACGCCCTGCGTCTGAAGAGCGGGGGGGGGGACACGCGGGGGGCTCCCGGTGGCGCAGGCTTCGCTCGGGCGTGCCTGGAATGTTTGGCGTGTACGTGTGAATGTGTGTGGATGTGTGTACACGCGGCGTGCGTGTTGTCTGTGTGGGAAGGGGGGGGTTAAGCGCTGCGCTACGAACCCGGCGGCCCGAGTTCGATTCCCGCTCCACGAGCACCACAAGTGGCGATTATATGAAGCGGAACTGGGCCTCCCGTAGGTCGACTCAGCCTCGAATGAGTCGTGGGGTGTAAATATCGCCACTGGAGAGATAAAGGCGGCCGGGCGTATTGCTGGCCAACCATCTCGTGTGCCGTTCCGGCCTTAATAGGTGCTCGCTAACAGCACTTGCCCCAACAGTCTGCTCGGGGTATGAAGGGGGATCTTTTGTCTTTGTGTGTGGAGCGGTGGCGCAGTGGTTGCGCTGTGAACCCGGCGACCCGAACGGCTCGCGGCGAACATCTGTGACGAATTTCTGCACCGGTCCCGGGCCCTCCACTCGGTCGACTCGGTCTAAAAAAACAACACGAGTACCTTGGTGCGATGTGTCGGTCACTAGGGAGACAAAGGCGGCCGTGGGATGGACTATAGTTCCGCCCTCGTGTGCCGTGTTGCTCTCCATGTGTGCTCGCTAACAGCAACTTGCCACCACCAACAACAACAGCAGCAGCAGCAGCCTGTGTTGGGGGGGATCTTCTTCGTCTCTGTATTTGGGTCCACACACACAAACCCCAAACAGAGTCGAGTGAAAGTGTGTACGTGGGAGGGTGCGCGTGAGTGTGAACGTGAGAGAGCCTTTGAATTTGACTTCACTTCAGGATGGCATTTAGAAGCGCACCTAGCCTGGCACAATCGCAGTGGCGCGTGTGGATGTACACAATGAGAACGTGTCGATATTTATTTTACTTTTATTAATTATTTTTTTTTTACCTACGTGACTTTACCGAAAAAACCTAAGAATATGAATCCTTGCAGTCACGAAAGCTTCAAATCTAGAAGAACGTGTCGACACCGCGTATACACCCACACTCTCCACGTATACGCACATCACGATGTGTACGTTGTGGCGTGTGTGTGTGTGTGAACGCGCGTGTACATGTGTGTGTGTGTGCATATGTGATTGTACCAGCGCGTCTGTGCGTGAGTACTGTGTGTGGTCGCGTGCCTGTGTGCTTTGCGTGGGAGTGGTGGTGCAGCGGTTAGCGCGCCGCCCTACGAACCCGGTCACCCGAGTTTGATTACCGCTCACGCCGACCAACACCAATGAGACGATGATATGCTCTTTGGTTCTTTCGGTAAAGTCACGTATAAAGAGAAAATAATAAATTAAATACTAGCATACGACGTTTCGATTGCAACACAAGCAATCATCATCAGGTATAAATGAAATAGAAACACAAATCTAGTATACTTAGAAATGTAATGTAATACAACAGAGAGTCGGATAACATAACAGTCATCACCTTACCTGGTTGATTACGTTCTTCCTGAGAATGCAAAATTTGAGAGAGAGATGAAACACAGAACCAGAGACATATAGACAGACATATAAGTAGAGACAGATATCACAGAGATACATAGAGAGAGACGTACATAGGCACACAGATGATATGAGCCGGTCTTGGGCCTCCCTGAGGTCGACTTTCGTGCGGTGTGTAAACATCTCCACTGGAGAGACAAAGGCGGCCTTGCGCGGTGCTGCCCACCCACCACCCCCTCGTGTGCAGTGCCGGCCTTCGTAGGTGTTACTCGCTAACAGCACTTGCCCCAACAGTCTGTTAAGGCTACACGGGGGAGCTTTGTCTTTGGGTAAAAGTTCAATTTCTGCTTCCGGCCAATATTGGTGACATTTCTCTGAACCGGCCTCCTCTAAGTCAACTCGGCCTTAAACGAATACCTGGTGGAAACAAAGGCGGTTACCTACCCCCTTGACCTTTGAGGTGGTTGCTAAGAGTCTGTTAAAGGCTGTATGGAGGATATGTGTGTCTTTGTGGTGCGTGTACACACGTGCCACCTCTAGATCCTGCAACCCAGCACCTGCATGGGAGCCGATTTCATCGCTCCGTCTCCTCGGGTCACGTTCCATTTCGTCCTTCGACCACCAATCACCATTCTAGCCCGAACCTACGTACGGTGCGAAAGAAGTTAAACGTACATGCATAGCTGTGACGTGGCCTGCCCAAGCCCATGATAATCACATCACGGGACTCATCCCACAGTGATCCATCAACCCCGTGTCTCAGTGCTGGCCCCGGGGGGGGGGGGCCTGAAGGCTTGCTGCCCCTCCCTATTTATGTGGCGCAATTCCACAAACGAGTTTTTGTGTTTGTGTTTTTTTTCTCCTCTGAGAAAAAAAAAACGCGCATTACATAATCATAATCACGCATCCTCATCATCGGCAGCATTTCATAACCTGCCCTCTCAACACTTGTGATGTCACTGATGGGCAAATGTAATGTGTATATTCGTGGAGTTACACGTAGTGTGTAAACGTGATGTGCGCACGTGCTCTCGTGTGTACGCGTGGCGGTGTGTACAGATGCTGTGGTGTGTAGACGTTGCGTGGTGTATACACGTGGCGGGTTGTGGGCACGTGGCCTGATGTCCACGAGGTGCGGTACACGCAGCTCGCCAGAATCTCAATCCCACATTTCCAGGCTTTTCAAAGAACGACCCAACAATTGACACCATCCCGGCCGTCTCCCTCCTGCGTGCGCTTGAATGGCAGACCGCCTGCCCGTACCGGATGTGGTACCGGGTGTCACAGGTTTGGCCTGCGACGTGGCAGTTCGTACACGAGATGATGGCGAGTGGCTGCACTGGATTCATGACTTTATCTGTGCGGAGCGTTGCGTTGCGACACTCCCTTCGTACGCGTGGTGGGTTTTCTCAGGGCAACTCTGGCCTCCTTCCACGCGAAAGCCAAACGCGTACCTTTCTAAAGCTGGCCAAACGTAGCAGGACCCTTCCTGAAAAAACAAGTCTTTACACTCAGGATTTCATGGGCAGCGAAAGGGCGTTATCATTGATTTGGAGAGAATACTGCCTGGCTGACACGGAGTGAAGGTTGTCAGCGTAAGGTACTACCACTCCTGCCACGACAGTGCATGCCTTTCCATAATAGTCCTATATTCTCCAGTACAGTACTGTCTTTGAGGACATCTGGTAACCCTAAAGCATTATTCGCGCATGCGTGATGCACTCCACCGCGTGTACGCAGCTATCACGAGGACGAAGGAGGGCGAGATGGATACGGCAGGAATGCCAAAATAATTTCTGAGCTGTTCCGGCTGAAATTAAGGGCTGGAAATAAGCACGCCGTCCCGCGGCCAACGCGGCGTTGGGGAGGCCCTCGACCAGCAGTGGGTTGGCAAATAGGCTGCACGTTGACTTGGATGCAGTGGCAGATTAAGCTCATACGGGGCCTGTAGCATATGTTATAAAGGGGCCCTAAATAAAAAATAATAATAAAACAAATGTTTAACTTGCATAGTAAAGTATTTGATTTTCTCATTTCCTATACAGCCAGATAATACCTTAAACACCCAGTCGTTCAAAAAGTTGAAGGCAGTATAGTACTATAGTAATAGAGCAAGTGCAGAATCACTGAACCGGAATTGATAGCTTGAAAGCATTTAGCGTGGGGCCCTTGAAAGTGCCAGGCTACTTGTGCTACTGGGATAATCCGGCACTGCCTGGATGGTTGGTTGGTAGGGGAGAGAACCAGAAACCCACCTCGTATGAAGACGCGACCACAACCCACGTCAAATTATCGTGCGGTGGCTATTTTAGGAACTCGAAGGTCCGGGACCCGCCCTGACCGGCACGCGGACTTTTGGGCGTGGTGCCAAATGAGAGCTCTCAGTTGAATACTCTGCGAATCAGAAGAGCCACATCGTAACTGAATAATACAATCCTAGTAATAATAACAATCGTGCACGTGGGAACACCATCACTTTACAACACTAACGTCTACACACAAACAAAAGCACCGAGCCTTTGTGAAAGTATGCAAACATAAACCCATCGGCAGCAGTTCTGATGAAGTGCATTATGGGTCTCTTATATGAGGTGACCATCAACAAAACATCTGAGCTAATGTGACCGACCGACGGTCGTGACGAGTCCATGGACCAATACCACACGCACATGTATTTATTGGCGCCATCAGGGTCGGCAAAACGTTGCATCGTATCAACATCTTTACATCGCCAATAAAAAAAAATATTTTTATTACAATCGGCAATAACCTTTTTGATAAGGAACTTATCGCACAATCCACTTTGATTTGCTAAATACGGAAACCGCTCTGTTATCGCTAAATGTTTGCCGCTACCCGCGCGGTGCTAAATACTGGTGTGGCTCGTCGATTGGAAGCTTTCTGAGCCCCCCTTCACCACCACCACCAGCATCAGCAGTAGCAGCCTGCCTACGTGCTGTATTCTGTGAGCGTTCGAGTTGATTTTTTTTGGTGAACCAGCTGAGAACTCCGGAGACCGGTATAGAGAGTCACCCGAGATCACCAACATTACAAAAAAAACGCAAATTAAAAAAAAATGAAGCACAACATTGGAGTTGAAGAGAAATCAGCCACAGAAACAAACTTGCAACACGCACGAGGAATCGAAACCCGTTTTGGACAAGCATGAAATCGGTGTTAAATGAAAGTTAATTATCAAACTCCCTGCAGCGCACGACGGCTCGGGCAGATTTATTTTTAGAACTGACCACGGTGCAATATACTAAATTAAGTTGAAAGAACTTCAATTATTAAACTGATAAAGGTGACTACAGTATTACTATGTAAACAAAGGATACATGTCAGAGGCGCGTGTTGACTGCATAGAGTGTGTGTTCACACTCACCTGCAGACCCGCCCATACCGCACATCTATGAAAAAAAGCTTCATAGCATATCGGATTCCTTCTCCAGTCTAAATAAATCTTCTGATTCCGTGTATGACTGATGTTGTGTGTGTGTGGTCTGGCTGTGTGTGCTCTGTTTAAATAGACCGTATGTGAATGTGTGTGCAGTGGCCGTGTGTTTTACTGTGGGTGTTCGCTGAACGTGAGTAGGTGTGTGTGTGTAAACATCGCCAGTGAGGAGACAAAGGCGGTCGAGCGTAATCCTGGCCACCCCCACCCCCTTGTGTGCCATTCCGGCCTTCGTAGGCGAAACTCGCTAACTGCATTTGCCCCAAAAGTATGTTGAAGGCTACAAGGGGGATCTTTGTCTTGTGTTGACCCACGGGCACACGATTTTGTGGCTTGTGGGTGTCTCTCAGATCGAAAACAGTTTGAGAGCATTCATCCAAATTGTCGCTGTCCCTGGAGTTTCTCGTTGCCATTTCGATTAAATGCGTGCGTCTCGTAGCCAAATGTGGTTGTCTCTTACCCTTGTTCAACACTATATATATACACAACATCTAAATTGTCTCTTCGTCCTGAGCCTATGGAGCAACAGCACACCTCACCCAAGTGGGATGCTTGTGAAACGATTGCCACATATTTAATTGGAATGAGTAATACATGAATAGCGTAGATTACAATGGAGGCGGTTTTTTTGTATTTTAACGAAAGCCACGTTCTGCTCGGACAAGTGTGGGGATGGCGCTTGACATGGAGGGTGCCAGTCTGGGCAAATAAACGAACGCTAACGACTGCATTGGGGCCGTCCATAAACGACGTCACGCACCTAGGGGGGGGGGGGGGGGGTCAGACATTTGTGACGATGTGTGACGAGGGGGTTGGGGGTTTGAGAAATGTGACGTCACATCGAAATGCGCAACTTTAAATAAATATAGACAACACGTTCTACGTAATTAAAGACTTTTTAATAAATGTTTTCTCCTACAACATCAGAGTGCATCGCCACATTAAATACGCACTACAATTACAATAGTTTAAAGCGATTTGAGGGGCGGGGGGCAGAGCTTTGTGACGTCATATTTTAAGGGGGGGGGTCTGACTTTTTGTGACGCCGTGTGACGAGGGGGGGGGTCAAAAATCGTCCAAAATCGCGTGACGTCATTTATGGACGGCCCCATTGGCAAACTTGACGCAAAATGGTACGAATATGCATGGACCCTGAGTCGAGCATTACGAGTTACTACAGCTCCGCTTTGCACGAAAACTTGTGTGTAGGTGTGTGTCTACTGTATGGGGAGCGGTGGCGCAGTGGTTAGGACACTGCGCTACGAATCCGGTGACCCGAGTTCGATTTCCGCTCACGTCTAACACAGGTGACGGACGTCTGAACCGGCCCGGGGCCTCACCTAGGTCGACTCAGCCTTAAATTAGCACCCGGTGTGGTGTGTAAACATCTGTACTGGGAAGACAAAGGCGGTCTGCGCGTGGTGATTGTCACCCCCCCCGCTCGCGTTCCGCGCTGGTTCTCAATCGGCGCTCGCTAACTGCACTTTTCTCAATGCGGTGTTTTTTTTTTGCCGGCTATCTGGGGGATCTTTGTCTTTGTGTCTTATAAAGCGTGGTGAATGTAATTGCTGTCGCCAGCCGGGGGGGGGGGGGGTGAGGGGGGTCCCGCGTTCTCTCGCCGCCCCCCCTCCCCACGTTGCTATTTGTGAAACAAGGCGATGCTGTTTGCATTGCGCCGCTAATTCGCGCGCGTTTGCCCCATTACGCCTAATGAGGCGTGAGCTCACTGGCGGCACGCACTCGGTCAGTCACTCACCCGGTGTCTCTCCCCTCTTCCTCCTCCCCCTCCTCCTCCTCCTGCTGCTGCCTGACCCGCACCACGCGTGCCTCGCCGGGAACAGAGCTCCCAGCGGAAGAAGGTGAGCGAGCTGCAGTGTACACACACACACGTGCACGTACACACGCACGTACACACTCACATGCGCACGTACACAAACACGCGCACGTACGAACACGCATGCACACACGCACGTACACACTCGCACGCTTACGTACACACTCGCACGCACGTACACACACGCATGTACACTAACACGCGCACGTACGAACACGCATGCACACACGCACGTACACACTAACACGCACGTACACACTAACACGCTTACGTACACACTCACAAGCAGGTACACACGCGCACGTACGTACACTAACACGCGCACGTACGAATACGCATGCACACACACACGTACACACTCACACGTGTACGCATGCACAAACGAGAGTGCGCATTAACGCACGCATGCACTAACGCACTTACGCATTCACGCACTTGCACACGAACACACACTAACACACGACACAACGACAACTATGCCCATCGGCACACGTACTGACACATGCAGAGTGCACGAGGGGGTGGGCTTGGCCGGATATCACGCTCGGGCCGCCGCTGCCTCCCCAGCGGTGATATTCGCACAACCTTGAGGGTGGCACGGCTCACCTGCAACTGATCTGTTGTTCTTCTTGGTTCTTTCGGTAAAGTCACGTAGAAGGGAAATAATAAAATAATAAAAATAAAACATAATAAAATAATTCTCACGACGTTTCGGCCACAACGCAAGTGGCCATTCAGACGCTGTCTCCCCGACAGACCTGGTCTTCACCTGAGGACGGCTGCTTGCGTTGTGGCCGAAACGTCGTGAGAATTATTTTATTATGTTTTATTTTTATTATTTTATTATTTCCCTTCTACGTGACTTTACCGAAAGAACCAAGAAGATGAATCCCTGCAGTCACGAGAGCTTTACATCAAAATTTTTATCTGTTGTTGTTCACCTTTGGGAATTCTTCCTGGGAGGCTGGAATAGTGCGGTGCATGGATGACAGAGCGTGCGCTCGGTGCAATTGTGGTTATGCCGTTACCCTATGGCTGCAGGGTTTTGGTAGTACATGTTGTTTATGTCATTTATTGTGAAAATTCCGTCACAGTTCCTATGATCACTGTTTCATTGCTTTCATGGCTTTATTTTTGTGATTTCGAAAAGTTTATTCGTTTAGCCATGTTTGTTTGTTGTAGTACGGAGTAAGACTGATGGCCTTAATCTAAGTTGTCTTGTGGTTGTTGTTGTTTGACTTGCATCCCACTGGGATTTTTGCACACAGCGTTGGTGTACGGTGTTTTTTCTGCAATATTTTGCTGTCTTTTCTTGGATTTTCTGTTTGCACTTAGTCACATATTCACTTTAAGATGTTTTCTTGTTCATGTTTTTGTTTTTTGTTTGTTGCGGTTGCACCCGATTCAAGAGCCGAATGGCTCACAGGGCTATACCTAATAAATTCACTTGAACTTGACCGAGTCAAGTTCAGCCAAGGGATAAACCCGGATCAGTATCCCGAGGATTCAAATGCACCGCTGGCCCGTGATCCCTTTTTAATGCTTTGTGCATTCACCAGATTCCGAGGCTGTGTGTGTGTGCGTGCATAATGCGCGTGCCCTATTGCGTGTACCTCTGTCATCCGTGTGTGTGCGCGTGTGTCTATGTGCGTGTGGGGGGAGCGGTAGTGTAGCGGTTAGCGTGCTGCGCTACGAACCCGGCGACCAGAGTTCGATTCCCGTTCACGGCCAACACCGGTAACGTTTATCTGAACCGGTCCTGGGCTTCCCCTAGATCGACTGGGCCTCAAATTAGTACCTGGTGCGGTGTGTAAAACATCGCCACTAGGGAGACAAAGGCGGCCGGGCGTGGTGCTAGCCACCAATCCCCTCGTCTGCCGTGCCGGCCTTAAAAGGTGCTCGCTAACAGCACTTACCCCAACAGTATGTTAAGGCTATACGGGGGATCTTTGTGTCTTTGTTGTGCGCGTGTGTGCACAGGCAAGACGCTATGGGAGCTGGTGGCCGAGCAGTTCCAGAACCTCCTGGTGCGAATTCTTCTCCTCGCCGCCACGGTCTCCTTCGTAAGTCCCTGTTGATGTTTTCATCTCGCTGTGCGCAGCGACGCATTCTCCGAGGCGGTCACCTGACGTGGGAGTGGTCCGACTGCGTGCGTTCTCGTGGATTGTTCGCTGTACAGCACTCCGACACGTTTTCGGGTCCCGTGCCCGACGTTTCGAACCACGTTGCTAGAAGCTTCTACAGACATGGGTGTCATTGGAGAGTGTTGGGAGCGGTCCGATTTGAAGCTGCGGTCATAAACGCTCGCAGGGTCTCCCTGCTCCAACGAGCGTCGTGGTGGTGGTGGTGCTCGTCTCTCCTGGCGGTCGTGGAAATTCCACATTCTTATGGCAGTGGCTGTCATTTTTCGAGTGGGATCACTGCGTTTGACTTCTCACATGAGAGGAAAATACAAACCACAAACCATCAGCCCACTTCACTTGAGTAACAGACGGCTGAAACCCGGATTCGAACTCGGGTTTATCGGCAGGGCTGGCTCAGTGGCCGTGACCCCTGAACCACTCGGCTCACGACTTTCCGATTGCGAGTCGTGCTACTCTGCCCGAAGCAACTTCCACCCGCGGGTTCACACAGGCGCAGGGCTTCGTTTCAGCCGGACTAGCGACCCAGAAAATATTTCCGCGCCCCGGCCCACCGCATTCGTCATCGCTCTCGCACCGGCTGTGGTTTACCAGGAAGGCGCCACCTCCTCCTCCACTCTCCATGCAGACCCGCAACATGTTCCGTGAGATGTGAAGCAAGCCCTGGTCAGGTCTGTGCATCACAGGGTGACCCCCGTGAGCCTTGCCCCAGTCGTGCCGAGTACATATTTGAAAAAAAAATAATTTTGAAAATTAATTTCTTTAAAGCAGTTTTTCGTGTTTAGTTTGTTTGTCCTTCCCGCATGCGTCCGATTAGCACGATTGGCCATGTACGGCGCGAAAGAAGTTGAGCAGACATACATTTTAAACGTCGTGCTCACAGACTCGGGACAACGATCCCGGCGCCTCTCCTGCTGCGAGGGCGACCTCGCCAAGTGGGGACGGCCTCGTGGGACGCCGCTAACCGAATGATTGCCAACCCCTTCCACTCCAGTGCGCTCGGCGTGAGTGCTGAGCCGTGAAGCGCCGAGGAAATGAAACGGACGTCGCATGGCTTCAGCGTCGCACCGCGCTGTGCAAAGGTTGGCAGCGGCGCCACTGGACCCGTGAGCCGGAGGTCGCTGGTTCCGATTCCATCTCCCGGCGTGGCAGTTGAAATTACGGGGGGCAAGTTTCTTAACTCCCTCCCCCCCCGTGCCCCCTCCTCCACCGCCACCTATGTCCACCCAGCGGTGTGGATAGACACACCGCAGTCGAGTCAATGGGTAGGCCGCGTGTGGTGGGGTGACGTGCGGGCGTCCGCACATCTTGGCAGGCGTCTGTCCAGCGCAGAAGAGTAGGCCGAGCATACCGTGTAGACCAGAGGAGGGGCTCTCTTACGAGTTCCCTCTTAGCGGAAGGCCCCTTCCGCCAGCGGTGGCGCGAGCGTGGAATTGCAGGGCAGCGCCTTTGCCCCTCGCACCCACGTGCTCATCGCAGCGACGCGCCGCGACGACGCTGCTCTCCACGGGTCGTCGTTTCAGCTGACGGCGGCGGCACGGGAAGGCGACGCCCGTACGACGATGAATTATTCACGGAGCGCTGGGCCAAGGGGGCTACGACCCTGCGCGTATCGCACTCCCCCCCTCACCCCCAGGCTGTGGCACCTCTCCAGTTACCGCACCCATCGCCTCATCTCTCCTCAACGCGTCTCAATTCACCTCGCCTGAACTCGCCACACCTGGGCCGAGCAGTTCCACGCCCCCGAGCCGCGTTAATAATTGAGTGGAAAACACCACCAGCGGTGCCGCGAGTGAATGTATGTGTGTGTAATTAAAGTTACGCACACACGGTAGTGTCGTGGTTAGCGCGCTGCGCTATAAATCCGACGGCCACAGTTCGATTACTGCTCGCGGCCACCAACACCAACGACGATTATGCGAACCGGTCTTGGACCTCCCCTCGGTCGACTCTGGTGCGGTGTGTAAACATCGCCATTGGGGATACAAAGGCGGTTTTGCCATGCCAGATGTCTGCGCGTGTCTATATGCGTGTGGGGAGTGATAGTTGTAGCGGTTAGCGCGCTGCGCTACGAACCTGGCGACCAGAGTTCGATTCCCGCCTATGGCCAACACCAGTGATGATTATCTGAACAAGTCCTGGGCCTCCCCTAGGTCGACTCGGCCTCAAATGAGTACCTGGTGCAGTGTGTAAACGTCGCCACTGGGGAGACAAAGGCGGTCAGGCGTAGTGCTGGCCACCCACCCCCTCGTGTGCTCTGCCGGCTTTCATAGGCGCTCGCTTAACAGCACTTGCCCCGATAGCCAATTAATTACAGGCCATACGGTGGGATCTTTGTCTTGTGATGTACGTACACACGTGTGTGGACACTGGCGACCGTGTGTCGCCTGTGTGGCAGCTGAGGGATCTGGCAGAAGGAAGGAAGCAATGGCGAGGCGGGAGGGGAACATTGCCGGCGCTGTTCGTCATCGCCTCTCTTGGCAAAACCGAGTTCGCTCGGTTTTGTCAAAGCGGTGATCCGTGTTACAGGAATGAGCCGCGGGGAGGATCTCGGTGAAACAAAGGAAGTTACAGCAGCGTTGCGGCACACCGAGGAGCAAACACATCGCAGGGAAACGAAATGCATATGACGCGCCGTTCACGCAACACCGGCGCAAGGCGATGCGCGTCGTCGCCGCCGTCGCACCGAGGCCGTGGGCCACGCGTGCTGGCCACGGAGCGCACCGCAAGGGCGCGCGGCCACGGAGCGCATCGCAAGGGCACGTGGCCGCGGAGCGCACCGCAAGGGCACGTGGCCACGGAGCGCATCGCAAGGGCACGTGGCCACGGAGCGCATCGCAAGGGCACGTGGCCACGGAGCGCACCGCAAGGGCACGTGGCCACGGAGCGCATCGCAAGGGCACGTGGCCACGGAGCGCACCGCAAGGGCGCGTGGCCACGGAGCGCATCGCAAGGGCACGTGGCCACGGAGCGCATCGCAAGGGCACGTGGCCACGGAGCGCATCGCAAGGGCGCGTGGCCACGGAGCGCACCGCAAGGGCACGTGGCCACGGAGCGCATCGCAAGGGCGCGTGGCCACGGAGCGCACCGCAAGGGCGCGTGGCCACGGAGCGCATCGCAAGGGCGCGTGGCCACGGAGCGCACCGCAAGGGCACGTGGCCACGGAGCGCATCGCAAGGGCGCGTGGCCACGGAGCGCATCGCAAGGGCACGTGGCCACGGAGCGCACCGCAAGGGCACGTGGCCACGGAGCGCATCGCAAGGGCACGTGGCCACGGAGCGCACCGCAAGGGCGCGTGGCCACGGAGCGCATCGCAAGGGCACGTGGCCACGGAGCGCATCGCAAGGGCACGTGGCCACGGAGCGCATCGCAAGGGCGCGTGGCCACGGAGCGCACCGCAAGGGCACGTGGCCACGGAGCGCATCGCAAGGGCGCGTGGCCACGGAGCGCACCGCAAGGGCACGTGGCCACGGAGCGCATCGCAAGGGCGCGTGGCCACGGAGCGCACCGCAAGGGCACGTGGCCACGGAGCGCATCGCAAGGGCACGTGGCCACGGAGCGCATCGCAAGGGCGCGTGGCCACGGAGCGCACCACAAGGGCACGTGGCCACAGAGCGCATCGCAAGGGCACGTGGCCACGGAGCGCATCGCAAGGGCGCGCGGCCACGGAGCGCGAGCGCGCGGTTCGCTCGCCACGTGTGCACCAGCTGGGGGTTCTTAAATGAAGTGAAGGAATTTTCAAAAGGGCCAGGGAAGGGGCGAAGGAGGGATTTCAGTCGAAGCCACGAAGCGAGAGCTCCTTCCGAATGTGATCAACGCGGAGGGTCGAGAAGCGTGGAAGGACGGATGGGATGCGAGAGGAAGGCCGAGGATTGAGGATGGCGAGGCTGCTGCAGGAGCTGAAGGAAGAGGGTGGGGAGGGGGGTGGCGTTTGTGGGAATGAAGTCAGAGAATGGGGGGCAGGGTGGAGAAGGTGGCAGCCAAGTCCATGCTGTAAACGCCGAGCTCCAGCGAAGGGGCGGTGGGGCTCTGAGTGTGCGAGGGGAGCGGCTTCGTGGGAAATGAAATGGAAATGATTGAAAGTCGCTCATCTGCTCTCCACAGCCCCGGGCCAGTGGTGTAAAGTCCACATTCCTATGGAGGGTGGTGCGTCTATTCATGGGACGCCCTGAGGTGACTCACCGCAAGTGGCGGGGCCCTTGACCGTCACTGAGGGATGATGGGCTGAGTCGACCTTCTGAGTTGACCTTCACTGAGGGATGATGGGGCTGAGTCAACCTTCACTGAGGGATGATGGGCTGAATCAACCTTCACTGAGGGATGATGGGGCTGAGTCAACCTTCACTGAGGGATGATGGGCTGAGTCGACCTTTACTGAGGGATGATGGGCTGAGTCGGCCTTCTGAGTTGACCTTCACTGAGGGATGATGGGGCTGAGTCAACCTTCACTGAGGGATGATGGGCTGAGTCGGCCTTCTGAGTCGACCTTCACTCAGCGTAACTTGTGTGGGTTCTGAGTGCCGTGGGTTGGAGTGTCGAGGTCGAGCTCGTGGCTGGCTGGTTGGGGCAAGGCTACCACCATTAGAGGCCGTTCGGCAAAATGTTTACCGATAGAAATAAAATAAGTAATATTTAAAATAAACTTTTTTTAAACACGCTTTAATGAAATGTACCGTACTAGTAATGGAAGAACTCCACGACTCCAGGAAGTGGCCCCGAAGCTTGCCATAACGTAATGGACCGTGGGCAATTACAGTCAACGTCAACGTGAGTTGACTGTGGATAATTAGACCCAAGCCGGAAACATAACACATAAAAAAGATCGTTTAAAATTATATATTTTTAATTTTTAATGATAGAATATAGTATTGTCATCAGTAAGACATAAGTATACCAAGTTTGCAGTCGATACCGCATTGGGAAGTGGGTACAAATTGAGTTACAAGATTTGAGGATACAACAACAGACAGAATGAGTTAATAAAAAGCGTGTAATAAAGTGTGTGGCTCGTGAGTTAGGGTGAGGGGGCGAGCTCGCACTCGATTGGCCGGTGTCGCTTCTCGTCGACCTAATGCTCTACCCCGCAGAGCGAGGCCCTGGCAGGTTGTTATCTGTGCGTGGCGTCCCCAGCCCCCCTCTCCCCTCCCACCCTTGCCCCCTCGCCGCTAATAAGACGCCAGCCCTCGCCGTGTTTGTCTTTCCAGCACAGGGCGATAGCGGCTGTTTGTTCCAGGCACTCATCCGTTGCTCAGGGTGGAGCCTCCGGAGCAATAACCTCGCTCCCCGCCTCCCCCATAGCCCTTAGCAGTGCTGTCACCTCGCGAGGTGGTTAATTAAGAGCCGGGCGACAATTGCCTCTGCAAACAGAGCTCCGAGTAGAAGTTTCCACGTGCACGTGTGTCTGTATGTGTGTGACTGTGTGTGTGTGTCTGTGTGTGTGTGACTGTGTCTGTGTGTGTGTGACTGTGTGTGTGTGTGACTGTGTGTGTGTGTGACTGTATGTGTGTGTGACTGTGTGTGTGTCCGTTAAGGCTATATGGGGGATCTTTATCTTTGTTTGTGTGGGTGGGGAACGGTGGTGTAGCGGTTAGCGCGCTGCGCTGCGAAATCCGTCGACCCGAGTTAGATTCTCGCCTATGGCCAACACCAGTGAAGATTTTCTGAACCGGTCCTGGGCCTCCTCTAGGTCGACTCAGCCTGAAATTTGTACCTGGTGCGGTGTGTAAACATCGTCACTGGGGAGACAAAGGCGTCCGGGCGTGGTGCTGGCCACCCACCCCCCTCGTGTGCCGTGCCGGCCTCCATAGGTGCTCGCTAACAGCACTTGCACCAGCAGTCTATTAAGCCTATATGGGCGATCTTTGTCTTTGTGTATCTGTGTATACATGTGCATCTGTGTGCATGTGTTCACGGCTCTGCGCGTGTGTCGTGGCTTCCAGGTGCTGGCGTGGTTCGAGGAGGGCGAGGAGACCATCACGGCGTTCGTGGAGCCGTTCGTCATCCTCCTCATCCTCATCGCCAACGCCATCGTTGGGGTCTGGCAGGTGGGTCCCCCCCCCCGCCCCCCCCCCCCACTATCCATCCACTAATCATCAAGAGGGGGAGTTGCAACAGAGCCAGGGCAGAGGGCACGCCAAATGCAGGCAGCTCCCACCGTGACTCATTCCGTGTGGTGTTTAGCGTTTGTTTTAAAGTTTGTTTAACATTGCCCGAGTCGTGCCCCCCCCCCCACTCAAGTTTTGTCATTTCCTGGACCGTTCTATCGGTGTCACATTGCTCACGAGACGAAGACTCCGTTCGCAATTCTCACACAGCAGTGTGGGCCCACGTGTCGGAGAATGGCCTGCTGAAGCGGACACCACAGAGCTACCTCTGAGATCCCTTACAAGTGACCCCTGGTCCACACAGCAGGGGGCAGCACTTTCCCGGGCCCGCGCCACACATTCGTGGGGCCACGGCCGCAGCGTGTGAACGTCACCTGACCACGTCGACTCGTGGATTCTGGGCTTCGTGACCCCCAAATCCTAAATCCCGTATCCACCTCCCCGCGCCTCCCCCCTTCCCCACCACATAGGAGCGTAATGCTGAGGGTGCCATCGAGGCGCTGAAAGAGTATGAGCCCGAGATGGGCAAGGTGTACCGCCAGGACCGGCGCATCCTGCAGCTCGTGAAGGCCCGAGACCTCGTGCCCGGCGACATCGTGGAGATCGCCGGTGAGAGGCGGCGATGCAGAGTAACCGTGACCCCTAGCCGTGACCCCTAGCCGTAACCTCCAGCTGTGATCCCCAACCATGCCCCCTAGCCGTGACCCCTGACTGTGACCCCTAACTGTGACCACGACCCCAACTCCAATCCTACAGGGTCATTGTTAGCTCTTGGGGTTTAGAGCTCTCATTTCATTAGTACTAACCTTTGTTCTAACCATAGCCATGACCCTAACCATCATCTTGATCCAATCCAGACCCGGACCATGACCTTTAGTCTAACAATAATAGCTGTCTCCAGCCCTAACGCTAACACTAACCTCACCTTGAACCCTAATTCCAAACGTGATCTTAACTTATTTTTTGCCTCACCTCTAACCTTAACCCATGACCTAAATCTTAATCATGACAAATTCTAACCATGACCCCTATCTTTAATTCTAACCATGCCCCCTATCTTTAATTCTAACCATGACCCCTATCTTTAATTCTAACCATGACCCCTATCTTTAATTCTAACCATGACCCCTAGCACTGATCAGGCAGAGGGGGGAAAACGTCGGCGAGGGGGCGTGGGTGGGCACTGATGTGGCGCGAATGTGGCACGAGCGTGCTGCATAGATGTTACCGTGACGATTCGGCGAGCAGTGGAGACTCTCACCACCACCATCACCACCACAATCGCCGTGCCTCGCCAGCGCCTGGCTTGTGCCACCAGAACCTTGCGAACGTGGCACCGAGCCGCTCGCTTCCCTGCCAGAACGTCTGCTTTGAATTTTGGGTATCTCGTGTCTGTGCAGGCGAGGATTCTAAAGGAGGGAGGGAGGGAGGAAGGGAGGGTGGGCAGGAGAAGAGGAGAGTGGGGGAAGAGGGGAGGGGGGGTGGGAGTTGAGTGCCTGCAGCATCGCACGCCCCACGGTGTCCGTGGGCCGGGGGCGCAGACCTCCTTGTCGCTGCGTCGCGGCTTCCCGCTGGGGGTCGTGACCCCGCGGTTCCCGCCAGTGAATCCCGGAGGTCGTGCCGGTGCAGGAAACTTGGGGCGCACCCTGAGGTCTCCCCCTTCCCAGCGCGGTGTGGAAACGCTCCATTCTGCACCGGGGGCTTTCCCGACGCCGCCGGAAACTGCCGGGTTCCGGCGGCCGCCCCGCGTCGCCGTTGCTAATCGCCGGCTCGGCTGCCCGAGCCGGGCGGTTCCATCTCCTCCGAGGGACGTCGCTTAGACCTGGAGTGGGATATGGCCAAGGCGGGCGGTGCGTGTAGTCGGGAAGGGGCTGCGGGGGAGGGGGGAAGGGGGTGGAGGAGGGCGAGCGATGGTGAGATCCTATTGCGGCAGCTGCTGCGATGCCCAACCACTGTGCACGCGGAGCGTCCTGCTGCTGCTGATCCTGTTGCTGATGCTGCTGCTGCTGATGCTGCTGCTGCTGATGCTGATGCTGCTGCGGCTGATCCTGTTGCTGCTGCTGCTGCTGATGCTGCTGCTGATGCTGCACATTGGTGCTGCTCATCCGGGACGTGAGCTTCAATAACGGCAGTGGGAGACCCAAACCAACATCCTGGCAGGGAACGGACGATTGCGAGGCCGGGCATGGGAGAGTCACCAAAGTTGGTGGTTGTGATGGTCACAGCCATCAGGAGAACTCTAGGAAAGGAAGAAGGGAGCTGGAGGAGGAAGATGTGGGGAAGATGAGCAATGGAGGGTGAGGGCGAGGAGACGGGTAGGATGATGAGGAAGAGAGAGTAATGAGGAGGAGATGGGAAAGGGGAGAAGTGGGGAGGGGGGAGGATTGGGTGAGGAGGAGGAGATAAGGGGAGGGCAAGCAGAGGCGATGAAAAGGAATGGAAGGTGAGGAGGCGGGGGGGCTGAGATGGTGGTGAGGGATCAGTGAGGGTGCCCGGCTCACGTTCTGTGTGGGCTGGCGCCCTCTGTGCCACCCTCTGTGTCACCCTCTACCTTCACCACCGCTGCTGTCGGCTGCCACTGCTTATCGCTTGGCGATCCGACAGGGCTGGGGAGGGTGGGAGGGAGGGGGAGGGGAGGGGGGAGGGGACGGGGGAACCAGGGCAACCCGGCCACGTGTTGCTCAACCGCATTCTGCCAAAACCACCGGGTGTTAGCGCTGGTTATATAAATATTACACTGGGGGGAAATTAAGGGACTCGAATGCGCATGAATTCTATATTTATCGCGCATTTCGCGATGTGGGAGTTGGCGTATATTTTCGACTTATTTATCAGATGGCCGAAGGGACGGCGGAGTGTAAACTGAAGAATTATTTTGTCGAAAAGGACGCGACGGCTGCGGGTGGATACGACTGAGTTTCTGCTGCTTCTGCTGCCATCATTGTTTGCTGTCGGATGTTGCTGCTCAAGTTGCCACCCCTGAGCTACGAAAAACCCATGACCCATCATGGGATTGAAGACGAAAATCTCACAAGACCGGAAGAGGGGAGAGCCGCAAGTGATGGCATCGTCTTGAGTGGTGCATTTACCGGGACTTTCAACGTCCCTGGGGAGATTTTCCCTGTGCAGCAGCAGCAGCAGCAGCTCCTTCCCGAACAGAAAGAGAATCCCGGGAAAACCATGACAGGTGTTCGCCCCACCTGCTGTTCCCGTTGTTGTCTCTCGATGCCGGGGGAGGAGAGAGCAGCAACAGTGCTATTATCAATAATTATAATAATTACAATAACAGCAACTATCGGGTGTTAAGTTTCACAGAAAGCCCACGGGGGCTTCGCACCTCCGATTAGCACGGTTGGCTACGTACGGTGCGAAAGAAGTCGCACGTACGCGCGTGGCGCTGAACCACACGGCAGCCGACCGTGCAGCACAACCGCGAAAACCAACGCGGCGACGAGAAGTCAGCTCGTGGCACGGGGATATCACAAGCTCCGCGCCGCATTTTCGACGTCAACGGGCAGAGAGAGGTGCCGCCACGGAAGTCGCCTGGAGCTGAGCCACGGAGATAACGGACCCTCGCGCCGCCGCCGCCGCCACCGTCGGCGGTTCGTGGAAACCGGCTCAACCGCCCTCATTCCCCCGGCCGGCCCCGAACCCGGAGGGCCAGACGCGAATTTCGAACGAACGGATAAACAAACAAGAACCCGCGGCTCGCACGCCCGTCGGCGTATCACCCGATTGGTCAAATAACATTTTGGGCAGAACACCTCGACTCCGTAGGGGTCAGAGGTCAGAGGGCTGCGATCGTGAGGTCGACCTGTGATTAAACTGGGTCCTTAAGTGTAGCAGGTCGGTGGTTCCAGGTCAGTCGCCAACGACTGCGCAACAGCACACGTAGCATTTCATTGGGTTTTTGCGACAAATTTTTGGGAAATTTCATTTCTGAGAGTACAACAACGTCAGTTTGACTTTCTTGCAACCAACGTTGCTCTTGGCGGCAGAGCGGGTGGTAAAATTCTGCCCCTTACCATGTGGGGGCCACATGTCGCTTTAAGAGACCTCAGAGGTAGCTCTGTGATATCAATTTCCGTGGGCAGGTTGCGAGCATGAAGAAGGCTCATACTGCTCTGAAAAGAAAGACTTAATATATACTGTATGTATTTAAAAAAAAATCATGCAGAAGTTTTACCACAGTGTCTGATGATTTGAACAAAGTCCTTTGCTAGTTTACCCAGGAGTCTCAAGACTCGTTCTCACGAGGATCCTGCTACTACTTTGGAGTGTTTGGTTAATTTCTTTAGTGAGAGTTTTTGTTTAGATTGTGAGGGGGAAACTAGCGTGGGCCAGAGAAACCCCGCAGCTCATCCAAGGGCAGAACACTCGACCTCAGCTACTTGTTGTCAGCCACCTACTTTCTGTACTGCTCGAAGCAAGTGCCTGTTCACCACGCTGCCATGGCTGAGATCCTCACAGCTCCACGGTTATCTCGGTGCGGTTCGCAAGCCTGACCACCTCCTGATTGCTGGATTACCAGGCGAGGGTTTAATTCCTGAAAAAAAAAAATGCCTTAAAAGACAACAAAGTGACACGAAACCGAAGCCTGTCCGCGTCTCGCGTCGTCCGCACCCGCTGGGAGTTGTGGCTCGTGAAGATTTGGAGAGATAAGCTGGCGTTGTTGTGATGCTGCTGCTGCTGTTGTGTTGGCAGCAGTGCACAAGCACAAGCAACTAAAAACTTGAAACATTCATTAATGACAACACCGCGGTCCTCTGGCTGTCGCCTGATGATGCTCGTTGTAATTACCAGCGAAACGTCGTCGTACTCGGACTGTAAATGTTGTGGGTTTACTCTCCAACACACCGGTGTGCTTAACTAGTAACGAATTGGCATGTTTAGTTTACGTGACAAACACTTACTGATTGGCTGTGTCGGGCGGTGGTGGGTTTAACGACACAATTAATATTTACGCGATCTAACCCAAAAAAAAAACCTCGTGGTGGACAATCTAAAATATAGAAAATATATATGGTGACGTTTCGGCCTCAGCACATTGTTTGCATAATCTGCTACGAATAAGTGTTAAGAATTGTTATTTGACCAACATGCAAAGCTTTTTCATGAAGCGATGAAGACGAGTGATTAGAATGAAAGATAAGCGAGAGACGGGCGAGGGAGCTGTAGACACTAGGAAGCTGCAGACGAGAGATGAGTGAGATAAACGAGAGAGAGCTGTGAGAACTTGAGAGGCAATAGATACAGATTCTTGGCCACATGCACGGGCATTATGCACTCGCCAATTTTATTGTGGTCAACTAGAAATGATAGTTGAAGACCACTGCCCTTGATTATGCTGCCTGTCCTCACTTGCTCTGCCACCCCCCCCCCCCCGCTCCCCTCCCAGTGGGTGACAAGGTTCCGGCCGACGTGAGGCTCACCTCCATCAAGTCAACCACGCTCAGGGTGGACCAGTCCATTCTGACAGGTATGGCGGCGGCGGGGGGGGCACAGCTATGCTGACCGTCACAGTGACTCACAGCAACGTGTGGCCTTTGCTTTACCGCTTATTCTGGGTCACGGGTCGAGTCACGTTCACGATGACAATTATGGGCATCGTCGTCGTCGTCAGTCATGTTCTATCCACTGCTGGAGGAATCCCTCTCCTCATTGTCGTCACTCCCCATGCGGGGTGCCGTGATCCCACAATAAACGTGGCTGCAGCACGCGATCCGCTTTCGTCGCTCCGTCTCCGTTGTGGATGTTCTCCCTGGGCGTGTTCTCTCCTTTGCCTGTCAATGGATCACCATTCTCATAAAACGTATGCAAATCCAGAGGCGTCGTGCCGACTGATGAGGAAAGCAAGTGGGCTCGTGCCGGACACGTCGCGGTTTGAGGGGACGGCGGTCAGTGGTCGAGACTAACAAAGGAGTGGCAGGACCAGGAGGGAGCGCGCCCAAAGGCGGGCACGTCCCCCGCAGAGATGGAAGTGATAAAATGAGCTCGCGTGCAGGAGCCCGACGGATCGTTGCACCATAGAACAGTGAGGGATGGCGACGACTCGGGGAGGGCTTCATCCAGCAGTAGATAGAGCACGGGGGGGGGGGTATGATGACGATGAGGCGGGAGGAGGGAGGGTGATATTGGGATATGGAACGGTCCAATGTGCGTCAGCTGATTGAATAACTTTATTTTTTTTAAAGAATTGATTCATTAAGAGCAGAGGTAATAGAGTGCACATTAATTGGGAGTCGCGTGACAGCCGAGGGGCGATGCAGGCGACTGTCGGGGTCTCTTTCCCTGCCCCAGCGCCGCGTGCGTGTCTGCACGTGCGTGCGCGTGCTACGCGGCCGCTTGTTTGTTTGATTCCCTATCAGACCCCGGGGTTTCTGTTTCACGGTCGCCACCACAAGTATTCCCGCGCGGTTGCCCGCCGCCAACGTCCAATATTTTGAATCGTCCAATGGGGAGCGCTCGTGGCTGCCGGGTCGGCGGGGGCGGCAGACTCCACCCCGGGTTTTCCAGCCTCCTGCGATGCGCACACACACACACACGTGCACACACGCGCACACGTGCACACACACGCATGCGCACACATGCACACACGCACGCGCGCGCGCACACACGCACGCGCACACACGCACGCACGGGGGTGGGTGGAGACGTTATTTGAGTTATTAGAACGTGCAGCATCAGTGACTTAATCTGATATTTGCTGTAACGGAGAGAAGCGTGAAATCCACGCACCTTTCAGGGAGAACCGGTCTTGCGAGGGCATTTCGGCAAACGGGTGATGGAACTTGGACGTATCGCCATCTAGATCGCGGTATTTGACTATTCCGCTAGCGTTAGACGTGTCACCTGCTATCGGGTCACCCCTGCCCCTGGCTCCATGTGTGATTCTGAGCTCCTCAGCGCGGAGTCCAAGGGAGCTCCAGCGCGGGGCTCTCGAGTTCCAGCGATCAATGTTTTACTTTTTGCCGGTGCCAAAGTACAAAAGAACAAATCTCCTGGTCCTTATCTCCTTCCCGGCCCGACGTGTCGTGAACCCGGGAGGACCCAAGTTGGTCACGTGCGCCGCCCGGGTCGCGCGCACCAACGCGGCTCGCTGCCTTCCGCAAAGCCAAAAAGTCAACGCTGGAAGAGGAGACAAACTCGAACTAAACAAACACTGAAGTTCCGTACAACCGCGCGTGGGTGTCCGGCGTTGGGGCTGCGCATCTCCCCCGCTTCGCTGTTCCGGTTGCACGGCGCGTCGCTCGGCACCGTGTCCGAACCTTTCACTCCCGATCCCGTTCCTGAGGAAGCTCCCTGGCACGCGGAGCGAAACGTCGGACGCGGTGCCCCGTACGATGCGTGGCACAACCCCTAAAGCACGGAGCTACGAGGTTCAGCCCTGGGGATGTGGCCATTGGCCAGATCGATGAGGTTACCGCCACGAAATCGACGCAAGCTCCGTCCCATTGTCTGTGCGTTCCTGCATGCAAAGCGACTGGCAGTGCGACGCTAACAATTGGCATGAGCACACAGGCAAAGTGGTCAAGGGGCAGATCTGGAATTACTCGCTCGCGCCTCTGTTGGCGGAAGGTTTCCTGCGCTCGTCGGCCCTCTCGCGAGCCTCTCCAGGGGGTATTTGACCTCCGATCCCACGCTGCCCTGAAGTCTCGTAAGAGGTTGGAATGCCCACATTCTACCCCACCACACGCGATTTGCCGGTCAGATTACGGTCGATAGTTACGATTGTAATTACATGAAGTCCCATGTGTAAGGCCAGTGCCCATGTGTGGACTGTACGTGGCCCACACGTGTTGCCAATGTCTCATGATTGTCCTGTGTGTGCTCTGCTTGGTGTTACTGTGTCCTGTGTGTGTGTCTCTCTCTTTTATCCCGTACGTGTCTCACGCATGATGCCTGTGTCCCGCGCGTGCCCCACGCGTGTCCCGCACGCATGTCGCGCACGCATGTCCCATCGTACTCTGTCCGTCTCCGTGTCCCGTGTGCAGGAGAGTCCATATCCGTGATCAAGCACACGGACGCGATCCCTGACCCCCGTGCCGTCAACCAGGACAAGAAGAACATGCTGTTCTCCGTGCGTCTCGCTCCTCCCATCGCTCACGCACCACACAGCCCTCCTGCTGCCCTTTGGGGCAGCACGTGCTGCCCTCTATTTTCACTGCTGAGCTGCCTGATACGAGTCTGACACTTTGTTTATGATACAAAAAAAAGACTTCACAATTAATCAGGAGCACGAAAGTGACAAACACCCATTCTCACCCGAACCACCGAGAAATCTCTCTCTTCCCATAACCATGCCAACCACAAATAAACTCCCGTTCCAAGCAACAGCAGGAGAAATATATTTTTTCTGGAGACCAGCCCTGTATGGTTCCTGCTGAAATCAAACCCGATGCTGCTGCTGCTGATGATGATGATACCCGTGCCATCCCAGGGCACTAACATCGCGGCGGGACGTGCGGTGGGCGTGGTGGTGGCCACGGGCGTCCACACGGAGATCGGCAAGATCCGCGACGCCATGGTCTCCACGCATCAGGACAAGACGCCGCTGCAGCAGAAGCTGGACGAGTTCGGCAAGCAGCTGTCCAAGGTGCTGACCGGCACGCGGCACAACCGCCACCAGCACCACCACGGCACAACCACCACGTGACACAACTGCCACCAGTCCCACCTTCATGACACGACCGCTACCACCACCACAGCACAACCGCCACGTGGCACAACGGCAACCACAGCACAACCGCCACCACCACCACCACCATGGCACAACCACGCTCATGGGCCAAATTAATCCGCAGCACGGCAGGGGATGCGAGGAGCGGTGATGCGGTAAGATGGTAGCGACGGCGTAAGCCTATGTTGGTCGCCGCCAAACATCCATTCCCGCGACTTTCGGTTCCCCGGCTCGGGGGAGAGGTTTTTTGTCACCGCGGTAACCGCGTCCCCCTCTCCCCGCAGGTCATCTCGTTCGTGTGCGTTGCCGTGTGGCTCATCAACATCGGCCACTTCAGCGACCCCGTGCACGGCGGCTCGTGGCTGCGCGGCGCCGTCTACTACTTCAAGATCGCCGTGGCGCTGGCCGTGGCCGCCATCCCCGAGGGCCTCCCCGCCGTGATCACCACGTGCCTGGCGCTGGGCACGATGCGCATGGCCAAGAAGAACGCCATCGTGCGCAGCCTGCCCTCCGTCGAGACGCTCGGATGCACCTCGGTCATCTGCTCCGACAAGACGGGCACGCTCACCACCAACCAGATGAGCGTGTGCCGGGTGAGTGTGGGGGGGGGGGGGGGCGGAGCTGGGGGGGGGGGGGCTGGCATTAGTTTGTAAATAAAAAAAAAATAACAATAAGCTCAGATGGGTGGGGTAGTACTAGAGTAATAAATGCCTGCATCTATAGCTACTGAATAAGCGGACTCGGTGAGTGTTGCGCGTCTCTTGCAGATGTTCATCCTCGACAGCGTGGAGGGGGAGTCGTGCTCACTGCACGAGTTCAGCATCAGCGGCTGCACCTACACGCCCGAGGGAGAAGTGTGAGTGCCGACCCGCCCGCTCGCTCGCTCGCCCACCCGCTCTCCCTCACCTACCGCCTCTTTCTCACTCGCCCGTCCACTCATCCACTGTTTTTATTGCTTACAAACTCAAGCACTAACTTGCTCACTCAAAGGTTGTCTCATTCACCCGCTCGCTCACTAACTCACTCACTTGCTCAACCATTTACATACCCGACCACTCGCTTAACCCACACACTCTCACGCTCACCCAAGTCACCCATCTACTTGCAGACGCTCTCTCACTTGCTCACTCATTCATCCACACACTCTCTCACTTGCTCATTCATTCATCCACACACTCGCTCACTTGCTCACTCATTCATCCACACACTCGCTCACTCATTCATCCACACACTCGCTCGCTTGCTCGCCGATTCAGCGGCCTGTTGTTCCCGTGCTCGCGCGCAGATCGAAGGAGAAAATTGTTGTGCAGACGGGGAAGTACGATGGCCTTGTGGAGCTCGCCACCATCTGCACGCTCTGCAACGACTCTTCGCTCGACTATAACGAGGTGCCCCATCCCTCGTCGTTAACGAGGTGTACCGTCTGCCCCGACGGTAACACGGTCCCCCCCCCCCCGCGCCCGCCCCCCATCTCACATTGCAACGTCCGTTGACCCCGCGCGTTTCATTGTCTCCGTCCGTCGTCCGTGCCCCGGCTCGAACGGCGTTTGCCAATTTTGGCGTTGAACGGCCGCTCTAATTTCCGTTGGCAAACAAACAACAAACGGAGAAGCCGGCGCGGCGGCGTCGCCCCGATCCGCTCGCGGGTTCCCGGTGGCCGTGAACGCGGGCTGAGCCGTGGCGCCGTGGCGACGAGCGAGAGCGATCGGCATCGCGGCGACGATCGCGGCGACGATCGCGATGCCGCTCCGTGTGGTCGCCCGCTGCCTCCCACTCCCTCCTCCGCGCTTGTCCCCCAGCGGCGGATGGGAGCAATCATAAAATTTGTTTAATTTTTTTACGAGATGGTTTACTTTCGGTTGGATTATCTCGAGATTAAATCTGTTATTTTTGTAACTTTCCGTCCGAGTTTTTATTTTTGTAACAAGAACACGACGGGCCCTGAAGTTGAGCCGAGTGAGCGACGCTATTGAGGGCACGTCTCTCATACCCGGTGACCTCGTGACCTCTCACGATGGTCCGTGCAGCTACCTGATGAACCCGGACCACGTGGTGCACTCCCTGTTTCCCTCTGTCCACCCAGCAGTATAAGTGCATGTGCGCCACAGTTAGTCTCATTTTAACTCGCTTGTGGTGGGGTAAAGTGTGGGTTGCTCCCACCTCTTTCGAGACTCGTTGGCCAGCGTGGCAGACCAGTGACTCTCCAGAGCTCCCTTTAGTAGAGGCCCTTCCGCCAGCAGTAGCGTGAGCGAGAGATTGCAGGGCCGCGGCTTTATGTTATTTAGTTTCACCAGGTGAGAATTCACGAGACCACGAGTAGCCTCCTTTGTGTGAGCGACCCGGGTCGCAAGAGCGACCAAAAGGAATCAAACTAAATGTCCAAAAGACCTTGCCGAGGCCCGGTTTCGTCCTAGCTTGGTTCTGCCGTGGGAATCTGGGCCCGAGCTCACTGGCTCGGTTTCATGAATCGGGCCGGCGCCACCTGTTGACCCGGTGGTTGTGGGAACGCGTTGCGTGCGTGCGTGCGTGTGACGCTCCAGGCTAAGAGCATCTACGAGAAGGTGGGCGAGGCGACGGAGACGGCGCTCGTTTGCCTCGTGGAGAAGATGAACGTGTTCGGCACCGAGCTGAAGGGGCTGAACAAGGTGGAGCGAGCGAACACGTGCAACAATGTGAGGGCTCGCTCGCGCCACCGCCAGCGCACACGGCACCACCACTGCGCACATCGCAACCACCATCGCACACGGCACCACCGCCACCGCCAGCGCACATGCATCACCACCACTGCGCACATCGCAACCACCATCGCACACGGCACCACCGCACACACGCCATTACCACCACCATCATGCATGTCACACACATCACCACTGCACATGGCACCACCGCCACCACCAGCGCACATGCATCACCACCACTGCGCACATCGCAACCACCATCGCACACGGCATCACCACCACCACCGCACACGGCACCACCGCACACACGTCATTACCACCACCATCATGCATGTCACACACATCACCACTGCACACGGGAGCACTGCCATCACACACATCACTACCGCACACATCACCACACCCATCGCACACATCACCACTCTGCCATCATCACTGCGACCGCTATCACCGCCACCATCACTGCCACCATCACAACCACCACCAATATCACAATGCCAACCCACATTATCGCAGTCATCGCCATCATCATAACCATTGTTACTCCCAACGCCACCATTTCCGCCATCACCACTGTGGATTAAGGCCTTGCCACGCCGTGTCGGTCATGCGTGTTGCCTGACCATACTTCACCACGCTGGTCTGTGCGGGTTGGTGGTTTCCTGCTGTCGTCGGTTCTGAACCTCGTTACGTGTGTGCGTGTGTGTGCGGCGACGCCTCCAGGTCATCAAGCAGCTCATGAAGAAGGAGTTCACGCTTGAGTTTTCCCGCGACCGCAAGTCCATGTCGGTTTACTGCGTGCCGAGCGGCAGCAGCGGCAAGTTTCAGGGCCCCCGCATGTTCGTCAAGGTGAGAGCCGTTGCCCCGCGGCGACGACACAAAGGAGACACGGGATGACAAGACAACGCTTTCAATCAAATCTCATTTTGAGCCAATTAATGTATCGATTCAGCTCCCTTTAACCCCACGTGCGATGCTGGGCTTGCCTGTCCCTGTCTCTCACTTACAATCTCTGCGATGGCTCCCGCTGTCTCGTTCTGTCTATTTCGCTCGGAGGTGTCCGATATTCGAACAGCCGCGGCACGTGCACGCGGCACGTGCCACGTTGCCTTCGTTGGCGCGCCCCGCCGCCCACTCCTGACGGCGTTCCCGGCACCGTCTCCCCGCAGGCGGCCACCGAGAGCTGTGCCACCGACCGAATTCGTGTCAGATCGTTCGCGCTTGGCTGACGCCACGACACTCGCCCCGACCGGTCGAGCGACACTCGGCTCATTCCTCCTGCAGGAAATCAATTAAATAAACACCCTCGGCTCCTCGAGGGGGATTAGCTTTCCGTCAACGTCTCAGGAGGCGGATCCTATTATTTAAAAACATTTTTATATCGCGCCCGGCGAGGTGAACCGGTTAGACGATGCCCGTTCCGGGAGCAACGCCGTGTGGCTTCGTCGCCACCCACCTGCGCTCGAGCGCGCACGTTGAGCCGCGCGCCGATGCGTCGACCTCTCCCGGGTGAAATCGATCGCCGCGGTTACGTGCGTGGGATCGCGCGTGTAGGAATCGATGACTTGGGATTTACGCAGCTACGCGTGGCAATATTTGACGTTGAGGCCGATGGAGCGCGAGAGACGGACGCTGCGGAGGAGAGGAAATGCGCGAACACGAGACGCGGAGCGGGTGAATGAGACAGAGCGAAGGAGACGGTGCCATCGAGGCAAACAATACCAACAAGGAGTTAAAAAGTAAAAATGAGGCACACAGTAAATATGAGACTGTAAACGATACGAACAATAATTGATTCCTGGTTTGCATCAGGGCCTTCAATCTTGTACATTGATCGGATCACTGGGGTTGAATCGTGATTCCGCTGTCAGCCCAGCCCACGTGACTCCACTCCACGATCATGTGACTCAACTCTGATCCCCGCGCGACTCCACTTGTAGTCGCGCGATTCCACTCTTGTTCCGCGTGACACCCCCCCCCCCCCCGCGATCGCGCCACTCCGCTCCATGCCCACGTGACCCCTTGCCACCCCCCCTCCGGTCGTGCGTGCGTGAGCAGGGTGCCCCCGAGGGCGTGGTGGAGCGCTGCACCCACGTGCGCGTCGGCTCCACCAAGGTGCCGCTCACACCGGGTGTGCGGAGCAAGATCCTGGCGACGATCCGCGAGTACGGCACGGGGCGCGACACGCTGCGCTGCCTGGCGCTCGCTACGCGCGACTCCCCCCCCAGACCCGAGGACATGAAGCTGGAGGACTCAACGTATTTCGCCAAGTATGAGGCAGGTGGCACACGGGGGGGGGGGGGGGGGACATGACACTATTTTGTTTTATTTTTACCAGGTAAGTTCCCGCTGAGCTATAGAGCTCTTCTTTTCAGAAGCGACCTGGCCACCAAATGATAACTCGACTAAGTGGTTTATCATCGTGTGGAAATTCATCGCAGCCAAACACTCTGAACACATGATTCTAAATTTGGAGGGAAAAATCGGAGGACCCGGAGAAAAATCCACGTGACCACGGGGAGAAAATGCAAACTCCAAATATACAGTCAGGGTTAACTACCTCGCCTGGTATACGACCTCCTGTATACCAGGCGAGGAAGTTAACATCTCACCACCACTGCGCTCCAACACAAGGACACCTGCACCTGGGCATCTCAACACAGACAGACCTGGCCATTTAAAGCTTTCGTGACTGCAGGTATTCATATTCTTGGTTCTTTCGGTAAAGTCACGTAGAAGGGAAATAATATAATAATAATAATAAACTCTACTCATCTTGGTATCTAAAAACACATCACATTTTTGTACCCAGTCACTTCGTCAGCTGTGCAAACATCCCTCTTTGGATCTGGGAATCCAGCCACATTTGCTTGCAGTGATCTAGGCCCAGATCCAATGCACCACCCTGATACCCCACCATGTAAAGCATTGACAAATGTCTTGCCATCCCACTATGTAAAACATTCACAACCAGCACCCCTGCCAATCAGTCTCCCAGCCACCTACCCACCCTGCCACCCCCTGCCTCTTTGCCCACTTACCACTAAGCCAATCTGTCATTCAGACACCCAGCCATCCAGCCACCATACCACCCTGCCTCTTTACCACTCTCCCACCATACCACCCTGCCACCAAGCCTTTCCGCCACTCAAATTTCCACCCTCCTCACTCTCTCTCGCACGTCACGTGAGTGAAAAATCGCGACCGCCGACCCCTAACCCCTGACCCCTGACCCCCCCCCCCTGCCGGCCCCACCCTCGGACAGGTGGACCTGACGTTCGTGGGCGTGGTGGCGATGCTGGACCCCCCGCGAAGCGAGGTGTCGCACTCGATCGCGCTGTGCCGCGAGGCGGGCATCCGCGTCATGATGATCACCGGCGACAACAAGGGCACCGCCGTGGCAATCTGCCGCCGCATCGGCATCTTCGGCGAGGACGAGAACGTGGAGGGGCGCGCCTACACGGGCCGCGAGTTCGACGACCTCCCGGTGGAGCAGCAGCGCCAGGCCGTGCAGCGCGCCTGCTGCTTCGCGCGCGTCGAGCCCGCACACAAGTCCAAGATCGTGCAGTACCTGCAGTCCTTCAACGAGATCACAGCCATGGTGCGAGGCGCCCGACGAATGTCGATGCTACCGTTGTCACCGCCGCCGCCACCACCGCCACCACCTACGTCACCACTGCTGTCACCACCATCACCACCGCCATCACCGCCATCACCACCGCCGCCACCACCGCCATCACCACCGCCATCACCACCGCCACCACCACCGTCACCACCACCGCCATCACCACCGCCATCACCACCGCCATCACCATCGCCGCCGCAACCACCACCACTTGAGAAATTCTCGCTGGGGCTGTTAAAAAAAACGAATAGGCTTTACCCCGGTTAAAATATTAAAACACCAAATAGACACCTATTGCAAGTCTGCATTGACCACACATACTTGTGGTAAACAAAGCAAACAAACACGTTTTGGTATTGTATGCATGGTCATTGACAATGATTGGCCAACATCAGTTCGGCCTCCTCTGCGGTGTTTGAACATCTTAACCCCTCCTGTATTCTTGCCGGAAAAGCTAAAGCATATTATTTTTTCATTATCTAGATAGATATAGGGCCGATGTTTTGATTGTTTTTGCTTTACTGTTAACCGCGTGAAATAAATCGGTAAAATAATGGCCACCGCTTTACCGCACGTACAGAAACGTCTCTCGCAACTGACGTGACGCGTCTCGCTGTTAAACCGAGAAATGGAGGCAGCTGCGGGGGTGGCGTGTTGTAATGGTTAGAACGCTAGACTCACCACGTCGGTCGTGGCGGTTGTGTGACCATACTTCACCATGCTGGTCAGTGCGGTTTGGTGCAGGGTGGGAGCATGGGACCGGTTCAGCTATCTATCACCCATGTTGGCCAAAAGGGTGAAAATCAAACTTAGGTCGCCGGCATCATAACGCGGTGCGCTAACCAACTATGTCACCGTTCCCCACTCACCCGCGCGCACGTGCGCACATGCAGACGGGCGACGGCGTGAACGACGCCCCGGCGCTCAAGAAAGCCGAGATTGGCATCGCCATGGGCTCCGGCACGGCCGTGGCCAAGTCGGCGTCCGAGATGGTGCTCGCCGACGACAACTTTGCGTCGATCGTGGCGGCCGTGGAGGAGGGGCGCGCCATCTACAACAACATGAAGCAGTTCATCCGCTACCTCATCTCCTCCAACGTGGGCGAGGTGGTGTGGTGAGCGGCACGCACGCCCACTCGCCCACTCGCCCCACCGGGCACTCGCTCGCTGCACTCGCCTGCCTGCCGCTCGCGCCGACCGGCTGCCGCATGAGCACCGGATACGCGCTCGCACGTACTCGGATACCATAACAGATAGTCGCATACTCGTAATGAATGGACATGAGGCGCGGTGACGATGCGTCGATTCAACAATTGAGAGGGGTTTGTTAGGCTCGCGTCACATGCATCCAATTGCGTGCGTTCGTGTGTGGGAGTAAATTATTCGCGATTCATGCTAAGAAACGACTCCCCGCAAGACAGTGAAAACGGCGACCGTGAATTTTGTTCACTCATGGAGTCGCTGGGGATGCGATTCGTTACTCACCAGATACCACACTCGTAACACACCCGCTCCATCCTCTCTCTGTCCCCACAACCTTTACTCTCCACGACTCTCCAACTTCATGACCTCTTGCTAATGAATTCCAGTTCTT
The DNA here is from genome assembly GCF_965212315.1 of Lampetra planeri. Taxonomy (NCBI): domain Eukaryota; kingdom Metazoa; phylum Chordata; class Hyperoartia; order Petromyzontiformes; family Petromyzontidae; genus Lampetra; species Lampetra planeri. The sequence continues at coordinate 3,791,662 of NC_136143.1, forward strand.
ACCCTCTCCCTGGCTGCCTGACACTGTCTCCCCTTCTGACCCTCGACCTCCAGTGCTCGACCGCCCCTGACCACGCTCTCTCCCTCTGTGTTTCTGTGCGTCCCTCTTTGAACCCTTGAACCCCCGACCCCAGCATCTTCCTGACGGCCGCCCTGGGCTTCCCCGAGGCGCTGATCCCCGTGCAGCTGCTGTGGGTGAACCTGGTGACGGACGGCCTCCCGGCCACCGCCCTCGGCTTCAACCCTCCCGACCTGGACATCATGAACAGGCCTCCTCGCAGCCCCAAGGAGGGCCTCATCAGCGGCTGGCTCTTCTTCAGATACATGGCCATCGGAGGTCAGAGGTCGCATGCGCGTGTCACCACTAACCGGCAACTACTGGCACCACCGGCACCACCTGAGACCACCGGAGTCGATAGACAGCATGTTTTTAAATCTTTTATATTAAGTTCGCTTGCTTGCTTACGACCGTGCTAATCTTTCGGTCGTTTTTTAACCCACTTCCCGTGATCCAATCGAGCTGACATTTTCCACACAGACTCGTTGTGCGTGACAATTAATGTTCGTGAAAATTTTTTTCCAAAATTTTACACTTTTTAGGACAAACATATTTTAATTTAATTACCAATTGCTTAATGGTGCAATGCAATCATCTGACCCATAGGTGGCAGCCATCTCAAGCCAGAGGACGAGAGGACTCTAGCCGCCACGCATATAAAGGATTTATAGTGAAAAACTTTGTTTTTACGGGTTATACTTGTTTTATTTATCTACCGTCCTGCCAAGGTGGCCGAGCGTCATGGCTAGCGGCTTGCAATTGTAAGGTTGCGAATTAAAATCCTGATTGGGAGGGTTGACTCGGCTCATCATTCCTCCAGGGTCGATAACAATAGTACCAAGTTTTGGGGAAGTCAACGGCAGTTTTACTCTGAATAGACTGGCCCCTGTCACGCGAATGTGGAATTTTCTATACTCGCTCGGGGCTGTAAATTTGAGCAGGGAATCAACTTTTGACCGTAGGATAACAAAACATGAGCCGACAACAAGCCTCCTTCCCATTTTTGTCCCTCCACATGCAACATGTTATCCACTTAAAACCGGATAAAAGTATCTCGGGGTGATTTCCATAAATTGTGCGTGAATGCCCAATGCTTAGAAATCGATCAAATCCGAGGAACCTCCGGCGCCGCTGGCAAATTTGCTCGCGAGCAAATGTTGTGGCAGAAAACAAAAACGATGCCTCCTCCTTATCCTCTTCCTCCTCGCTTGATTTCTCACTGAATATTGTCTGGGTCCCTGGCAAACCAGTGGGGACCAATGTGCAGGCACAGCGAGAGGCAAACTGGATGTTGTGTGCCGGATAGAAAAATACATCTCTGCTCCTCCTCTCACTCTGGTTGTGTCCCGGTGGCACTTTGGTGAGATCGCCACCACGTCAGGTGCTGAGAGTATTTGACTTGACTAGTCATCAGCATCTTGATCATCATCCCTCTGTGGTTCACAAATTGAGTAGCGCTTTGTGGGAAGACGGTAGTGGGTTTACCACGACGGGACAAACCCTTGCCATGCGAATGTGGAATTACCAGCAACTGCCTTGGAGCTGACGAGTGCCTCCCGCGGCGTGCTGGTCGGGGTGGAGAGCAGAGGTCGCAAACGGGTTTTGATTCCTTACCCGTACCCGTACCCGGCCGCACCAGGGTCGCAAACGGGTACCCGTACCCGGCCGGGTACGGGTACCCGTTCCCTACCCGTACCCTACCCGAAATGAGTGACAAACGGTGACTCACCAGTGACTTACGGCCTACCCGTACCCGGCCGCACCAGGGTCGCAAACGGCTAGCCGTACCCGGCCGGGTACGGCTAGCCGGGTATCGGGTAGGGTACGGGTATCGGGTACCCGGTTGCGACCTCTGGTGGAGAGACGGCCTCGCCCCGGCCTTCCCTGTGCGCTCCGGCTCCGTGCGCAAAACATCCAGCAAGGGGCGTCATTTCCTCAGCGTGGCTTCGCGCGAGGCGGTTGTCCGACACCGTTTGACAATCGGTTCATGTTCTACACTACGTATACGGCCCGCGAAATCATTTGGTGTGGCCCTGCCAAGGCAACCGCAGGCGGGACTCTAAATTCAATCAATCTCGGAGCAAACCTGGAAAAGCAGTTGCGAGTAGCAACATCATCAATACCGGCTAACATCACACGCCTCACAAAAGAGAAGCAGTTCCAGCCATCACATTAGGGGTGTGAGTTAATTAAATGTTTGACCAAATATAACGGGCTAATTTTTAAGTTGATCATTTTGTATGGCCCGCGAATGATGTTCTAAATATCCAAATGGCCCTCGGCAGAAAAAAGGTCCCCGACCCCTGCGCTACAGCGATCTCTCGACTACCGCGGTTGCAGACGCGTTCCTCAAAAGCGCCGCGTCGGCCGAACACCGCGTGAAGCGAGGAATTGCAGATGAGGAATCACGCGTGCACGATGAGGGTACCCCGCCACGTACCGCATCACTGATGACGGTGACTGTGATGGGGTGTAACTGATGATGGTGGTGGTGGTGAGACTGTCCATGACGACGACGACGATGTGACCGGCCACGGTGATGTGATGATGGTAACCGCCGTGGCGATGGTAACCGTGGCGTTGGTAACCGTGGCGATGGTACTTGCAGTGTACGTGGGGTTCGCGACGGTGGGCGCGGCCGCCTGGTGGTTCCTGATTGCCGACGACGGGCCGCACCTCACCTTCTACCAGCTGGCGAGTCCCCGCCCACCAACGCCCCCCCCCACCAACCCCCCCCCCCACCAATCCACCCCACCAACCCCCTCCCACCAACCCCCCCACCAACGCCCCCCCCCACCAACCCACTCCACCAATCCCCACCAACCTCCCCCTACCAATCTCCCCCCCACCAACCCACCCCACCAATCCCTACCAACCCCCCTCACCAACCCCCCCCCCCCTATCAATCTCCCCCCCCCCCCCACCAACCCCCCCACCAACCCCCCCACCAACCCCTAGTGAGTCGTGGCTTTCTAGGTGCTCGCTCACAACACTTGCCCCAACAGCCTGTTAAGGCTATATGGGGGGATCTTTGTTTTTGTGCGTGTGTGCGTGTGTCTGTGTGTGCGTCTGTCTGTGTGTCTGTGTGTGCGTTGTGTGTGTGCGTGTGTGTGTCTGTGTGTGCGTGTGTCTGTGTGTCTGTGTGTGTGCGTGTGTGTGTCTGTGTGTGCGTGTGTGCGTTGTGTGTGTGTGTCTGTGTGTGCGTTGTGTGTGTGTCTGTGTGTGCGTGTGTCTGTGTGTTTGTGTGTGCGTGTGTGTGCGTGTGTGTGTCTGTGTGTCTGTGTGTCTGTGTGTGCGTTGTGTGCGTTGTGTGTGTGTCTGTGTGTGCGTGTGTGCGTACTCGCGTCCGTGCGGCGCGTGCAGAGCCACTTCACCCAGTGCCGCGTGGAGGACCCGCTGTTCGAGAGCGTCGGGAGCTGCGAGATCTTCGACTCTCCCATCCCCATGACGATGGCGCTGTCCGTGCTCGTCACCATCGAGATGTGCAATGCCCTCAACAGGTGCCACGTGCATCCCACTGCCCAGTGAACAAAGATCGCCCCGTGTAGCCTTCACAGACTGTTGGGGCAAGTGCTCTGAGCGAGTAGCAACCTATGAAGGCCGGCACGGCACACGAGGGGGTGGGTGGCCAGCACCACGCCTGGCTGCCTTTGTCTCCCCAGTGACGATGTTTACACACCGCACCAGGTACTCATTTGAGGTTTAGTCGACCTAGGGGAAACCAGGACCGGTTCAGATAATCGTCACCGGTGTTGGCCGTGAACGGGAATCGAACTCGGGTCGCCGGGTTCATTAGCGTCGCGCGCTAACCGCTGCGCCACCGCTCCCCTAAAATGTTGGTGTATACCACATGCGCCACACACACCGCTACTCACTACACACCCCGCTACTCGCTACACACCCCGCTACTCGCTACACACCCCGCTACTCGCTACACACCCCGCTACTCGCTACACACCCCGCTACTCACTACACACACCACTCACCACACCCCGCTACTCGCTACACACACCACTACTCACTACACACACCACTCACCACACACCGCTACTCGCTCCACACACCGCTATTAGCTACATACACCGCTACTCGCTACACACACCACTCACCACTCACTGTCGCCCCCCCCCCCCCACCATGTGCAGCCTGTCCGAGAACCAGTCCCTGCTGCGCATGCCCCCCTGGGTGAACCCGTGGCTGCTGGGGGCCATCTGCCTCTCCATGTCGCTGCATTTCCTCATCATGTATGTGGGGCCGCTGCCGGTACGAGCATGCACACACACACACATACACGTGCACACACACACACACACACGCGCACACACACACACATACACGTGCACACACACGCGCACACACACACGCGCACACACACACACGTGCACACACACACCCACACGCGCACACACACGCGCACACACACACGCGCACACACACACACACACGTGCACACACACACACGCACGCGCACACACACGTGCACGCGCACACACACGTGCACACACACACGCACGTGCACACACACACACACGCGCACACACACACGCACGCACACACACACACGCGCACACACACACGCGCACACACACACACACGCGCACACACACGTGCACACATACGTGCACACACACGTGCACACACACACGCACACACAGCCAGCGACACACATAGCAACACACAGAGTGACACACAGAGCGACACATAACAATCTGCATACAACAACCGCCATTCGCCACTAAGTGGCGGTGATGTCACCACGGCGCTTGTGCCAGGCTATGTGCACGTTAAGGCCTTAACGTGGCTTAATCTACATAGACACAGCGACATACACACGCACACAGCGACTACCTACATAATCTGATGTACACACATGCATGCACACACACGCAGAGATCTACATCCAGCGATACACACACACACACAGAAAACACACAAAACGACATGCACCCCGAGCAACAAGAACAACAATAACTTTGATAAGAATAATCTTAACAGAAGCTATTAGCCACTAAGTGGTCGTGACGTCACCACAGCGCGAGTCCCAGTGTGAGTACACTGTACACACACAGGGGCCCTTCAGCCAGCAGTGGCACGATCAGGAATTCTGCCCATCCCGCCATGCTCTCAACAACAAACATAAAACGCCTCATTCTTTGGTTCTTTCGGTAAAGTCACGTATAAAGATAAAATAATAAATTAAATACTAGCATACGACGTTTCGATTGCAACACAAGCAATCATCATCAGGTATAAATGAAATAGAAACACAAATCTAGTATACAGTACTTAGAAATGTAATGTAATACAACAGAGAGTCGGATAACATAACAGTCAACACCCTACCTGGTTGATTACGTTCTTCCTGAGAATGCTTGTGTTGCAATCGAAACGTCGTATGCTAGTATTGAATTTATTATTTTATCTTTATACGTGACTTTACCGAAAGAACCAAAGAGTAATTCCTGCAGTCACGAAAGCTCCGAATTAAGAAAAAACGCCTCTTCAGCACCACCATCATCATCATCACCATCCATTGTCTATCCACTGCTGGATGAAGCCCTCGTCATGCTCACCGTGGCTGTCCACCCCCCACCGTCTCTGCAGCTGGTGTTCCAGGTGCGACCCCTGACCCTGACCCAGTGGGCCATGGTGCTCAAGATCTCGCTGCCCGTGCTGCTCCTCGACGAATCGATGAAGTTCGTCGCGAGGAACTTCCTGGACCGTGAGTTCGCTCGGCCGCCCCGCGCGCCCCCCCTCGCTCTGACCCCCCCTGACCTGTGACGGCACCTGTTTGTTTTTTTTCTTCCGTTTGAAGGTTTCAAACGCAAAAGACAAATAGGTGGGGTGCTTTTCTCGTCGCGCGCCCAGGCCGTGCGCTGCCGCGCCGCCTGGCGCGCATTTGAAGCGCCGTTGATGAGCATTAAAATAACAAGTAAACCCGTAAAAACAAAGTATTTCACTATAAATCCTTTATATGTGTGGCGGCTAGAGTCCTCTCATCCTCTGGCTTGAGATGGCTGCCACCTATGGGTCAGATGATTGTCTGGCAGCATTAAACAATTGGTAATTAAATATTTGAAAAAATTTCCCTAAACAGTGTAAACATTTTTTTTGGCGAAAATGCATTGTCACACACAACGAGTCTGTGTGCAAAATGTCAGCTCGATTGGATCACGGGAAGTGGGTTAAAAAACGACCGAAAGATTTGCACGGTCCTAAGCAAGCAAGCGAACTTAATATAAATGATTTAAAAATGTCAGGTCGCCGACAGCTGTTCAGTCGTAGTGCCAATATGGCAAAGACGTTCTGTTGTTGTACGTGCGGTTGATGGTAGATGATCCGTGGGCAGATTTATCTGGGTCGTTGATGAGACGTTCTTGCGCGCTGGTTTTGTTGTTGGCTGCTCCTCACTCGCCGAGGGTCAGCAACTCGGTAACCCCCGTAATGGAGAACTCGCCGAATAATTAGTGGTGTAACGATGTCGTAACAATGCATCGTTTGATCGATTCGCATCGGATTGTTACGCACCGCATAGAGGCTGCGTGTCCGCGTCTGCGGAGCCATGAAGTGAGCTTTATTTTGTCTTCCTAAAAAAAACCCTGTTTTTTTTTTCCAAAAATCCCGTTTCAGCTCCATCGCCCATGAAAGACGCAAGCAAGTAGACGGAGGAGGAGGAGCGAGGACCGAGGCTGGCGGCGCGGGCGGACGCCGCCCGAGCGAGTGTGGCGTTGCTTTTCGTGTTATTCTTGTTTTTTTGCTCTCGGGTGGAAAATGCTTTCGGTTGGGTTTGGCGACGCCGCGGCAGTGTCGCCGTGCCGCCGCACGGGATTGTGGGCCGACCCCGGGGCGTGGGTCACGTGACAAGGAAACATTCCTCGGGGTTTTTGTGATCTTTGCAAATGTCTCCGGTTAATTTTAGGTTTCAAAGTTTTAAATGGCTCACCTCAAGCTGAGAACAAAATATGTTTTTCTCTAAGTTTGACCACCCTCTCCCCCACCAGCGCCAGCTGCTTGGGTGGATACTCAGCTGTGATTGGAGTTTGCATAAAATTCGTTTCCCAGTCACCACGGAAACTCTTTCTCGCCACCAAAAGAAAATTTGTCCCCAGCGCGAAACCGTGGGCGAGTCGACGTGGTGGTGGCGGAGGAGCCGGGAGTGACACGACGAGATAGGGAGCCGACGATGGCGGAGCAGAGCGAGGTTTAGTTTGGCTACGTACGGTGCAAAAGAAGTTCAACCGCACGTGCGTACGGTTTTGTTTGCGTGGGTCGTGCGAGGAGCAGCGTTGAGACCACCGTGAAAAGGAAAGTGACTCGAGTTGACATGGCTTCGCCACCTCTCACCCAGATCATCGCGCTGCGTCTCGGCAATGCTGAGATTTGTTTGTGCATTCCTCCAGCGAGAACGCGGCTTATAGCGTCGCGCCTCGTCAACTCGCGCGTACCGTTGGTCGCCCGCGTTTACGTTGCGCGTATAAATTGTGTAACGACCACGGCGTTTACGAAACGTCCGCCGGATGTGCCAAAGCAAATGAAGACCGCATTCCCATTTCGCCCTTAACAGTGATGCAAAACGCAGGCCACTCCCCCAGGTTTTGTTTTCTAAATCCATATCGGGCCCAAATTGCATCAGTGCATATTTACATTCACAGGTGTATGCTTGCATGCAATAACGAAATTCATATTTGGCAGTGCTACTTAATTACGCGAATGAAGATGCTATCGTTTATTTATTTGAATAAGCGGTGGGGGTTCGCGTCGAGGCCCTTCCAGCAGAGCCGTGGCAGTCGAGGTTCGACTCCCTGTGGCAGGACCTCAGAGCTCACACAGCCAGTGAATGCCCTTGATCATAACCGGGTGAGAGCCCAATTGACGTGCTTGTTTGTGCCTTCAGCAATGGAGAGCTGAGTACAGGCAGCCAGATCCCGAAGGGCAGTGGGTTTTGATTGAAATGGTGGTTGACCTTTGGGGACCCGTGGCTTACAATTGATACAAAGTGGTTAACCTTGGTGATGATAGTAATTGACCCCTAGGGACCCAGGGGTGATGACTGATAACACTTGTTGACCTTTGCGCATCTGTAGTTGGTGATAATGGTTGTTGACCTTTATGGACCAATGGATGATAGATTACAGTGGTTGACGTCTATTAGCACGGGAGCGTGCGTGCGTGCGTAGCGAGAAAAACACTTAGCAGCGTGAATATTTTGGTTTGTGTTTTTTCGTCATTGGTAAAACGTGTGTGTGTTTTTTTTTTTAAAGAATGGAACTCTTTATACAGCGCTTTATAAACGTGTTTGCGGCGTTGATTCGGTGAAAACAGAAACAGGTGACAGGAGGTGCTCAAGGGACATGGAGATGGCACCACGGGAGTGGCAGCCGGCGGTATCGCCAGTAGTTATTACGCAAAGGTCGGGGGGTGGGGGGGGCGGGCTGCACCACTACAACAATTGCCAAACGTTGAGGCCCAGTTCTACCACATCGTATCAGGGCAACGGTGGCAGCAGTGGCACCGCTGTACCTGTGCCAATGTCAAGGAGGGGCAAATACACCCCCCCCACACCCCCGCCATGTGGCCCTGTGCCCATGCAGTGATGCTATTTGGGGTACGTTTGGTGGTGTTTACCTGCGATGTTCTTAATGGGATAAAACCAAACACCAACATTGCCCCCACTCGCATGCCGCCCCCACCCCCGGGGCCCCATTGCTCGCAGTGACCAAGACGCCGAGTTACAACGAGGCGGAGAAATTCTACCCCGGGGTGGGTGGGGGAAAGAGCCCCTCCCCCCCCCCAATTCATCGCTTGCAGCAGGGCCCACGCCACCCACACGCCGTGCCACCGCCTGTGCCACCGCCTGTGCCCCCCGTTCCGCCACGCGTGGTGATGGTTCTGTGCCATTAGTCTGTTCCGCTCGCGCGGGGGGTGGCGGGGGGGGGGGGCTCCTCTTGGTGCGAGAAGGGAACCGCGGGCGAGCGGCGCGGTTTTCGTTTTTTTTATGTTTCGTCTTAGACTTTCTTTTGTTCGTTTGTTAATTTAATCCTGGGATAAAAAAAATATAATAAAAAAAAACGTGTCCTACCCGGAGGCTCGCACGCTGCTTGTCTTGGTGTCTTCCCCGCCCCCCCCCCTTCGGCACTCCGTGGTCGCCGCGGCGGTGGTGAAAATAGCGTCTCGGGAGAGAACTGCCGCTGTCAATCACAACTGGGTTTCGAGACTCAAGGGGCGCGGTGATGGGTGCGATCGTGGGTGCGACACACAACTATTTAGGGTGGAATGGTGGCAGATCACGCCCCCCCCTCCAGTCCTCTCCCTCCCCTACACGGCGATTGCCAAACCCCGTAAGCAGGGCCGGATTAAGATGTTGTAGGCGCCTGGGCTACAGGGTACTGTGAGGCCCCCCTGTAATATTTTCAAAAGGAAAAAAAGTTAAAGAAAAATTACAATTATTTTTACCAGGCTAACAAACCAAATTCAGCATTCACAAATGAAGCAACTTTTCACTTCATCTCTGGAGGCCCTCCAGCTGGAGGAGGCCACTGGGCTGTAGCCCCGAAAGCCCCGTGCCTTCATCCGGCCCTGCCCCTAAGCCACGCGGCCACGTCTTGACGCAAACTCTTAGGTTTTTTTAAAATCCTTTATATTAAGTTCACTTGCTTGCTTGCTTGCGCGCTTACGACCGTGCAAATCTTTCGGTCGTTTTTTAACCCACTTCCCGTGATCCAATCGAGCTTGGTATTTTGCACACAGACTCGTTGTGCGTGACAATTTATTTTCGTGAATTTTTTTTTCCAAAATTTTACACTTTTTAGGAAAAAAAAAATTATATTTAATTACCAATTGCTTAATGGTGGCAGGCAATCATCTGACCCATAGGTGGCAGCCATCTCAAGCCAGAGGACGAGAGGACTCTAGCCGCCCGTTTCAAAGACCAATGTGGGCTGGGTTGTGGCCCATTGAACACGCATATAAAGGATTTATAGTGAAAAACTTAGTTTTTACGGGTTAATTTTTTCCGGTAAAGTCACGTAGGTAAAAAATAAAATTAAAAGTTAATAAAAGTAATAATGGAAATAAAATAAAATAATAAATCACGACGTTTCGGAGGCAACACAAGTCTCCGTCATCCGGTGGGACCGTCACAGCTAAAATGACTGCATCAAGTGAAATCTAGAAATCCAGAATGAATACCTCTTGACGCCTAACTTAATGAGCTGCTCCTATCGCCGGCACGACGGCGATAGGAGGAGCAGGAGGTGTGTGGTGTTCACGCCAGGAAATGTGGCGCAGCTTCTTAAGTCGGTGACAAAAGCACCACGAATGCGCCAAAAGGCGTCTTCGTAGTTCGGAAGCTAAGCAGCGGTTGATCCTGATCAGCCGTTGGATCGGAGATTGCCTCCGAGTATCAGCTGGGATTTCGCGGTGGCTCGATGGAATCTCTCCCTCGTCTGGTATGCGGAGGACGTGGGTTCAATCCCGACTCTAGCCATGCGTGAATATTTGGAGGTTGGATGTTCTCCCCGTGGTCGCGTGGATTTTTCTCCCGGTTCCTGCGGGTTTGCGCTCCACATTTGGAAACACGCGTTTAGAATATTTGGCTGCTACTATAATGAATGATATAAGCCACTTCGACGAGCTATCATCACGTGTAGCCAGGTCGCCTCTGGCTACACTCCGTCTGCTGGGAGCTGCTGGGTGATTCTATACAGTTTAATTCTCGACGAAGCTCCCAGCACGTGGAGCGGAACGTCGGACATCGTGCCCAACGACACGCGGTACGCCCCGAAAAAACATTGAAGGGCTAGTACTCGGTGTTGGGCCCTCTTGGCAATGAGTCTTGAGACCTGAGCTCTTGTGGATTAATGAAGAACACGGCTATCACGAGCAAACACTTCCATGTGGAACAATGGTGTGTGGGGGGGGGGGCTATCTTAGACCATGGCCTCACCACACAGGGGTGGAAGGGGGGCCCTGGAGTGGGACTTTGCTTACCGTGGGGGGGCAAATATCAACCCAGTGTGGGAGTTAGGGGGGCGGGGGGGCTCGGCCCTCCCACGACGCTACGAGGCTTGGGGTGTGGAATAGGGGGGCACCAGATGTTGTCTCGATCAGTCGAGCCGCGAGGGAGCACCCTGCAGACCCCCCACCCCCTCCTCTCACTCCTTCGGGTCGCGCTGTGCCCTTCGGGCCTTATGGGGATAAAAAGGCGCCCGTTGCTAAACATAGGCGGGGAAGACACGGCGCCCAGGGCTTTATAACCGCGCTGCCCGGGCCAGATCCTTCGACCCGCCCTGTCCTCTCTGTCCCCAAGTTACTCCTGTCAGCTCCCGGACTCTCCCGGCCTCAACCGCAGCAGAGATGGTGAGTGACGGCGCCTGCACCCTGCACGCGCACACCTGCATCCGAGTCTCACCGACCGAAGTTCACCGTCCGATTCTCACCAAGCGAATATCATCATCCGAAAGCTCAACCTTCGAAGCTTCCCTTTTGAAGCCCTCCGCCTGAATCTCATTTTAATGTTGTCATCTGAAGCGCTCCGTCTGAAGCTGCCCATACGAAACTCACGATCCGCGCTCCTACATCTTAGCCTCACAAATCACGTGCACTCTGCACTGCGTAACATCTACCCGTGCTCTGCCATCGTCACGGCTGCACTGCGTGACCTGCACACTTTCTCCAGACCTGTTCATTCGTTCAATCTGAGTTATGTTCACCGGCACACACCTATGTTCACGTCTACCCGCACTACCCAATCTCATACACACCATACTCCAAGCACACGCGCACGCAATCACATGCACACACTCCGAATCATACACCTAATTACATACACTTAACTCACACACTCAAAATTCACGCATGACTTGAACTTCCCAAACACACACACTTCAAACACACACGATCCTCTTGCAAATTTTCTAAAAACGCACACACGCGCTCACCCAAACCCACACGCCCCCGCCCCTCCCACTCGCATTCATGAATTCATCCTGACTTCTACCCAACCAACCGCCCAAGCACACACAAACTCCATCAGTCATCTACACATAATCGTTTCCACCTGTCCACTTGTCATCAAATCCACTGTCGGAGATGATGAGGCACGGAGCCTGAGCCACAGGGACATGAAACATGACACAGGAAGACACAAGGACGTGGGAATAAGGGACATTGGAGAGGAGAACACGGGACGAGGCATGGGGACATAAGATATGGGACACAGTAACATGGAACTTGAGACAAGATGACATGGGAGACGGCGACATGGCACATGAAACACAAGGACATTGAACATGAGACAGAGAGACACGGGACATGAGACACCGGGACACGAGACACAGATACCTGGAACATGAGAGATAGGGACATGGACAGAGGGACATGGACATGGGGAACACTGGACATGAGACAGCAAGACACTGGGACATGGACAAGGGGACATGGGGACACGGTTGCGCCTCGCTAATCCGACCCCGTGACCTCCCAGGCACCCAAGCGCGCAAAGAAGAAGATGGACAGCTCCAACGTGTTCTCCATGTTTGACCAGACGCAGATCCAGGAGTTCAAGGAGGTGAGTGACGCATACCCACAACACGCACTCACAACACGCACACAAACACCAAGATCCCACCCCCATAGCCTTCACGGGCTTTTGGGGCAAGTGCTGTTAGCGAGCGCCTATTAAGGAACCAGAAAACGAGGAGGTGGGTGGTTAGCACCATGCTTGGCGGCCTTTGTGTCAAAGGTGCTTGCTTGCAGCATTTTTCCCCAACAGTCTGTTGAAGGCTACACGGAAGATCTGTCTTCTCTGTGTGTGTGGTCGTAAAAATACATGTTCACGTATGAATATAGTATGTTATGCTGCTGCTTTAGCAGTGGTGCACACGCACAAACGACAACAACTCAGAGCATTCGTTGATAACACCGTGGCCTTAGACAAGAAACAGTCTAAAAATAGGCGACGTTTCGGGCAACGACCCTTATTCACTAGCACGTACATAAAGAGCTTAAATAGTGTAGCGTGGATACGCGGTGGAGACTCCAATCAAATTTCCTGATGAACAGATTTTTTTAAATGGCATGTGAAAACAGTGACCTGTTAGTAGCTGTTGAGTAACGGGACAAACCCTTCGGCGAAGAGATCCGTGCCATTGTTCAGGAATCTCATGGCCGAGCTGCCTGCTTGATATTTTGGAATAGCTTGGTGCCCCTCTTAATAGGCGATGTGCGGCGGGGAGGCTGGAGGGGTTGGGAGGGGGAACAGAAAGAGCTGGGGACCTGTAACTGGATAGGGGACAGAGGAGGGAGCAGGGTGGTGGAGCAGGGACGGTGGAAAGAGAATAGGAGAGACGAGAAGGGAGTAAAATAATCTGGGAGTAGGAAACAAGAAGGGGAAAATGGGAGAGACGAGAGGGAGATTGAGGACCTTGGAGAGAGGAGGGGAAGGAGCGGAAGAGACGAGGGGAGCTGCAACTCTGAGATAAATTCGGAGACCTGGGGGAGGGAACAGGTGAACCGTGCACGACACAGAAGACCCGAGAAATATCTGTACAATAGGCGATGTGTCAGGCCTTTCTTCATAACCAATCGATCAATGTCGCCTTTTCATTTTGAAAAGGCAGTGGTATTGATTAATGTGTTGATTTTTTGTTGTTATTTGTGCACCACTGCCTAACGCAGTGTCGCCAAACATTGCGTTTGAGAAAGAGCAATGTTATTCTGAGAGGGAGCAGCCGAAAGAACATGGGTGGCATGGGACACCCGGGAGCGAGGGACATTTGGAACTGGAGGGGTGGGGGGGGGTACGTGAGGACAGAGGCAGCCATCGAGGGTGGGGGTTTGGAGGACACTGGGACGTCAACCCCCACCCACCTAACCCGCTGTGGGCCCCGGGGTCTCGTGGGCTCTGTGCCAAAAAAGGGCCCCTCGGTGGTCACGGGCACCGGAGGGAGGGGGGGGGGTTGTCTTAGGAGACACACCCTGTGCCTTGATCCCTCGCGTCTGTAAGGGGATACTGGCGCCCCTGAGAGACCCCTAACACTCAGAGCCACCCCCTCCGTGCGCTGCGGTCTGGAATTCGCTCAACCCCCGATCACGCCCCTCTCTACCGAGCTTGGTTTTAGAGGAAGAGTTTGAGGAGGTGGCCGTGAGGCTCATCGGGGGTCAGAGGCACTCAGCTGACCCCGCTGAGATCACGAGGCCAAATCTTATAATAAAACATTAAGGCGAGTCGCTGAGAACAGGCACCAAGAGACTAATCGTTGTGGCCAGCAACAACGAGCGCTGCCAAAGTTGCAATCGATAGGAGTGTAGCGCGTTGCTTGAAATGTGCGAGGGTGTAAGAGCTTGGGAAATGAGACTACGACGGGAGGAGGGAATTCCAACGTGGAGCAGTTCGAGAGAAGAAGCAGACAGAGAAACGTCGTGGCCTGTAGTGTGGTGAGTGGGTGGGTGAGTGGGTGGATGAGTGAACGGGTCGGTGAGTGGGTGGATGAGTGGGTGGATAAGTGAGTGGGCGTGTTGTTGTAGCCTCCAGTGTGGTGGTTGAACACAGGTATGGATGAGACGACAAAAATGTTTGCTGGACAGAGTCCTCAACATGGGTGGGGGGGAGTCAATGAGTGAAGTTCACAGAAACATTATCCACGATGTTAGCGATAGATGAGTGACAGGTGATTAAACTGTGCTCTCAAGTGCAGCTAGTTACATGGATACCCACGGATATATGTAGAGATAATTCTAGATTTACACGGAGATACATAGACTCCTACAGCGTGTGTGTATGTGTTGAGATGGCTGTATTATAGGCGAATGTGCATCTTCTCACACTCAGGCCTTCACCCTGATCGATCAGAACCGGGACGGCTTCATTGACAAGAACGACCTCCGGGACACCTTCGGTGCTCTGGGTATGACATAGGCAACAACAACAGCAACCACTAACACCACTTCCCTAAGCACGACCATTACCACAAATATCATCATCATCATCATGCCATGATGAATGAAACACGGTCACCACAAATGCTATTAATTATCCCATATTAGTGACACACAACCACCACAATTGCCAACTTAAATTTTTTTATCTACGGATTTCTCAATTGCCCCTAACGTGAAAACCTCCTGATGAAGAGTCTTGAGACTCGGTAAGGCTTCCCCGGGTAAATAAATGGCATTTAACTTTTAAGGTGAGTTTCATCATAACCTCGTGCGCCTGGACATCTTGTTCTGAGTAGGGTTTATATTGGACCCGTAAAATATTTCCACACATGGCACACCACATCCAGTATGCCTCGAGATGTAGGCCGTGGCTGCTCGCTCACGTGCCACCTCCACGAGTCTACCAGCGACCAGGCTAGACATTCACTGGCTATCGTTGTCCACTCAGGCCGTCTGAACGTGAAGAATGAGGAACTGGAAGAAATGGTCAAAGAGGCCCCGGGTGCCATCAACTTCACCGTCTTCCTCAACATGTTCGGCGAGAAGCTGAAAGGTGAGAGCGTGGAGGCAGCGAGGTTCCCCCCCCCCCCCCCCCCCGGGGGTTTAACTGCTGCCCCCTGGTGATGCGGGTCAGGGGTCAGAGGGCTCAACCAGCACCGCTGAGATCCGAGGTTCAGATCTGGGTGTCGGATGCCTGCGGTTGCACTGGTTGATGGTCTCAGCCTAATTATTAATGACTGCTCAAGAAACATTATCTAAAATTTGGCTTCTCAATTTATTCGGATAAATTCTAACTGTGAGTCTAAGATAATATGGTGGTTTGTCAGCCCCCCCCACCTCTCCAATGTGAGAAGTAATCGACCTTTCCACTGTCTTGTCTCCCTCCCCTCACTTCTCCAGGCTCCGACCCTGAGGAGGTTATTCTTGCTGCCTTCAAGGTCTTCGATCCCCAGGCCACAGGCGTCGTGAAGAAGGCCTAGTGAGTCCCTCTCGTCTCCTGCAGAGCCGTGCCAGAGTGTCGCGTGGCAGACGCATCTATCTCCATTCACACCACTTGGCAATTAAGAATATCCCACGGTCCACATGCGGTCACTACTGCCAGTTCGACCGTTGAAATCTATTAGTTTCTGTGTGAGTATATGGGTGTCTATGCGAGTTTGAGGGTCTCTATGGAACAAGTTGGTTTTTTGTCGACGCCTGTGTTTCCGTCGTATTGTTGATTTGTGCCTGTCTTTGTCATAGTTGTTGACGGTGTCTGTGGTTATAGCGATGGTGATAATAGTCTTTCTGTGGCTTCTATTTCTATATCGGTACATTCGTTGTGTTTGTGGTGTTTGCGTCTCATTGCCGATTGTGTTTGTGTTCCAGCATCACCGAGATGTTGACGACACAGGCCGACAAGTTCTCCAAGGAGGAGGTGATGTCTAAACACGCAATTCACACAGCTGCACCAGGCCCCACAGGTCTAAGGGGCCCAGTCACCAGATTACGAAGAGGGGGGAAATTGGGCAGGAGGCCACATGTCATTCCCTGCAGCAGGGCCCATGCCAACCAGGCTAATCCATTGGAGGAACACTGCCTTCAATTGTCTACCTGTCTCTGGCCTCCTGATAATAATAGACAATTACTCAACAGGACTTTCACATCACACTTAGTTTTTCGCAACCAATATGTTTCATCCCTGAAATATGGGTAATGCCGCGTCATAATCTGGGCAAGTTTGTGTCGAAAGACACACAAACAATAGTAATTGGCAGGTTAAACGCTCTAATTAATTTTGCTATGTCGGGTTGGTGGAGTGTTTTTCGACACAAATTTGTCCAGATCATTACGAAGCCTGATCCAAGAAATCGATCACGAAGTCCACATTGTGCCCGGCGTGGTCAAGCCGAATGCGAACCCTTACCGCTGATTGACCGAGGTTCCTCTCAAATTGTCGCTCCTCTCACGATGCCAGGTTGACCATATGTTCAGCGCCTTCCCTCCCGATGTGGCCGGCAACCTGGACTACAAGAACCTCTGCTACGTCATCACCCACGGCGAGGACAAGGACAGCGAATAAACTGGACACGCGAGAGTCACGTGGAACACACCTGGGTGGCACGTGGAACACCTGTCTGCGAGGCACACACCTGGCGGGCGTGTGGAGCACGTCTGGCACGACGCAGCATGGCAGCCAGAGTCACCTAGCCTGGCACCCTGCGATTGTCCCGGCGTGTGGCCCGCATGCATGTGACCGCGTGCAAGCGATTTGGCACTTAAGATTTAAAGAGAGGTCTAAAGTAACGATGGTAATAATTATCAGATGTTACTGAAATAAAACGAGTCCACCCGACGGTATTGCACTGGTCATCGTGTGAAGCTGTAGGATAATAAAGTGAAATAATTTACAAAAGCGGAGCGACTGGCTGCTTGTTTTGCATGCACACGACAGGTACACTCAGACAGCACACCTGGGTGACACCCTACCTCTGTGTATACCTGGATACCTTACCTCTATACCAAGGCCGTAATTATAATAGTTTTAGGGGGGACACATCCCCCCCCCCAATATAAAAATATTCTCAAAATGTCCCCCCCAATATATTGCTATAAAATAGATTTCTGTTTATATTGTGGTTATGGTTGTACTTTATTAATCCCTAATCTCTGCCATTACATACAATGAAACAAGAAAAGGTAAAAAAGAAAAAAACTGAGAAATATAATACAATACACTATTAGACATTATTGTAAAAAAGAGATGAAAAGTGTATCCCATGTGTTAGTGAAATTTTTAATATTTTAGGCAGTAAATGGCAGGAAATTAGTATTCAAATTTAGATTTGGTCCTCCCCAATGTTTTATTCCATGGCTACGGCCTTGCTCTATACATACCTACAGCTCTCCCGACGGGTTGTTGGGCTGCACCGTGTGTTGTTTGACATGTCGGACAATTTGCTCGCGCATGCTGGCAGCGTATTCAGTTCCCGAGAGAGATATACAACACAACCGTGAACATCTTCACAGTTTAACACGTAAGCTTTCGCGACCAGCATTATTCATTATAAGTTGCTTGGGTTAGATCGCCTCTGATCTCGAAACCTGATGGGGTTCAACAATGATGACGTAATCCTGCACTCTTTAAGACCGGAAGCAGGTGGATGGCTTCACGATTCTGGCAAATCGCCCGAAGATGCTGGATGTAATTGCCAGCGAAACGTCGTACTCAAATTTTAAATGTTGTGGATTCACTCTTCAAACACACCGATGGGCTGAAGAAGTAACTAATTGCCGTTTTGTTAACGTGACACTTGGCCATGTCGGTTGGTGGAAGGTTGCGATACATTTATAATAACGCGATCTAACCCAAAAACCTTCATTATGAAACATCTACACGGTAGGTTTACCTACCTACCTGCCCACCAAACTCATTATCATCCGCCATGATATATCGACTGCTAAACGAAGACTTCCCAAACTGTCACCAGCTCTCATTGTCCTGTGATGCACCTACCTTCCTAATGTTATCATGAACACTTATTTGGGATCACTATCACACACGTACTCTACAGTATAGTATTATAATAGCACCACCGACCTGTCTATCTGCCGCATACCCACCTGCTTACACAATTGCCTGTCAGCTAACCTTCCTAGCTGCCGATTTACCTACTTACCATGCTATGCCGAGGGCTGTCAGTGTCTCAATTCACGTACGCTAATGTCAAGATGAGACGAAACAGGGTCTGGGACAACTTTAGCTTGGGCTTTAACCTATAATCCTGGAATTAACTTCGTGGTCTTTGGCAGTGCGGCGAGATGCTAGTGGTTAAAGACACAGCTTAAACACGAGAATAGTTGGCAGTGCCATGGATTCTTGAACCTATCTGCGTGGTCTCCACTGGTTATCCTCTTGTATGCAGGGTTGGTATTCTCCAGATTCATGGGTTTCGTCGCACATGGAGGGACACTTTCGTGAATGGTATCGACCAAACGGCCCCAATGTAGCAAGCACCCTTCTGAATACGTCTTGAGACTCTAAAGAGGCATTTCTGGCTGAAAGGAAGGCCATTATGATTTGTATTAGGGGCCGTCCATTATTGACGTCACGCACCTGGGGGGGGGGGGGGGTCAGACATTTGTGACGATGTGTGACGAGGGGCGGGGGTTGAGAAATGTGACGTCACATCAAAATGCGCAACTTTAAATAAATATAGACAACACGTTCTACTTAATTAAATAGACTTTTTTAAATAAATGTTTTCTCCTACAACATCAGAGTGCAGCGCCACATTAAATACGCACGACAATGACACTAGTTTAAAGCGATTTGAAGCATGTTTTCATAGTTGAAGGGGGCTCTGACTTTTTGTGACGCCGTGTGACGACGGAGAGGGGGGGGGGTCAAAAATCGTCCAAAATCGCGTGACGTCATTTATGGACGGTCCCTTATTGGAACTGTTAGGCCAGATTAAAAACACATCCTATTCTTGCCCACTCTAATAAAAGGACTGGCGTGAAATTTTGTTTAACTAATTGGATTGGCATCGTTGAGTGCTTGTGAATTTAAAATCGTGTTTTTCTATGGTAAGTGGCGATTGAGGTGATTGCCCTACATTAATCGAGAACCATGTTGCTGTACTGCCCTGAGCGGACGCCACCGTGGAGTTGGTCTTGCATACCACGCTGAAGGAAACCCAACGAGTCAGGGTGAATTGAAACCACTGCCAGGTCCTTTGTTGTGTAAGCGAATGCTGCTGGAAAAATATGGGTACAGAAGGCCATTAGGCTCACGGACAAAACGGGTGAAATTCATACTGTTGGGTTTTTTCGGTAAATTCACGTAAAAGAAAATAAAAATAAATGAAAATAACTTAATTAAATCACGACGTTTCGGAGGCAACACAAGTCTCCGTCTTCAGGTGGGACCGTCACAGCCAGATTTACTGTATCAAGTGAGTTAATTTGGCTGTGACGGTCCCACCTGAAGACGGAGACTTGTGTTGCCTCCGAAACGTCGTGATTTATTTGAGTTATTTCCATGTAGTATTATTTTATTTTTATTTTTTTGCCTACGTGACTTTACCGAAAAAACCCAAGAGTAGGAATCCTTGCAGTCACGAAAGCTTCAAATCTAGAAGGGTAAAATTCACTCGTTAGTTTGATGATTGGACTATAAATTTCGATTTAAAGATTTCGTGACTGCAGGGATTCATATTCGTGGTTCTTTCGGTAAAGTCACGTAGAAGAAAAAGAAAAAAATAATTATTTAAATAAAACGAGAACATTTTCACGACGTTTCGATTGCAACACACGCAATCATCATCATCAGGTGTGAAAACCGCAGCAAGAGATTTTTCTTTATTATTTCCCTTCTACGTGACTTTACCGAAAGAACCAAAAATATGATTGGACTATACTTAGAGTTGTTCCGTTGTTGTTAACACTACAACGTCAGCTGCCGTTGCTTGGATAACCGAAACGTGAATTATCATCATCAGCCAAGGTCTATCGACCGCTGGATGAAGGCATTCCCATTGCGTTGTCAGCCATGGCTTTTGTTCAACCATACTTCACCAAGCTGGTCAGTCTGGGTTGGTTATAGGTTAGGTGGGGCGACGGTGTAAAATGAGTGTTAAATTATCTTATTTGCTATACTGCTATATCTTATTTGACCGCACAATGTGTAATTTGGCAATACACATTACACCGGCACATTACAAGCCGGGGTAATGGCGGGATGACGTCACAAGAAAGATTGCGTGCTGTGCGCGATGACGTCAGGCATGGGGCGGCACGCGATGACGTCACACGCAAAGCTGAAGGCGACGAGCTGGCGTGATGACGTCACAAAGAGGGTGGCACGAGCAAGGAGCGTGACGCCATCCCCTCACTCCTGTCGTGTTTTTGTACTGATTGCTGTTGTAACGTTCTTACCCGCCCCGACTGGACATCTGTGAAAAAATTAGCTTCATAGCTCATCGGATTCCTCCCGCAGCATAAATAAATTGAGTGACAATAAGATACCGTGCGTGATGACGTTATCGAGTCCACCGCGCGATGACGTCGCGCGAGACCACCGCGCGATGACGTCGCGCGAGACCACCGCGCGATGACGTCGCGCGAGACCACCGCGCGATGACGTCGCGCTAGACCACCGCGCGATGACGTCACGCCAGTCCACCGCGTGAAGGGGGGCACATGACGTCACGGTGTTTTGGTTCCGGGCCGCGGTGACCACGTAGGCGACATGGCGGCCCCGCTCGCCTCGGCCCTCCGCTGTTGGCGGAGCTTCGATCTCCAGCAGCTGCAGGTGCGAGACAGTCAGTCAGCAGCCAGCCGCCACCCCCGGGGTGAGGGGGGCCACGTTGCCGTTAGAACGAGTAAATACTTCGTGGGAAGCCGCCCGTGGGTTGGTCAGTGGAGAGATACTCACTGGTCCCCCGTCATAGGAACGTGGAATGCGCAGCATCGGTTCGGGGTTGCCATGACGATATCGCAGGTTCCGTCCTCGCCGCCAGCTGTTGTCGCCAGCCCTTTTAGTTAACCCGGTGTCTGTCCCTCAACCCACGTCCTAAGTTCGGTTTTCCCATAACCTTGCCCCATAACCCTATCAGTTATTCCAACCTTACAGAACCTTGATTTATCCCAATATTAACACAACCCCTAGCTCCAGCCTTAACTTTAACTGTGTACAAAACTCTATTCAGACTCAACCTGTACCTCCAACTTGAACTCTATTCCCAAGTCCAACCATAACCCCGTCCTTACCTCCAAAGCTTAACCCCAAACCCAAACTCTAACCTTTACATTACGTTTATCCCTCAGTTATTTCAACATTTCCATAAATTTAAATGTACTCAAACTTTACTCTCCACCGGTTATATCTCTTACTGCAACCTTACTCTCACCCCAAAATACCCCGAGTTTGAATTTCACCCGACCATTAAGCCGACCTATAACTCCAATATCAGCCATACCCAAAACTCGATCTCCTAACTTTAACCTTATCTTCACACGAACGCCTAATTCCTTGTCCAATTTTCACCTTAACCCCAAAACCCTATCCCAACTCCCAAGCAAGCCCAATTCCCACCATTATACCTGCCCTGTCCACTTAAGAAAGACACTACCTCCATCGTGGTGGCGCGGTTGGCACAGACAGAGGTGTGGAAAGATAGGTGTATTTAACATACATGTATTTAGGGGACAGTGGACATTGATGCCATGGTCAGTCAGTGAGTGAGCAGACGCTGGTGCCAATGATTTTTCATATGGTCAACAGAGCTGCATTGTGTCAATTAGCTTTTTTTAATTAGGTAAAACCCCCCTATATGTATACTCTTTGGTTCTTTCGGTAAAGTCACGTAGAAAGAAGATACATTAAATAATAGCATACGACGTTTCGATTGCAACACAAAGCAATCATCATCAGGTACAAAGGAAAGAGAAAACATAACATAGTAAACTTAGAAATATAATGCAATACAACACAGAGAGCGGGCTAACATAACAGTCAACACCCTACTGTTTGAGATGTTTATCAACTAATGTGCCGACTTGTTAAATGTGAGGTATCAGCCCATTGACTAATTGGTGTTTATTCTCCTACAAAGATTAACCGTAGCTGTTCGGTTGTATTTACTTAGCCCAAACCTCCCTTGAAGATGTGGACTTCTGGTCTTAATTGTCTCTTACATTCTCCTTAAGTAAAGTGATTGAATTCATGAATAAATGAAATAATAATAGAACCATCTGCAATATATACGAGCATCATGTGAGCTGACCAGGGTAAAGTAATACAGGAATGGACTTATGTTTCCCTATCCGTGTTGGGAGCTGGGTGTTGCCTTCTCAATCAGCGTTGTTGTTCTCCAGGCACTCTGGAGTTCTCCCACGTGTCAATATGGGCTTGGTCAAACATCCCAGTGTAGCAGGACCCTGGGTATGTGGCCATCATGCATAAAACTGTCTAGACTGCTGCAAGGCTGCATTAGCAGCAGAGTATATTTACTGCTCTATGCTCCAACGTCTGGGCTCCCCACCTTCACCAACCCGCGCTGACCAGTGTGGTAAAGTATGGTCAAATAAACCCCACAACCCTCATGGGGTGAGAACGGCCCTCATCCAGTACTGGACTGGCAAACAAGCTGCACATGCACATCACTATTATTGTTTTCTTCGTGGTTTTGGTTGTAACAACTGAGTGATGCTGAACCTCTTTAATGCTGGACGATGACCACATGCAGCGCGAGTTGGACCAGACGGCGGCAGAGCTCGCGATCCGCCAAGACGACAGTGAGCAGTCGCGCCGCCGCCTCATCGACCAGAGCCGCGATTTCAAGAAGAACACGCCCGAGGTGCGAGCAGGGACCCAACAGGGCCTCTCTCTCCGTTGAAACCAGGAGTCTCTTCTCGATTCAACGGGGTCTCTGTCTGAGCCGCATGGTTCTCTCCCCCTGTGAGGGGGTCGCTTCCTGACACTGGTAGCACAAGAACAGGAGTCTCTTCTTGAGCCATCGAGTCTCCCTGAATAATGCGGGTCTGTCCATTCGAGCCATTGACTCTCTCTCTTACCCCTTTTCTACTGGCACATCTGAGCCACACCAGTGCAGGCCACTCAGGACACCACAGGTGGTTTTACATTGGTCATTTGGCTTGTAGCTGGAACCAAATCTTGACACGCTGGCTTCACAAGAAATATAAGTCTGGTTCGGGGCCAAGCAGGGCCAGGGGAGGGGGTAATGACGCGTTTGTTGCATGTGATGTCAGCGGCACAGCTCAGCCTCTGCATTGGAAAAACGGCTCTACGGGCTGGCTCAGCACATCCCTGGCTCAGTTGTACGGTGGAAAAGATGTATGTCTGAGCACATACCGAAGTATCTTGTCGGTAATCTTTGGTTACTGACTGTTGGGTTTTTTAAAGTATAATGTGTTAATGACACCATTTATTTTCATGCGCCCAAACAGAAAATGTCATTCAATGTTGAGACTCCCCCTCGTATTCGGTCGGTCGAGCGAGTTTGAGTGAGTGAGTAACCCTCCCTCGTGCCTCCGTTGTTTTGCAGGAGCTGAGGAAGCAGGTTGCTCCGCTGCTGAAGAGTTTTCAGGGCGAGGTATGCGTTGCCTGCAGAGCGAGAACCTCACACACTGAACTGCTGCTGATTAGTCAGCAGCAGTTCAAATACCAATGCTTTCCAGTCAGTCATGTCACGGTCAACTCTGGTGGCCGAGCACACCTATTTATTCATTGATGCATTATACAGGTAGGAACAACAGTTCCACACTGCCCACCAGGGATTATTTGTCTGTCGTGCATAGCCACGCCCTCGATTTGTATTTCATAGAGCGCTTCGGGTTGGCTCAGCACCACATGACGCTCCGCCCCACGCAGCTTGCGCCGCGTGACACGGATCGCACGAATGCGCTGTCCAACCAAGTTCCTACCTGCCCACTCCGAAGGAACGTGTTTGTGGAAAAGCCTGGACCAATGCAGCAGGCGTTTTTCTGCTTTATATTTTTAATATACAAACATTTTGTCAGTCCATTGCTGAATGAAAGCCTCCTCATGCCATGTTGCTGGTCAGTGTGGGTTGTTGTGAAGTGGGGAAGCCAGGAATGGTTCAGATGTCTCCACTAATTTTAGCCGTTGTTGGGAATGAAACCCACTTGGTTTATAGAGCACTGTGCCACCGATTAAATCCTTTATACTTTATATGAGTTGCCTTAAAAGTTTTGCTTTTATTGTCCAATTGTTTTATCTGTATCTCGTCCTACAAAAGATTTGCTTTGGGATTTCATATAAGAAGGAATGCAGTACTTTATCAGTTTAACACGTAGGCTGTCGCGACCAATAGTATTCATAATAAAAGTTTTTGGGTTAGATCGCGTTATTTATAAATGTGTCGTAACCCTCTACCACCCGACACGGCCAAACAGTAAAATATGTGTCACGTTTACAAAAGACAAATAGTTAACTACTTTAGCCCACCAGTGTGTTGAAGAGTGATTCAACATCATTTACAATTTTTAGTACGACGTTTTGCTGGTAATTACATCATCCAGCATCATCTGGCAATTTTCCAGAATGGTGAAGCCCTCCACTTGCTCCCGGTCTTAAATAGAGCGGCACAGTGACGTCATCATTCAACCCAATCTGGTGCAGTGATTTTAAGCGGAGAGGGGGAGGGTATTGTAATTTAATAATAGATTGGTAATCATTCAATTGTTATTAATTAGTATTTGTTTCCCCTATAAGGAATTGTAGTTGTAATATTTTTTTTTTATAATACGCTTCCAGGCCGCACTAAGCGATAAAAGTTATTGGTATTTCTCTCAATTTCAGTGGATTCTCTAATTAGTCTTGGCCAGTAATAATTCGTTTTACACAACACTTCAACGTTATCAAAATCAATTGAGTGTCCTTGTTGACACCGTACCTTGTGTTGCCCTGAATAAAAAGTGTTTGTTGCATATCAGTAAAACCAACACATTGAATTCAGAGAGCTGAAATAAGTCCAATTAAGCAAGAACAGGAAAAAGAATACATGAATTTGAGGTTAAAGATTTAAAATACCGTTAAGTGAAGTAGTCTTGGGCACAACACGTAAAGCGATGGTGGCCAGTTCCCGAAAATAACTACCGAGTGGTAGGAGGGAAGGCGCACGAGATGACTTCCACCGTGGAGATGGAGCTGTCGGAATGTCAACTTTAGCATGGCACTTGAAAAACTATGGGCGGCTGAAACGTGGATTCAAACCCAGGAACCTGGTACCGTATCGGTGTCTCTGACGCGCTATTAGCTGCCTAAGCAATGCGTTCACCTGGCTTATAGATGTCACACACCACACTGCGTATTTGGTAATGTACTTATGCAGCTGTCTCGATTATATCAAGGGCAATTTTTAAGTATTGTTCTTCAATTGGTAATAAAAATAATGCAAGCAGTGTCAGTGTTTTGACACCGTAGATGATGGTACTCAGTATAGCCCAAGTAAGGACAGCTGGCTTACTCAGCGAAAACAGAATCCTTTATTTTTATCCCGAGTCACATATATATATACACACTCACGTAGTCACTCATAAACTTTGAAGGAGTCGAGATGAAATCGATACTAGATGTCACTGACCCCTGCCAACTGTGGTTATATAAAACCCGAGTGTAAATCAAGTATCTTTTGCTTAGCATTGCGTGTTATTAGCTCTAATAAGGATCCAGAGACATTTTCCATTGTTGGACATCAGGATGGCCAAGTAACATGGATGAGGGTTAGACACCCGTGTCCAAGGGGCGTGTGTTTGGCCCAGATGACCCCAGCTGTTGATTTTAAATCATTACACACTGTCAATACATCCTCGTACCGGTTTGCTGCTTTAGTTGTTTACAAATCATGTGCTCTGAAACGGAAAGCAAAATATATAAAAGAACACGGTGTGCTCACAGCTATAGTGATATAAAAATGCTCTGGCTTTAATCTGGAGTGTACCGAAATAAACGAATGGCTTTAATATGTATCACATTTACAATACAGTTTGGACTTAAATAGCAAAAAACAGTGCGACTTGTGCATCTTGGGGAAGCCAGAGGTATATAAAATATCATCAACCATGGTCTATCTGCTGCTGGACGAAGGCCGCCCATCCAGCTTCTGCGCACACGGTGATTTGAGCGCTTTATCTCCGCGGTGGATGCACTCTCTGGCGTGCTCCCTCCTTTGGCTGCCACTGTCATGAGTCTCGATCGAGGGACGTCGTCCCTTCTAGCGACGTGTTTTGCCCAAGCCCACTTACTTTTATCAACAGCGAGTATGATGTGCTGTATAAAAAATTAATTCGGCATTACGTATAGTATTTACAAAACCCTTGATGCTGAAGTGCGTCACTTTAATTGCCCTCACAATATGAATAAACGGCCGAACCTGAGATGAAAAGATACCCGAATAAAAAACACGAGGCATGTTATTTTTCCACTTGCGCATACAAACCTTGACACTCAAACATGACACTGACAAAAAAGAACCCTGCCTTGGCAAATGGGAGCCCCGGGCAAGTGAGAGTGAGCATACTGCGTTGGCACATGTGAGGAGAGTGCACATTCTATGGGGGCTTAGCGCCTGTGCCCGTCTGTCACAGCAACACGGACACCAGTGACCATAGTGGTCACTGGAGTGTAAGACGGTGGGGTGGCCTCGATAAAAGCACAAACGGTAAGAACCACGTCAGAATTTCATCACTCAAAACGATTCGAGGACGATCTGTGTCTGCCTTTATGGTCCTGAGCTAGTGGTGTAAATTCCACATTACTATGGTGAGCATCAATCTTTTTGAGAACAACTATCATGTGGGCAAGATGAGTTCTGATGTAACAGGTGAACACATTTGGCCATCCCCAAATCCTAAATTTACAAACTAGTGGGATTTCAAACCAACTGGACACTTAAGATAAAGTACAGCTAAATCTACAGCAACACGTTCAGAATTCCTTGGATGGCCTTGATCATTGCCATGTGCATGGCCTTGATAATTTAGCCATCACCGCATTACTGAGCAGCCAATAAATTATCGGGTATGTCCGAGCAAGCGAATGCCTGCAGAACTTGGCAATTGCTGGTGCTGGCAGCGCAGCACAAGTTTGATCGCGGCTGCTTACCGCGGTTGCCTGTCACCCTTTGCATTGCGCCAGCGTACGTGTCGCTGGGATTTTTGCTCCATGGGGGGCGCAAAGTGGTATTAGCACCATGGGCGCTGGAATGGCAGTTTTCACGTCGCCGGGCACCGATGACGGGGGAATTTCATGCACACGCTAAGCCACACAGCAACAGCTTACGTGAAAGCATTTAACGGGCTTTGCAGGTGTGAAGTTGTTCATCACGGCAGTGTGAATTGTCCTCTCCCTTGGGCCTCTCGTTGTTCCTTTATTCCTTGTGACTAACTGGCAAAGCTTGTCATTGGTGACAACTAAATTGACCAGTTGCGTGAAGTATGGTCAAACAAGCCACATGACTGAAATGGCATGGGGAGGCCATCCAGCAGTGGATTGATAAGGGTTGTGAAGTATATTGAATTATATTGCTCACACGCCATCATCTGCTTACCTCTACCGTTCACAGGTTGGGTGGCTTGTACTGTTTTCTTGGAGTGTCTCATATGCCTATGACCTACAATTTACCAGATTGAGTCAGATGTCAGAAGCTAAGCAGAATTTTACCCATGGACAATGCTTGGATGGACAACCACCATGCCAGGTGGTCATAGGCGGCTGTTGCCCTTTGCTTCTATGCTACGACATCTATGCTGCCCGCCCTTACCACCCACACTGACGGTGTAGCGGATATGTTCGAGTAACCCCCACAACCTGAACAGCTTGGGGAGGCCTTCATTCAGATCGGGATTGCCAAACGGACTGCAAATGTACGTGTGGTCCATGCTGGTTCAGAATAGTGATTTTCTCAATTGAGCATTGAGATGGTCATCTTCTGTTTACAGCCCTGGACCTGTGGTAGAAATGATGGGGGGGGGGGGGGTGAGTGTCATATTGACAACTACTGGTGACATTTCCCACAAATTAGTACTCATTTGTATCCACCCCGGCAGGATGGTGTGTTGAGCCGATCTGAGGCTAACTGCTGAGCTACCTGGCCAAATTGAGAATAACATTCATGTAAAACTCACAAGTTGCGTATTTCGGTCACAGTTGGCCATCTTTTCCTTAAGGCGCTACCCGTGCAGTGAGCTCTGTGCGCGTGTGGGAGTTCCAGTCGGTGCGTGTGCGTGTGTGTGTGAACTTAGATCGATGCGCTCAGCAAGAGGAGCAAGGAGGCCGAGACGGCCTTCTTGAATGTCTACAAGCGGTTTATCGATGTGCCCGGTAAGGTGACAGCAAGATTGACTCTTGCTTGATTGACTCTCCGTTGTCATTTATTTGGAGTAATTATAGTAATCGACATCAAGATGTCTTCATGGCCAAAGCCGTTGATGCCACAACACCACACCGGCAATTTCTACTGTCTGCCAGATTCCGCAGATGCTGCACCGTAGAGACACGATGTCCCAAGATTTTCCCTATCTTGGAATAGTGTCCTTAACAAGAAATCCCTCACTTGAGGGATCTCGCTACATTGCAATGTTGAGCCAATTCTGTTCATGAGTCTTTGGCTTTGTGTGGGAGGAAATTGGAGAATCTGGAGAAAACCCATCACACTCAAAGCTACACTCACACACAGTCAAGAATACATTTCTTCACTGCCACTTCCCGTCCACCTTAAACTAAGCCGATGTATGATAATTTGAAGACTTTAATCTAAAAGATGTTCAAGTAATCAGTTTACAGTATTTTAAAAATACAAAATATATGATTACATATAATATGAATCAAATATGCCCGTGTAAGACGGCTGATAGAACTCTGGTTCCCAATTTGAAAGTTGTTTGTTAAAGGCCTAATGCACAGGGATTGTGGAACCAGTTTGTTGAGTCTTGTTAAGTTTCAGAATGAACCAGACAAATCACTCCACCAACTCCCATTTGCCATGCATCACATGATCTATGCACTGGGCTGCCACCTTTTTTGTGGCTCTTTGACATGTGAAAGTCACTGTTCACGTTGTGAGAGCTATTTAAATTAGGAAACATGATGCCACTGTCCAATGTATTGGGTTTCCAATTAAATTTGCTCCTAAGTTGCCAGAGCTAAGAAAAGAAATTTACTTGTCTCTCTTCCCTACCCTGCCTGCTATCCTAATTACCCCCTTCATTCCAGACCCTGTGGGGGTCCTGGAGGTGGCGATGCAGCTGCAGCAGAAGGTGCAGCGGCTGAACGATGTTGAGATGGAAAACCAGAAGCTGCGTGAGACTTTGGAGGAGTACAACAAGGAGTTTGCACACGTCAAGAACCAGGGTGAGCCTGCGTGTAGAGCCGTGCCACATAGCTTACCGTCCTCTCTTCTCCAAGAAGGCGCACCAGTGGTGGAGAATCATATCCTTCATCATTATCGTCAGCCATTGTCTAGCCACTGCTGGATGGAAGCCTCCCCACAGCGTCACCATTCTTCCTGCACAAGAACTCATCTCATCACTCCATCTCCATGGTGATTGTCCTCTTGGACACCATTCCTCCCTTTGGCTGCACACTCCGGTGGCCAACTTGGAATTTTTAGATACCTTTAGCGGGCCACACATGAACGTCCACCTTGGCGCTATTCAATAATAATGCGAAAAAGTAACGTGCTTGTCGACTGAGTATTAACAGGCCCTTGCAATGACAGATTGGGTTCGAGACAAGGGTTGGTTCTCGTACTTGGTTATCTGGTTGGTTATGGTTAGATGCAGGGCTGGTAGTCATATTTGGTTGGCTAGAGGGTTATCATTTTAGCATTAGTGGCTGGTTGGCTGATGGATTAGCCAATTGGTTGGCTTGTGTGCAGCGTCACCAAACTTTCCTGCCTTCCTTCCCCATTCCATAGTACGAACCTTTGCAGCGATTGACCGCTTATTCACTGTCAGTGTTTCCCACCGCTGTGAGACACGCGCAATGCTTCGGCGTCTCCCCACCCCGGATGCGTGTGTGTACACGGGGCGCGTGGCGCTCAAACCTCGCCGTCCTCTTTTCCCCCCGTCCTCTCCCCCCACTCTCCTCGCGCCCCTAGAGGTGACGATTAAGGCGCTAAAGGATCGGATCCGTGAGTACGAGCAGACGGCCGGGGCTCGTGTCGAGACCCTCGCCCTGGAGCGCGAGCAGAAGATACGCGGAGAGTACGACGAGAGGGAGAGGTGCGTGCCGAACCAGGGAGCACCCGGGGATGGAGGTTTAACTCGGGTTGACAATTTTGCACGACCTGCATGAGCGTTGCCTGTCACAAAATCACCCGGAAACGCATGCGATCACGTCAGATCTCGCAGGTTTGTGTCTAGGTATCGCTGAGAAGGGAAACCTGCTGTGCACAGACTGGTTGTCGTAGGGTCCGCGTGGCGAGGTGGTGGTCAGCAATGGACGGTGCAGCAGTATGTACATTATAATTCCTCGTCACAGCCATCTCTGAGACACACTTAAGCGGTTGTCCTTTCGCTACATTGTCCCCACCTGAAGAAGGACGCTTGTGTTGCGCCCGAAACGTCATGATTTAATTTAGTTGTTTTTCATTTATTTTATTTTTTACCTACGTGACTTTACCGAATAGAACCAAAGAGTATGAATCCTTGCAGTCACGAAAACTTCAAATTTAGAAATATACATTGTCGTACTGTTCTATGCTTCCACGTCCGTGCTGCCCGCCTTTACCAACCTGCGCTGACCAGCGTGGTGAAGTATTGTCAAACAATCCGCACGGTGTTGGGAGGCCCTCATCCAGCAGTGGATTGACAGAGGGGCTGTAGATGTACAAGCACCAGCATTAGTGTGGTGCGCAAACAGGTCGCCTAGCGCGGGGCAGGAGCAGCGATTGGCTCTCGTGTTTTTTCTTTTTGGTTCTTTTGGTAAAGTCACGTAGAATGTAAATAATAAAATAATAAAAATTTAAACATAATAAAATAATTCTCACGACAGACCTGTTCTCCACCTGAGGACGGCTACTTGCGTTGTGGCCGAAACGTCGTGAGAATTATTTAATTATGTTTTATTTTTATTATTTTATTATTTCCATTCTACGTGACTTTACCGAAAGAACCAAGAAGATGAATCCCTGCAGTCACGAAAGCTTTAAATCGAAATTTGGCTCTCGTGTTGTCTCCCGTGGTGTCAGGCTGCTCCAGGAGGACCAGCAGACGCTGCGCAAGAAGCTGGGGGAGGCCGAGGTGCGCGTGAGCATCCTGCAGAGTGGTGGGTCACACCAATAACGGTCGCCATCATGGTTCAGCTTAATTTTTGGCCTTAATGTTCTGCAAGGCTTTACAAGGAAGAATCACCGTTACTTCGTGATAGCCCTTGTGCTACATGAATGGAGCAAAATACAAAATGTCTTTGCTATTTATCCATGAAGGCCTCACTGAATCTCAAGCGTTTTTTTCTCAGAAGGGTCCTGTTATATTGGGATGTTTGCGCAATGCTTTTTTAAACGATCGTTTTGCTTCATGCAGGAGGAAACCGGGGTACCTACACTCACACGGGTCAGGAACACGTTTGCTGTACTGCCATCTCCTGGCGTTCTTTTGCCCAGCAAGGCTAAAAGTGCTTGGCATTATACCCATAGAAAACCCACATTAAAGGGTGCTAAAGTTCTAGTCTCCACGCATATAGATTTAAGAATATAGTGCTGTACTGCCATCTTCTGGCCACCTCGCAGTACCATGCCTACAACAGATTGTATTCCCAGATCGTCTACTAAACCACCAGACTCAACGCTGCTTAGGTTTCGAGATCTCACGAGATGAGGTGATGTGGTTGTAAGGCCTGTCTTGTTCCCCACGCCCCTCCTCATGCTGGGGGGCATGTTGCCCCTGCTTGATGACCCCCTGTGCTGTCCCCGGTATGTCCCTGGCAGTTTGCGTTGTGTGACGAGGCCTCCGTGTCATCAAACGCAGTGTTTCACAACTCCAGTCATCGCGATCTCCCCCACAGTCCACATTATTGCGATTACCCATTTTTTTACATTCATATGCAGGTTAAGCCAATGCACTGCATGCACCTCACAGGGGTCTGCACCGTGTTCCTAACAATGTGAATCTTGCAGCAATGGAATCGACGCAGGCGGAACTCTTCGACCTGAAAGCCAAATATGATGAAGAAATTGCCGCTAAGTAAGAATCGTTTCTGTCAAAAAACCACTTTATTGACATTGTTGAGAAGATGATTATGTTGGTGTTGTTTTTTCTGCACCGTCCCACTTTTGCCGATTTCACTTTTTGAACAGATCAGCAACCCCCCAGAGGGTGCCTGATCGTCATGGGCAGTGAACACTGCTGAGTCCGACACGTAAATAAATATCCATAAAAATAAACAAGTAATTTACAGATCTTTGTCAAACCACTTACACAAAGTGCTGTCAGTCTATTGACTCAATCCCAAGTTGGTTGTAAGAGTTGTTTAACCATACTTCATCTGCTCGTCAGTGCGGGTTGTTAAAGGTAATGGGCATCGCTCCCCACTGATGATAGCCATGGCCGGGAATCGTATCCCGGCACACTTAACGACAGCACCACCACTCCACTCACATGAATCAATCTTCATGAACATTCTAAAACCCGTGTTTAATCTCCCAACTTCTCGTTGTGTACAGGGCAGACGAGGCAGAGATCATTATGATGGATTTGGAGAGAGCCAATCAGGTGAGGGATTTAACAAGACATTAGACTCGACTTGTTTGGATTGTATTTACTGTGTACGGCTGTGACAGCATGCGTGCTTGTGGTGCCCACTTGCACAGTTATCGGAGTGGGTGCATTATGGTATGCTTGTTGGTAGTTTGGCCTACGTAGCTTAGGCTGCCATATGCTGTCTTAGGTCGGCATAGGGTTGCTTAGATTGTCTTGCCAACGTTGGCTGTTGTAGGCCAAAGACTGAAGACAAGCTTATGTGGGTATTGGCTTGCGTAGGTTGGCTTAGGCTTGCTTAGGCTGTTTCATGGTGGAATTCGCGGTAAACGGCTGCACTAGGCTGGTTTAGGTTGTTATAGGTTTTGGTTTAGACTAATATAGGCGAGCTTAGGTTGTCTTATGCCGATGTCGGCTAGCTTAAGCTGGCATTGGCTGATGTAGTCCAGCTTAGGCTAGGCTTCGGCTTTTAGAAGGCTCAGGCTGGTTGGCCCAGGCTGGTTAGCTCCAATCGCCAAGGCTAGCTCGGGGTTGCTGAACTTGTTCCTCTCACTCACTGCGCACAGAGGGCAGAGGCGGCTCAGAGGCAGGTGGAGAGCCTGAAGGAGCAGCTGTCAGCAGGCGGCGGCGTCCGCCCACAGGCGGATGCGGGCGGTTCGACGGTAAGCGTCTCAAATGTTTCTCGCCCTGGGGTCGCGCCGGAATAATATTTGTTCGCGGGGTAACAAATAATTGTCAAGTAAACATTCAGAACTGATATTCGGAAACGAAATATTCGCCGGGGAAACGGATATTCGTTGACGCGTTTTCCCCCGCGCTGTGCAGGCGCCGCTGGGGGATTCGCAGGCCCGCTTGGCCCTCGACCACGAGCTGGCAGCCAAGGAGCGGGAGGTGGCGCAGCTGGTGGATGACGTGCAGCGCCTGCAGGCGGCACTCGGGCAGCAGCGAGAGAGCGGCGCCAGCCACGTGGCGCGTCTAGAGCAGCAGCTGGCGGCACGTGACCACACGGCCAAGGTGGGTTCACGCACAAGCAACAGGCTTCAATTTAAAGCTTTCGTGACTGCAGGGATTCATCTTCTTGGTTCTTTCGGTAAAGTCACGTAGAAGGGAAATAGTAAAATAATAAAAATAAAACATAATAAATAATTCTCACGACGTTTCGGCCACAACGCAAGCAGCCGTTCTCAGGTGAAGAACAGGTCTGTCGGGAAGACAGCGTCTGGGGTGTTTCATTCAGACGCTGTCTTCCCGACAGACCTGTTCTTCACCTGAGGACGGCTGCTTGCGTTATGGCCGAAACGTCGTGAGAATTATTTTATTATGTTTTATTTTTATTATTTTATTATTTCCCTTATACGTGACTTTACCGAAAGAACCAAGAAGAAGCAACAGGCTGTTGGGGTCAGTGCTGTTCGCGAGCACTTTGGAAGGTTGGCCCGGCACATGAGGGGATGCTGTGGCCAAATTATGTCTGCCCCCATTTGTTTCCCCAGTGATTACGATTTACAGACCGGACTAGGTTCTTGTTTACTAAGTTTACTTCTGAAACTGAACACAGCGTTCTGGGCTATAAACCCAGGTCACCGGGTTCGTAGTGCAGTGCACTACAATTATAACACTTCACGCATACTCTCAATACGCATCGGTAGAGCCTCACCACCCACAGGTGAGATCTCTTCAAGTATACCTAGCCTGTGACCAGTCTGGTGAAGGATGGATAAATTACCCCCACAACCCACAAAGTGTGGGAAGACCCTCATCCAATAGTGGACTGACAAAGGGCTGTACATGTACATTGCTCCAGAAGGCCTATCAGTTGATAATGTAACATGTTATCTCCTTCCCATGAGCTGCATATAACGAGTATGGTGAAACATACATTCTTGACTGAGCAATGTAACTACGCATTGGCATGCGTCAATTTACCACGGTGAGAATGTGGGATAAAATACTATATACAATACAATGTATGCAACATAAAATACAACACAGCGTGTAAATACAACCGCACCTCCAGACACTGTGAAGTCACTTGTAAAGCTACGAGCGGCAGGCGTGCGGGTGGCGGGCGTGTGGGTGGCGGGCGTGTGGGTGGCGGGTGGCGGGTGTACGCGTGGTGGGCGAGTGGGTGGCGGGCGTCTGGGTGGCGAGCGTGTGGGTGGCGGGTGGCGGGTGTACGCGTGGTGGGCGAGTGGGTGGCGGGCGTGTGGGTGGCGGGCGTGTGGGTGGCGGGTGTACGCGTGGTGGGCGAGTGGGTGGCGGGCGTGTGGGTGACGGGCGAGTGGGTGGCGGGCGTGTGGGTGGCGGGCGAGTGGGTGGCGGGCGTGTGGGTGGCGGGCGTGTGGGTGGCGGGCGAGTGGGTGGCGGGCGTGTGGGTGGCGGGCGAGTGGGTGGCGGGCGTGTGGGTGGCGGGCGTCTGGGTGGCGGGCGTCTGGGTGGCGGGCGTGTGGGTGGCGGGCGTGTGGGTGGCGGGCGTGTGGGTGGCGGGCGTGTGGGTGACGGGCGTGTGGGTGACGGGCGTGTGGGTGGCGGGCGTGTGGGTGGCAGGTGGCGGGTGTGCGTGTGGTGGGCGAGTAGGTGGCGAGCGTGTGGGTGGCGGGCGTGTGGGTGACGGGCGAGTGGGTGGCGGGCGTGTGGGTGGCGGGCGTCTGAGTGGCGGGCGTGTGGGTGGCGGGCGTGTGGGTGGCGGGCGAGTGGGTGACGGGCGAGTGGGTGGCGGGCGTGTGGGTGACGGGCGTCTGAGTGGCGGGCGTGTGGGTGGCGGGCGTGTGGGTGGCGGGCGTGTGGGTGACGGGCGTGTGGGTGGCGGGCGTGTGGGTGGCGGGGTGGCGGGTGTGCGCGTGGTGGGTGAGTGGGTGGCGGGCGTGTGGGTGGCGGGGTGGCGGGCGTCTGGGTGGCGGGCGTGTGGGTGGCGGGCGAGTGGGTGGCGGGCGTGCGGGGTGGCGGGCGTCTGGGTGGCGAGCGTGTGGGTGGCGGGTGTGTGGGTGACGGGCGAGTGGGTGGCGGGCGTGTGGGTGGCGGGCGTCTGGGTGGCGGGCGTGTGGGTGACGGGCGTCTGGGTGGCGGGCGTGTGGGTGGCGGGCGTGTGGGTGGCGGGCGTGTGGGTGGCGGGCGTCTGGGTGGCGGGCGTGTGGGTGGCGGGCGTGTGGGTGGCGGGCGTGTGGGTGGCGGGCGTGTGGGTGACGGGCGTGTGGGTGACGGGCGTGTGGGTGACGGGCGTGTGGGTGGCGGGCGTGTGGGTGGCAGGTGGCGGGTGTGCGCGTGGTGGGCGAGTAGGTGGCGGGCGTCTGGGTGGCGAGCGTGTGGGTGGCGGGTGTGTGGGTGACGGGCGAGTGGGTGGCGGGCGTGTGGGTGGCGGGCGTCTGGGTGGCGGGCGTCTGGGTGGCGGGCGTGTGGGTGGCGGGTGTGTGGGTGACGGGCGAGTGGGTGACGGGCGAGTGGGTGGCGGGCGTGTGGGTGGCGGGCGTGTGGGTGGCGGGCGTGTGGGTGGCGGGCGTGTGGGTGACGGGCGTGTGGGTGGCGGGCGTGTGGGTGGCGGGGTGGCGGGTGTGCGCGTGGTGGGCGAGTGGGTGGCAGGC
Source organism: Lampetra planeri (assembly GCF_965212315.1). Taxonomy (NCBI): domain Eukaryota; kingdom Metazoa; phylum Chordata; class Hyperoartia; order Petromyzontiformes; family Petromyzontidae; genus Lampetra; species Lampetra planeri. Next base: position 3,828,462 of record NC_136143.1, read on the forward strand.
GTGTGGGTGGCGGGTGGCGGGCGTCTGGGTGGCGGGCGTGTGGGTGGCGGGCGAGTGGGTGGCGGGCGTGCGGGTGGCGGGCGTCTGGGTGGCGGGGGCGTGTGGGTGGCGGGCGTGTGGGTGGCGGGCGTGTGGGTGGCGGGCGTGTGGGTGATGGGCGTGTGGGTGGGCGAGGCGCCCTCGTCTGGCTGCTCGACGACGAGGCGCAAGCGAACAATGCTCCATGTGGTTCTTTTGCAGAAACTGGAGGAGCAGCTCAAGGCCCAGGCTGACTACAGCGTGATCAAGTCTGAGCTCAAGTGAGGCCCCGCTCGGTCCTCTAGTGTTGCACGACATAAAGTGACCACACAACTTTTATATTGGCGTCCAGATCGTATATTTAAAACGATCATGAAGGACATCAGCGTCACCTTGTATGATCACTTATGTCGCCCAACACTCGTGCTTGTGTGTATGAGTGTGGGAACGGTAATGATGAAACTGCAGTACGCGGACAAATCTCATGCATACAGGGGGTGACGCACGTTGGTTCACACACCCAGTTGCTGTATCGGTTTCCTTTCAGCCTGGCCAACTTTTAAGAGTTTTACAAATCTGCATGGTCCGTCCACTGTTGGTCCCAAAGTCCTGAGTCACAGCCTGTCAGCAAGTTTCTTCACTTGCACCCACGAGGCTTTTAAAAATACCTTTACACATGTTAAACCTGGTCACCTTTGTATGAGAGCGATATATTAGATTTTTTTTATCATGTTCCTTTTAATGTCGTCCATTGTGTTCTGTCTTTCTTTTTTGAAGCATCCTCAAGTCGATGGAATTCTCTTCTTCGCTGGATAAATCTGAAGCCCAGGTGAGATCCTAAGCTCTGCTCCCCGTGACCATTCTCAACCTGCGGAAGCTCTGCTCAGTGAGGCTGCGGCCACGACAGACTGGTGCACGATCGTTTCCCGCAGGAATCCAAACCTCTGGAGGTGTTGCTGCTGGAGAAGAACCGCGCCCTTCAGTCGGAAAACACCACCCTGCGCATCGGGAACACCGAGCTCAACGGTGAGCATGGTGGATACCTGCAGCAGCGACAGCAGAGCAGAGGGGTGATGTGGTGGTGCAGTAGTTAGCGCACTGCGTTAAGAACCCGGCGACCTGAATAACTCCTTGGTCACAGTAACATCAGTGGCAGGTGATACGTTAATCGATCCACCGTGTGCCTCGCTAATAACGAGCTGAACAGTGAGCATGGTGGCGATTCTCTGGGGAGATATGGGAGGATGTTTGCCTCCTCGCAGTGAACGGCGGTGGAGTAGAGTGGTGGCGTGGTAGTTACCGCAATGCGCTATGAACCCGGCGACCTAAGTTTGATTCCTGACCACCGGCTACCAAGTCCGTAAACAGATTCCCCAAATCACGAACACAAATTACGCTGGATCCTGTTTGATTCAGCATCCCGACTTCATGACGGGCCAGGGCCTTTGGGGTCAAGCGCCCCCTCGTGGCCTGCTAGGTGGTCATGGAGATTCTTGTCCTTGTCAGTGCGCTTCTCGGAGCTACAGGAGCAACACAGCGAGGCGGTTAAAGTGGGGGCGGAACAGAAGCAGCTGATTATCCAACTGGAGCACGACCTTTCAACCCTGCACAGCATGGGGTCCATCCCCCGGCCTGACGCTGAGGTGACCTTCAACAGACGAGCTCGTCACGTCTCTCACAACGATTCGAACGGCGCAGATGTTTGCTATCACCTCTCTCTGGTCAGCTGTGGTCACCCAGATACACGTGCATTGCGTCCGTGGCTGGCGACGCCTCCACTCACCGTTCTTGTCCTCCGTGTGTGCATCGTCTCTTGCAGGGCACCGAGTACACCAGTCCGCTCCAGGAGAACGTGTCGGATCCAGTCCGCGAAGCCAGCTCTAGATTTTTTGGTGAGAAGTGATAGCATGCGTTGTCATCCGGTGCAGCGCACTGAGTAAGCATAGCCCGCAGCTGACCCTTGCTGACCTTGCTGGGCCCTGTGTTACTCCGGCAGCGCCGGCCGCAAGGGGGGAGGCGCCGTCGTCGCCGTCCGTGGAGCTGCCCCCGGGGCAGGTGGACTCACTGCTCTCAATCATCTCCAGTCAGCGCGAGCGCTTCCGCCTGAGGAACCAGGAGCTCGAGTCGGTACGATCGCCTCCGGTACCGATGGCCGTAGCAATGAGAGCGACCACCCCAGCACCTGCCGCGCGCAGGCAATCGCCGGCACCCACATGTGCGTGCTCGTGCATCTACTTGTGCGCATGCTTGTGCAGGAGGCGCGGATGCACCAGCAGACGGTACAGGCGTTGCACGCAGAGCTGGATAATCTCCGCGCTGACAACGTGAAGCTCTACGAGAAGATCAAGTTCCTCCAGAGCTACCCCGGGCGTGTGAGTACGGCCGCCCCCCCCCCCCCCGTCTCATTCCTCTTCCCAGCCACTGTAGCACAAATTAGTGCATCCCTGTTAAATAGTGCTGCAGCCAGTAAGTTTCTTCTTGGGCATAATTTCAGCCAGATCTGTCTTGTTTGTTGACTCGGAAAAAATATTTCTTCACCCATCACACCACATCCAGTATACCTCTTGGTATGACCGACTACTAATCACCTGCCATCTCCAATCGACCATCGACCCAGAAAATATTCGGTGATAAATTACGCTCTGGGTACCTCTATCCCTTACGCCAGGGGTGGGGAACGTCCGGCCCGCGGGCCGTATGAGGCCCGCAAAATCATTTGGTCTGGCCCTGCCAAGCCAACCGCAGGCGGGACTCGAAATTAAATAAATCTAGTAGCAAACCTGGAAAAGCAGTTGCGAGTAGCAACATCATCAATACCAGCTAACATCACACGCCTCACCAAAGAGAAGCAGTTTCAGCCATCACATTAGGGGTGTGAGTTAATTAAATGTTTGACCAAATATAACAGGCAAATTTTTAAGTTGATAATTGTGTATGGCCCGCGAATGATGTTCTAAATATCCAAATGGCCCTTGGCAGAAACATGGTTCCCCACCCCTGCGCTACGCAAACCATATTTATCCCTTTTTTCCCCATACACGGTTATGTCATGGCCACGAACCCTACCCAATACCACACCCTGTAAATCCCAAAACGATTAAGATTGGCAAACCTGAGCTCAATTACAAATGTAATTTTGCAATTCCTAATGAATGTGCAATCACAGTGCATTTGTTCATTTAATTTCAGATGGCATTGCTATTGGTTTGTCATTACGATTGATCCCGTGTCTGACGGATGTTGCCGGAAGTGTTGTGTAATTACAGTCGCCAGCAAAGGGGCTAGCCGGACATGGCGAGCACGACGGGATTTTTGTAACGATCGCAAAGCGTGCGGCGTAGCGCTGCTGTGTGACGCGGGGTCGTGTCGCGCTGTTGCAGGGCGCGCGGGAGGACGACACGGAGCAGCGCTACTCGACGCAGTACGAGGAGCGGCTCGACCCCTTCGCCTCCTTTGGCCGCAGGGTGCGTCCGCAGGATTCTCTCTCTCTGCCTTGAGTGGCTCAAAAAAATAAACCATGTGGAATTTTTTTTGGGGTATCCCCACTGTAGAGATGAATTAAGAGGTAAGTGGCTCACCGCTACCCTCTCTCGTCTACAGGAGCGCCAGAGGAAGTACATGAGCCTGAGCCCCTGGGACAAAGCAACACTGAGCATGGTAAGCGTCAGCAGGCCGGCAGGGTGGAGCTTGGGAACAGTTTCACGTGGGGTCCGGGGTGTCATGTGTTCATTGGGGGCATGCTGTGAGTCACCTTGCAATGCCGTGTGTATAATCAGTGCTATGCTGCATGTATTGGTGATATGCTGCGTATTATCATGGGACCTTTTTGCCAGTACTGGCAGTACTGGCTAAAAAGGTCCAATGATATAGCTGCTCACCCCGAGCTATGAATGCTCTCGCACGTGCATTGTCTTTGTACTGTTCGCCTTTTAGCGTTCTCTGGCCTGACACTTGTGAGACTAGGCCAAAAAGAAGGCTGTCTCTGGTGTAGGCCAATCAGTTGCAAAGACAATGCCATATATTATCAGAGCATGTTTTGTTTGCATGTTCACCACAAGTACTTATGGTTAATGCAGACTTCATTCGTTGCAAAAGATATATATTTGGTGTTTGAACATCTTAACACCTGCTTTATTGCCAGAAGGAGTACAGCCTATTCTTATTATGCTGTGTATTATTAGGATGTGCTGTGTGTCATGGGGTGTGCCTTCTCGTCTGTCCTGTGTGTCATCATGGGGCGGTGTGCTGTGTATTAATTAGTGGTGTGCTGTGTGTTATGGCCATGCTATGTGTGCATGTGCTGTGAGCCACAAAGTTGCATCACTGTGCTGTTTACACAGGCTGAGGTCTTGTGTTTGTGCAATGCTTTTAAAGGGGCACCCCACGGTTGTATTTTGTTTCTCCTCTGCAGGGCCGGTTCATTTTGTCCAACAAGGTGGCACGAACCTTTGCCTTCTTCTACACGGTGCTCTTGCACTGCCTCGTGTTTCTGGTGAGGCTTCGGGAGTCTTCTTGCTTATAGCCGCGTGACTAGCGACTCGTATGTCTATGCGCAGATTAGTTTGGCAGGAAATTGCTTCAGTTGATGAGTGGCGGATTGCATTGCGTCAATGCCTCAGTTGAATTTTCAGAGTTCACTGTGCTTTACTGTTATGTGGTCAATGGACTGGTCGGTGTTTTTGCACTTGCAAGGTGGACTGTGAGGTTCCGCTTGTGAAATTCGTGGTGAACGGATCTGCCGTGAGACATACAGTTTTGAATGAATGTGGACCATCAGCTGTCTGATGTGTTTTCGGGTTGTACCATACATTGTTTGGCATCACATCTAACATTTCACTCCTAAACTGAAGAATCTCGCAGCACATGGAGGGAAATGTCAGACCTGATGCCGAACAACACTTGGTACAACCGAAAAACACATCTGCGAGCCATACAGCACAACAGCGAAAGCCCTGCAGAGTAGTAATGTGGTCCATTGTTTTCAAGGTTGAGTCACTGAAAGAGTGTATGTCCACATCTGCCAAACAACCGGCACAGGCCGGAAATGCACAACCATCCTCGGTAGTAAAGCTCATTGCGGTTGACCCCCTCCCCACATCCCCATCTCCGTGTGTCGTCAGGTACTGTACAAGACGGCATGGAGCGAGAGCGTGGGCAGGGACTGCGCCGCGTACTGTGCCAAGAGGTGAGCGTCCAGACGGCACGAGACACGTGGCACAGTTGTGCCTGGCGCTGTGAACCTGGGGCATAGCTATCGAGTGTGCAGACACTGCAGCTAGCCGGACTGGGGGCCCATGGGCTGGAGGGGGGGGGCATGCTCTGGCCTACGTGGGAGGTGGGTGGGAGGTGGTGAATTAGACAGCGGCTGGCCCATTTCCTTCTTCTTGCACCCAGGGCCCATGCCAACCATGGTACTACCACCATTGTGAGCACCAAAATTGTAAGCTAAACAACAAGTCAAAAGGGACCTTGGAGAAATGCTAGAGGTGGGTTTAGGGTTGTGGGTAGTGGTGGTAATTTTAGTGGCTGGTTGGTTAGGGGCAAGGCCGTAATTATAATATATATTGGGGGGGACACATCCACCCCAATATTCATATATTCTCAAAATGTCCACCCCAATATATTGCTATTAAAAATATTTAAAAAAAGAATTGCTATGCTATGTAAATAAAAACAACAATGTGCTAAACCTTGGCCACAATATCTGGACTTGTCTTCATATCAATCAATGCATAGATTTCTGTTTATATGATTACGGTTGTACTTTATTAATCCCCAATCTCAAATATTACATGCAATGAAACAAGAAATGGTAAAAAAGTAAAAACAAGAGTAATGTAATACAATACACTATTAGACATTATTGTAAAAAAAAAAATTTAAGTCCATCCCACGTGTTAGTGATTTTTTAAATATATTTTTAGGCAGGAAATGGCAGGAAATGAGTTTTCAAATTTAGATAGTTTTCTGGGTTGGGACCCCCAGACCCCCTGGAAGATTTGGTCCCCCCAATGTTGACTCCATGGCTATGGCCTTGGTTAGGGGTAGGATTGCTTCTCGTGGCTTGTTGGTCTAGTAGTTTAGAAGTAGGGTTAGTGTTGGTTGGCTCGTGCGCTGTGCCCTCAAACTGCTTGCCTCGATTTCCCATTCCATTTAGCAGCCTTTGTATAATGATATGGCCACTTTGAATTTCTGGTGTTCACAACGTCTCGTGAAGCATTGAGTCCCCACAGACTTGCGACCATCAACCATTGGAGGCGGCTTCATGCAGCCATTGACGTCACATGCACACGCAGGCCTGGAAAAAAACACCCTTCACTGTGCTTGTGTTGCGTTTATTGCAGGTACTCCGACCACCTCCACAAGTTCCACGAGAAAGATGCTGAAGGAATTTAGTGTGTGCCTGGGAGTTGGAGCCCAGAGGTCCAAAGTCAAGGGAGAGGCACTGCTGTTCAGCATTTCGTCTGGGGCTACACGGAGCTGTGGTTGCTCCTGACTGTGGTTTTTGGCTCCTGTCCGCCGCACCTGATACGTTTCACCACTCGTCTCACTCTCCCACTCATTAATTACTCCTCACATCACTTGTCTTCTTGTTTCAGAACACATTCCGTGAAATTGTTGAAGAGGACAGCTGGTCCTTCAGTCGGGGTAGAGTCAGTTCACATCGACTTAAAATCTCCCTTAATCGTACCAACCACGTGAGAGTTCAGGGTTTCTTGAACTTCAATCCTCGCACTTAAATAAGCGTCTCCTACTACTTTCCATCCAGTGTTTTCTACCATTACATAGTTAAGATCAAGTCATTTCTGCTCTGCCAGAGATACGAATGGGTTCTTCATCTCGTGATATGCCACCGACAGCACATTTGGGATAATTTTGGAGAAATGGACACGAACATTAGGTACAAAATATCAAGTCATTACAATTTGCAAGTTTTTAATCATGAAAATTATCTGGTGTAGCGCCAGTAAGCGAGCATGAACCACTCCCCAGTTACACACCATTTCCACTGGCACGTCCGAGCCACGCCAACACGAGGACCTCAGCTTGACTATTTGCCAAGCTGAGCCAGAACCGAATCATGAAACTCTGGCCTCGCTAAATATCTGAACATCTGAATCTGGTCTTCTTGGTTCTTTCGGTAAAGTCACGTAGAAGGGAAATAATAAAATAATAAAAATAAACCAATTAAATTAAAATTATCACGACGTTTCGGCCACAACACAAGCAGCCGTCCTCAGTTGAAAAAACAGCTGTCGAAAAGACAGCGTCCCAATGAACACCGCCCAAGCTTGGCAGCATATATTTAAGCTGGGTCGGGGGAGGAGAGCACCTAGACAAAGGAGTTTACATATCAACAGCGGAATTAAGCAAAACAAAATCTGAATCTGGCTCGGCAAAGCAGGGCTAGGGGCGGGGTGAATAATTTTCGGCATACATTGTGATTCGACTTACCATTGCATGCGATGTTCGTGGCGCGGCTGGGCCTGGCTCGGCTTCTGGGGCGGAAAAACAACCTGCCGCATCCTGAGCTTAACGGTTATTTGGCTCCGGTCGTAGAAGTGAACCAAATGTCAGACTCCAGGCTGTTAGCGAGTCACTCCCAAGTTTTGCTGACTGCGATGCTTCTTTGCTGCTTCTGAGCGCTTCACCAGAAGTGTTGGCCGAGGTGATTGTGTTTGGAGATTTGGGGTCGGTTCCGAGGGTGACTCCCATTGCGCTGTTCCATCATGCATCGTTTAGTGGGCGGTGTAATTTTAGCTGGTTATGTTGACCACTCCTGTTTGCATCATACGATATGGTCTTTGCCATACAAATTGTATATTGCAGATTTGGTGCACTTACATTAAATGTATTAACTCTTGTGGGTCAAGTGTGTGCATGGTGGCAAGGCTGCCCAGAGGTTCCTGGAGACCGGGGTAGAATGCCATGGTGTGGGGATCCCTTGTGAAATAAACAAAATAAACCACTCCTGTTTTGGGGGCCTCTTCTGTGCGAGTCTTAGGGAACATTGCCCCCTTTTGCCCCCTCCTGAGCGGCACTGGTGATTGGTGGTGAGCTTGCAGTCACTCGCACCACGGGATGGGATGAGGATACGTGCTTTGCCGTGGTCACACCCACACTGGCTGGTCGCCTGGCCACAAAAGACGGTGTCTCCACACTGGGTTACAATTCGTAAAGCATCTCAATGCAACCGCATCTCAAGAAGCTCTAGACACTAGGACGTGCTTCAGTATATTCAAATAATTACTAATGTGAATCAACACTGCGTATGTGAGACATTTGCATAAGCTTTCTTTTTTATTTTGACACTCGGTTAATTTGGACACGAAAATATATACACACGCAAGATGTTTAGAATTGGCGGTTAGGAGACTATCCTTTTTTGATCAGTCCTATGTCCACGTGGGCCGTACTGTCAGATCTATATTTTAGATTAGCTCTACATATGGTGCGTTGGTCACTTGGGACACAGCAATTATCAGGCGCGTGGAGTGAGCGCGATACAACCCCAACATCAGAATCGCGACGTTTCAACAACCAATGTCCATGTTTCACCTGGAGCTAGGCGGTTCTCGCGACAGATCTGACGAAACCCACAAGTCCCCGCGGATGGCCAACTTGATGGTGCAGTGATGGGCCTGTATCGATCAAAGTAGAGCACGGGGTTCAGAGGAGTGTCTGCCATTCTTGCACGGTGGCCAAACTAATGGATGCGTCTTGACACCCAACTTGTATCTGAATAGACGATAGATGTACTGTAATGTGGCTTGATAAAGCGATCAGCTGGTGTGGAGGTGCTCATGTCAAAGTGAGTTCCTGCTTAAACGAGCATTGAGGTGGGGGTGTTCATCTCCTGTTTACACCCCTGCAGAGCCAGTGGTGAAAATCCCACGTTCTTATAGTGGGAGTGGGTTTGTCAGAGACCAACCTCTGTTGGCTTCCCTACAAAGTGCTACTGGTGGATGAAGGACCGATTAGAACCCAAACTAGAATTTTCACTCGCAACCCTCCATAGCTCATTCCACCACGAACCCACGTGACCGGTATACCCAGTGGGAACGTAACAACCAACGTTGGGCAAACGTTCACCGTGCGATTATTGGGTCGGCGCCGCTTACAGATGATGGGTCATTTAATTGCGGACACTGACTGGGGAGGATGGAGACTTGCTTGGGGGAGGGAAGCCTTCGTCCAGCAGTGGAACGATCGCGGCCGATAACGCAACCGCGGTTGGGGAACGCGCGCGTTTACAGAACCCAGAACCGAAGTTGCAATCCGGCCGAATGCTGACCGCGCAGGAAGCACGCGGCGGCGCTGATAAGGAGACTACAGGCAACTCGGGCGTGTTCTCCGGATTAATGTACAACTCGGGATGGTGGGTGTGCGTGTAGTACGGCAAGAGGTTTGTTTAATAGATGTTCTTAGGTTTTTTCGGTAAAGTCACGTAGGTAAAAAAATAATAATAAAATAATAATAATAATAAATGAAAATAACTATCTTAAATCACGACGTTTCGGAGGCAACACAAGTCTCCGTCTTCAGGTGGGACCGTCAGCCAAATTTACTGTATGATACAGTAAATTTGTTTATTTTCTTTTATTTTATTTTATTATTCATATTTTTTACCTACGTGACTTTACCGAAAAAACCTAAGAATATGAATTATTGCAGTCACGAAAGCTTCAAATCTAGAATTTTTAATAGATGTTTTTTTTGGTTTAGATCGCGTAAATAATAGAGGTTGTGTGGTTATTTACGCGATCTAACTAAAAAACAACTTCTTATGGATCATTTTGGTTTCGAAAGCCTACGTGTTGAACAGGTTTAAGTTTATTGACACCGGGCACGCGTTTGGGGGGGGGGGGTGCGTCATGCTTGCCGGAGCGTCTTATAATCCGGACAACTCGGTCGTCACGGCGGGGGTTGGATTAGGCCTCGGCAAGGTAAGGTAATTGTACCCTTTTTACCTGGTAAAATGGTAAAGGTAAAGGTGTCGACATGCCAAGGGGTAAGGGTAAAGGGTAGGGTAAAAGGTAGGCTCGTTGCTTTTTACCTTTTACCTTACCTGCTAAAGGGTAAAAGGTAGGGTAGAGTGATTGTATTGTGGTAAGGTAAAAGGTAGGGTAAAGGTAGGCTCGTTGTTTTTACACTTTTACCTTACCTTGCCATGGCCTAGTTGGGATGCAGTAACCATCGATTCGAATAATATCGATCCCATTAAGACGACAACACGCGTGAATGGAATCGTTTGGTTAAATATGCACGTGGTTTTTGTTCGTCGATTTGTATATACGCAATACACTACAGGATGCGTAGTGGGTTCGCGTGATCCTCTGCACCCACGAGATTTCGCTGTGCAGTATTCAGCAATTATTTTTAAAACACAAATATTCGATTCTTGAAATGGACTCGCATCACCCAATCGCGATTCGTTACATCCTCTCTACTGATGCCATTTAAAGGACCGTCCCATTAATTTGCAGACGTGTCGATCCACTGCTGGATGAGAGCTTCCCAGAGCCGGCCCAGCCACTAAGCGACCCTTGCAATTGCAAAGGGCCCCGTGGCCAGCAGAGGGCCCCCTAGAGTCACTGCTAGCTAGTGGGTGAAAAAAATCATACATCAAAGGGGCCTCCAACCGAATTTTGCTTAGGGCCCCCAAAGGTCTAGGGCCGGTTCTGGGGCTTCCCCACCGGGTGCGGCGCAAGGATGGCACAGTCGGGTTTTTTACAATCGGGTTTAATTGCCTTTTTATATTAAACCCGATCATCTGAGATTGGGAGAAATCCGATTTAATTGGTTCTAATTGCGGCATCCGAGCGGAACTTCTCAACGATGGGCTTCATCCATTCCAAGCTAAGGAACTCACTGGTGCCCACTATTGTGGAGAATCTCGTGTTCATCAAGACCAACCTACCCGCATTCTACGACTACCCCGTGCCCGACAGCCCCGAGTACGATAGCAGCACCGACGAGGAAGCAGCCTAAGCCTTGGATCAGAGTTTCGTATTCATTAAACCAGGTTTTAATTCCCCGAAATCGGGTTTAATTGTATTAAAGAAAAAACCCGATGCCTGTCGCTGGAAAAATCGGGTTTTTTCCCACTCATGGTGCGGCGTCGATCGTGAGGCTTCTTAGACCATACTTCACCGCGCTGGTCAGCCCGGGTTGGTAAAGGAACACGGTAGATGTGCCTTCATTGTTTTAACAATGTCAAGCGATGGAGACCTATTCGTCAGAGCAGACCGGGTCATGGACAAAATCTCCTGGACGCGCAGTGAAGGTGATTACCAACAACATCCACTCTGTCCACGAACTCACGCTACGTGACCAACGTGGTGAAGTATGGTCAATCAACGACCCACGCGGCGTGGGGGGACTTCATCCAGCAGTGGATTGTCAAAGGGCTGCGAAACGTCGTCATCCCCATTGTCACGAGTCAAAACTATGGGCCGGTTTCGATCTACTGGGTTTCAAGAGCAGAGATAGGCCCCGTCAAAGCCAGTGGTCTGTGTTACGAGGTGTGAAAGGCACGGGGCCTTTGTCTTATAGGGGGCCGTCCATAAATGACGTCACGCACCTGGGGGGGGGGGGGGTCAGACATTTGTGACGATGTGTGACGAGGGGGGGGGTTTGAGAAATGTGACGTCACATCAAAATGTGCAACTTTAAATAGATATAGACAGCACGTTCTACTTAATTAAATATACTTTTTAATAAATGTTTTCTCCTACAACAGAGTGCAGTGCCACATTAAATACACACTACAATGACAATAATTTTAAGCGATTTGAAGCATGTTTTTTTTTCAAAATGGAAATATAGTTTGGGGGGGGGGGGCAGAGCTTTGTGACGTCATATTTGAGGGGGGGGGGGGTCTGACGTTCTGTGACGCCGTGTGACGAGGGGGGGGGGGGGTCAAAAATCGTCAAAAATCGCGTGATGTCATTTATGGACAGCCCCGAGGCAGCAGCCCGTGGGAGGTCCTGGGATAAATCCGCGAAGTTCTGCAATTATAAGTTGTGCAGCGTTGACCAATGCGTTTGGGCCCATGCAGATATTTGACTCTTTTAACTCAAACGTCGAGGAGATTAATGGTTAACGAGGATGTGTTCGACACGACCCCCCGCATGTTGACTCGGCTTTCAGCAGGTGCACAGGTGAGTGGCTTGGGAGGGCGAGGGTCGCGGTTTAAGGGAGGCGACTCGCGAGGTCTCCACTCGACACGGACGCCCTCCCACGCAGAGCTCGCCTCCTTCACCTGCCACGCACACCTCACTACCTGAACCTCCCACACGGACCTCACATCCTTCACCTGCCACGCACACCTCACTACCTGAACCTCCCACACGGACCTCACATCCTTCACCTGCCACGCACACCTCACTACCTGAACCTCCCACACGGATCTCGCATCCTTCACCTGCCTTGTGAGCCTCACCACCTGCCACACAGACTACACCTCCCACCACCCCATCTACTCCTCACCTCCACCAATACCAATAACCCCGCTGTTCGCCACAAAGTGACGGTGACGTCACCATGGCGCTTGTGCCCCCCCCCCCCCCAAACAGAATATATCCCTATTCATAATAATATATAAGAATATATCCCTACTCTTTGGTTCTTTCGGCAAAGTCACGTAGGTGACTTGAGGACGACCGCTTGTGTTGCGAACGAAACGTCGTGATTTATTTTAATTTCTACCCACGTGACTTTACCGAAAGTACCAAAGAGTAGGGATTCCTTGCAGTCACGAAAACTTCAAATCAAGATTAGCTTATATCCCGCCCACTCCTACACAAGGCTCCGCCCACTCCTACACAAAGCCCCGCCCACTCCTACACAAGGCTCCGCCCACTCCTACACAAAGCCCCGCCCACTCCTACACAAGGCTCCGCCCACTCCTACACAAGGTTCCGCCCACTCCCGCATATGGCCCCGCCCATTCCTGCACAGCCCCGCCCACTCCCGCACAGGCCCCGCCCACCCCCACACACGGCCCCCACTCCCGCACATGGCCCCGCCCACTCCCCCACAGGCCCCGCCCACTCCCGCCCACGGCCCCGCCCACTCCCCCACAGGCCCCGCCCACTCCCGCACTGGCCCCCGCCCACTCCCCCACATGCCCCGCCCACTCCCGCACAGGCCCTCCCCCACAGGCCCCGCCCACTCCCGCACTGGCCCCGCCCACTCCCACACATGGCCCCGCCCACTCCCACACATGGCCCCGCCCACCCTTACACATGGCCGCGCCCACTCCCGCACATGGCCCCGCCCACACCTGCCCTGAGCCTCGTTCCCGCCCCGCTCACTCCGCTCCACCTCGCGCACTTTTATTTCGACTTCTTATCTCGCCCATGACGAACTCCTCACACTCAAAACACGAATTATTTCACCCACACACCCGTCACCCACTGCACCGTTACTGACAAAGACAACTCACTCACTTTACCATTCACCGTTTCACACTCACCCTCTCTCTAGCTCACGCAAACACTCGCACTCACCAAAACACTCACACTCACCCAAACACTCACTCACCCAAACACTCACCCTCTCTCTAGCTCACGCAAACACTCACACTCAATCACCCAAACACTCACACTCACTCTTCTCTCTAGCTCACGCAAACACTCACTCACACTCACCCAAACACTCACACTCACCCTCTCTCTAGCTCACGCAAACACTCACTCACACTCACCCAAACACTCACCCTTACATTCACTCGCTTACCCTCTCTCTCACCCACGTGCGATACAGCCACCACCACCACTTCCTCCTCCGCGTCTCGGCTCTTGTCTCCCGCCCGAGAGGAGATGCTTCGTGCTCGCGACCTCACCCCTCGCCTCACTCCCCGCGTGCCCCCCCAGTGAGAGGAGGAGGTGGTGGAGGTGGTGGTGCTGAGGACACGATGTCAGCACGTGGCATCGCTTCACCAACGTCGCCCGCCTCTCCCCCACCGCTCCTCGCCAACGAGGGCGACGATTGGGACCCCGAGTGTGACGACGAGGCGGCTCTCCTCGATCACGACGACCGCGGGGCCCCGGGAGGTGGCGATGGAGGAGGCGCGGGGGGAGATGGAGGAGGAGGTGGTGGTGATGGTGGGTTTGGCCGTGCGCTCTGCCGCTTGCAAAGCGCCACCGCGACCGACCTGGACCCAGGAGACTCGGGGTCCCTGGGGTACACGGAAGACCCCGTGGACTTCACCGAACCGCGGGGGGATTCCCCCGGGACCCGCGCCTGGGCCACCGTGGGGGTCCTCTTCTTCATCAACCTCCTCAACTACATGGACAGGTTCACCGTGTCCGGTGAGACGTGGCACCCGAAGCTTATGGACACCGCTGCTAGTCACTCGGACACGCGCGAATTAACGTCTCGCTCCGATGCTTTTTCAGAATCCCAGCAAAGGCGGCCGGATTGTGGTGGTCGTAGTAGAGACCCATCGGCGTGAGGCACTCACAAAACTACTCACATTTCTCATGGTCCTCTTATTGTGCCAGGCGGTGTGTTACAATGATCCCATTGTACATCGTCACACACCGTCGCCACAGCACCACGTGGGTGACAATAAGGGTCGAGATGGGTTGTGGCGTAGCCAAAACAAAGACCAACAGCAGCTTTTCCGCACTGTTACCACACATTTAGCGGCTGTGTCTGCAGCCTTACGACCGATTTGGCAAATCCACTGCTGGATGACGGCCTCCCGAAGCCGTGTTGCGGGTCGTGGAGCGGTTATTTGACCATACTTCACCGCGCTGGTCTATATATGGGGAGGTACAGTTTATGTGACATTTAGACTGCACGCAGGTAAGGTGAACAGGTTGAGACCAGTAGTGCCTTGTGCAAGATACCAGGATTTACTTAGATAGGGGTGCTTGTCCGTGTTTGTCTCTGTGTGCGTTATTTTGTGGGGAGCGGTGGTGCAGCGGTTAGGGCATTGCCCTACGAACCCGGCTGACTCGAGTTCGATTCCCGCTCACGGCCAACGCCAGTGACGAATATCTGAACTGGTCCTGGGTCGACTCAGCCTCAAATGAGTACCTGGTGCGGTGTGTAAACATCGCCACTAGGAAGACAAAGGCGGCCGGGCGTGGTGCTGAACACGCACCCCCTCGTGTGCCGTGCTGCCATTCAAAAACAGCACTTGCACTAACAGTCTGTTTAGACTATATGGGGGATATTTGTCTTTGTATCGTGTTCATGGATAATAATGTTGTGTATTTGTATCGTATATTTCATTAGAATCTGTAACACGCAGTTTTCGCGCGTGGGGGTGCGGAGGGTAACAAGTGGCGAGCTGGGAAAGCGGCCACAATCGGCGCTCTCGACAATTTCCCAAGCTCTGCGATCCTATATTGGGATGTTTGGCCGCCTACATTAATTAGTGTTCATACACGGTGGCCTTGAACACGTGTAAGCCGACTATACGCCCTCCTTCCCGTATTTGTGCGTCTCCACATGCGAGATAACAGTATTTTGACATGACCCATCGACCACACACCCTCCTTTTGGGTAGTATTGGCTCAATGCAAGCAAAATTTTGCACGGGGTTGGACATTAATCGGCTCGTCGGCAGAGTAAGGTTCACTTAAACCCATACTGCTCGATGTTTATAGGTTTGTAGGCAAAGACCCTCCCTTACTGTGAGATACGAGTTCCTAAGTTAGTCCATAGAGACGAGAAGCCTCTTTTTAATTGGAGGCGTGGGGTTGAAAGTTGCGTGGCAACGCGACGCTTGACCCAAGGCCTCGTCGTGTGGACTCTTCCGGCACTGGGCCCGGTTGATGTTGTTAGTCGCGCAAAATGTTCCTTTACATCACCTGCCATCATCGCCGAGATGTTCTCGGGTGATACCGCGTGTTGTTCGGCATGATGTCCGACGTCTCGCGCCCCACTTGGGTGGCAGGGTGGCGCAGTGGTAACTCGTGTGCCTCACAACAACAATGACCTGGGTTCGATTCCAGACTCGGGCGCCTTTGTGTGTGGATGGGTTCCCTCTCTGCATGGGGTTCCCTCTCATAGCTGGCGTTGGTTAATCATCCCAAAGCTGAACCCTCCTGGGAAACAAAAATAGTCTTCGGACTCATGGACCAATAGGTGATTGTCCTGACGTCGTGCTGGGAGTTTTAGTTCCTGAAGAACAGAAGCGTCTCACTCTGCCTTCACCCTCCACTTCATGAAGAAGGGTGATGTCCGCATCGCACGGAATGACGCGCGGCACAACCCGAAAGTGCATCGCAGAGCAACGCGGCACAACTGCGGATACTCGCGCAGTGGCGATCACGGGGAGACATCTTCATGAGTGGCTGATTGTGAGCCATGGCCACATCTTGACAAATTGGCCACATTACATGGCAGGGCCTAATCGATATGTCCATTGTACATGTCAATGAGACCCTGCATCTTTTGACTAATGAATGCGAGCCCCATGTGATGATGGTGGTGGCGATGATGATGGTAGTTGTGGTAATGGTCATGATGTTGATAATGGTGATGCTGGTGGTGATTATGATGGTGGTAATTATAGTGGTGATGGTGTTGATAATGGTGATGATGTTGATACATGTAAAGTTGATGATGGTGGTGATGATGGCGAAAATGATGCCGGTGATGGTGGTGATAATGTCCGTGGTGTCCCCTCTCCCGTCTCTCTCATGCCATCACAGGAGTGCTCGCTGAAATCCAGACCTTCTTCAACATCGACAACAGCCTCTCCGGGCTTATACCGGCTGGTGAGCCACTCACCACATGATTATCCAGATTTGCGAAGGTGGTGAGGGGGTGGGTGTGAGTGCAGTGGTGGTGAGGGGGTGGGCGTGGTGCTTTTGTCTCGCGCAAATGAGGTTCAATAAACGAACCTCGTAACTTGATGGCGGGTGCCCCGTGATGATGGTAACGATAATGATGTGACGACGGAGATGCTGACGTGTGGCGCTAACCGCTGCCTTCCACGTGTTCTCACCTGCTCCTGGCGTGCGCCGTGTGCGTGTGTGTGTTCGTGCGTGTGCAGTGTTCCTGTGCAGCTACATGATTCTTGCTCCGCTCTTCGGATTCCTGGGCGACCGCTACCCACGCAAGTTCATAATAGCCGCCAGTATCCTCGTGTGGAGCGGCACCACTCTGGGGGGCTCCTTCGTCCAGGAAACGGTGAGCATCCCCCCCCCCCACCAAACCAACCCCAGCTGCCCCTACTTCTCACCGCGTAACGTGTGTTTCTGCGGGTCCCTCCCTAATTCACTCTGAACCCCCTGAGAATGCCGGGCCCCCTCCTGTCCGGAACCAAACGTCACTGTAAGCGATCTCAGGGGTAGCTCTGTGGTGTCCGCTTCCGCGGGTCGTTCTCTTGACAGGAAGGGTTGCATTGCTCTCATGCATCATCAGGATACAATTCTTGGAAAGGACAAAAAATAATATAATGGAGAATTTGGCTCCCCTAGGGAAGCCATCGTGAAAGTTCCCCCCCGCCCCGCCACCATCATCCGGCAGTCACCCATTAAAGAGTCCCCAGCATTGAGTAAGCAGTGTGCATGTATCAATCCACTGCTGGCTGAGGGTCTCCCAACGCCATACGGTATTGTTGTACCGTACAAAAACTCCCACGTCTAGGCTCCTTGCTCTTAATCAATGCGCACTGACCAGGTGGTGACGTTTTGTCAAACTAGCTGCGTGACCTGCACGGTTGTGGATTTAAAAATGATGGACCTATCACCTCGCTCCAGATCTCACTGCCTCCTCCCCTGGTTCCCTTGGCCTTCCCCGCCCTGCACCCCCTGCACCCCCTGCACCCCCCTGCCCCCCGCCCCCCCCCCCCCCCCGTGGGGTTGTCAGGAGTTTGCGGGGTTCCTGGTGTCGCGCGCCCTGGTTGGGGTGGGTGAGGCCGGCTACTCGACCGTGGCAGCGACGATCCTGGGAGACCTCTTCGTGGGCTCGACTCGCACGCGCGTCCTCGCGCTCTACTACAGCGCCATCCCCATCGGCAGGTGAGCGAGCGGGTGGGCGAGTTGGTGGGTGGGCGTGTGAGCGCGAGCGCGTGCGTGTGGTTGGGTGACGGGCAAATCGTTAACTGCGGCTAATTAATGGTAATTGCAAGCGCTCGCGATACATTTACTCTTGCCTCTTGCCCCCCCTCCCCCCCTTGCACCCCCCCTTGCACCCCCCCACCACCACCACCACCACCGTCACCATCCTGCCGCTTTACCAGTGGCCTCGGCTACATCGTGGGGTCAAAGATCGCCGAGGTGACGGGAGACTGGAGAAATGCTCTCAGGGTGAGGAGGCTCGTGCACACACACAGCACAGTCTTGGTTAGGATAAGGGCTACAAAACAACCAGGGTAAGGGCTAGGAATACAGTTAACTGCTGTTTATCCATATTGCTGTTTAACCGTGCTTGTGACCAGCGTGGTGAAGTATGGTCAAACAACCCCCAGTACTGACATGGCATGGGAAGGCCTTCATCCAGCAGTATTGATAACACTGGATATATTTGTTCGATAACCGTATTTGCCATGTACCATTGATTTTCACGACCCTCTTAACCCTGTGATCCATGACCCTTGGCCATGACCCCTGTATCTTAACCGTGACCCGGGTTCTGCCTTGGCCATGACCCTCCAATTTTATCCATGACTCCAGGGTGTACCTTGACCGTGACCCCCCTGGCCCCTGACTGTGGTGTGTGTGTGTGGACGGTGACCGTGACCCCTGGTAGGTGACCCCTGGGCTGGGGCTGCTGGCCTGCGTGCTCGTGGTGCTCGTGGTGGTGGAGCCGGAGCGGGGGGCGGTGGAGCAGCTTCGCTCAGCGGGAGGCGGCCCGGCAGCCAGGCCCCGCACCACGTGGTTCACGGACGTGCGCATGCTGTGCTCCAAGTGCGATGCTGCAGCAGCTGTGCCGCACCTGCACCCCCACCACACACCTGCACCCCCACCACACACCTGCACCCCCACCACACACCTGCACCCCCACCACACACCTGCACCCCCACCACACACCTGCACCCCCACCACACACCTGCACCCCCATCACACACCTGCACCCCCACCACACACCTGCACACCCACCACACACCTGCACCCCCACCACACACCTGCACCCCCATCACACACCTGCACCCCCACCACACACCTGCACCCCCATCACACACCTGCACCCCCACCACACACCTGCACACCCACCACACACCTGCACCCCCACCACACACCTGCACCCCCACCACACACCTGCACCCCCATCACACACCTGCACCCCCACCACACACCTGCACCCCCATCACACACCTGCACCCCCACCACACACCTGCACCCCCACCACACACCTGCACCCCCACCACACACCTGCACCCCCACCACACACCTGCACCCCCACCACACACCTGCACCCCCATCACACACCTGCACCCCCATCACACACCTGCACCCCCATCACACACCTGCACACCCATCACACACCTGCACCCCCACCACACACCTGCACCCCCACAACACACCTGCACCCCCATCACACACCTGCACCCCCATCACACACCTGCACCCCCACCACATGATATAAATGAAGACTACAATGATAATTATGATGACCCCACGACGACAACGATGATGACGACATCGATGTCGATGACTCTGTGCCCTCAGCCGCAGCCTCGTGTTGTCCAGCCTGGGCTTCACGTGCGTGTCGTTCGTGTCGGGAGCGCTCGCGCTGTGGTCGCCGCTCTACCTGGAGCTGGCGGCCGTCGTGCGCGGCTCCCTGCAGCCGTGCGAGCACCAGCCCTGCCCCGGCTTCAGCAGGTGACGCTAGCAGACTCACGGCTCCGCTCCGGCCTCGGGTTGTCCCCCGTCCTGGTTTTCCCCGGGATCGTCCTCTGTGTTTGGTAGCTGTCCCATAAGTCAGTCTCCCATGGGATGACAAAAGCCCTGGGTTTTGTTACCATCATCATCGCTGCCACCACCACCATCATCACGATGATGATCATCACCACTCAAGACGAAGCATCCACATGCGGCGGTGATACTGGATTCAGCATGCAGGGCTTCGTTTCACTTGCCCCACCACATCCAGCGCACCTCTCGCTATGGCTGCTAGTCAGGCGACACATATTCTTGCCGACCAGCGACCCGGGAAATATTCAGTGAGAAAGTAAGCTCTACTCACATACGCTCACCTGCCTCATCCCTCTCACCACCCTGCCACCGCCCTCTCACCATCTCTCTCGATCCTCTCACCCCCTATAACTTCACTCACCACCCACTCACCCCCCTTCACCCCTGTGAAATAAATTTCCAGCGACCTGTGAAAAAAATATTTGTTCGTACAAAATGAAGCCCTGGTGGCGATGATACCGGGCACCTAACATTTGCTCTCAACCCCTCATACCCCTCTTCTCGCCTCTCTCACCTCTCTCACCTCTCTCGCCCCCCGCCGGCAGCGTGAGCGTGGTGTTTGGGGCGCTCACGTGCTGCGCCGGGCTGGCCGGCGTGGCGCTGGGCAGCGAGGCCGCGCGGCGCTGGCGGCGGCACGAGCCGAGCGCCGAGCCCCTGGTGTGCGGCCTGGGCCTCCTCGCCTCCGGGCCCTTCCTCTACGCCGCCCTGCTGCTGGCAAAGAGCTCCCCCGTCACCACCTACGTGAGCGTGGGGGGGTGGTGGTGGTGGGGGTCAGGTGGGTGAGAGGGAGGGCAGGAGGTGGGCGGGCGCGGCGACGATTTGTAGAGGGAGGTCATCTTTCGTAAGATGAGAAGGAGTGGAGGAATGCAGCCTGCAGTGGAGTGGCCAGATGCCCGTGACAGGAGAATGCCACCAAACAGGAATCCATCAAAGACAATATGGCCGCGAGGGACCGAGGAAGAGCTCCCCCATGACCACTTTTGTGAATTTGGGGGGGGGCAGGGTGTGAGCAGGCAGGTTTATTCGAGAATACATTTGCTGTACTGCCATATCGCACCTCGTGGCTTTTGCAGTTTGAAGTTGATTTCTTTAATCAGCTGAGAACTCAAGAGGGCAGATAGCGACGAGTCTGATTTACTAGAGTGACTTGGGCCACCACATTGACGAAATCTAAACAAACTGAATAAAGTACAGCCATGAGGTAACTAGCTATTGGAACAAGAAAAAAAACCTAAAATAAATTCTTTTAAAATATTCTATAATATTTGTATTGCATATGGCAATATGTTCAGGAGCTAAATGGCAATGAGGCTGCCCTCACACTAATTGTTATTAATCAGGTGCCAAGGCTGGCGATGTGCCACAGGGAGAGGCGGCCTGTCTCTGCCCTCTGCTCCCCCTCCCTCATCCACCTCATCCACCTCGTCGTCGTTTCAGGTGTTCATCTTTCTCGGAGAGGTGCTCCTCTTCTTGAACTGGGCCCTCATCGCCGACATTATGCTGGTGAGAACGACGATGATGATGGCGGCACCGCCGCCGTTTCACAGCGCATGCCCGCGATACACGCCACGTCCGAGGATGACCACGGTGATGACGACGACGATAACCACGACGACGATAACCACGGCGATGACACTGCGATAACGACGATGATGACAACGACGATGACAAAGGAGATGACCACGGCGATAACGACGATGATGACAACGAAGATGATGACAACGACGATGACTACGACGATGACTACGACTATAACCACGACGACGATGACCACAGCGATGACTACGACGATAACGACGATGATGAACATGACGATGACCATGGCGATGACTACGACTATAACCACGACGACGATGACCACGGCGATGACCACAGCGATAATGACGACGATGACCACGGCGATGACAAAGGAGATGACCACGGCGATAATGACGACGATGATGACAATGATGACGATAAAGACGATGTAGATTACACTCGCTGCTGCTGCAATGATGATGATGATGACGTCGGTTGTGAAGCTGGTGGTGATGATGACGTTGAGGTTGATGACAAAGATGCTGCAGAAGTTGATTATTGTGCTGCTGTTGCAGCTGCTGCTGCTTATTAATGTTGCTGCTGCTGATTATTAATGTTGCTACTGCTGGTTAATGTTGCTAGTGTTGATAATGATTATTGTCATGAATTTGTTGCAGCTCATGACTGCTGTTGCCTTCCCTTTGTAGTTCGTGGTTGTTCCCACTCGCCGCTCCACCGCCAACTCACTACAGATGCTGCTGTGCCACCTGCTGGGTGATGCGGGCAGCCCGTTCCTCATTGGAAAGGTGCGTCACCAACACGCGCGCACACACCCACACATTCCCCTCGCGGCCTTGACCAGCCTGCGGGGGAAGCGCCGTTAGCGAGCACCCGTTGCTGTCGGCACGGCGCACGTGGTGGGGTAGGGGGGAAGGGCGGACGTGCTGTCAGCAGACGGTGCACCGCGCTATGTATCCGACGACCCAAGCTCCATTCGCGGCTCCGGCCGACGTCGGTGACGATTATCCCAACTGATCCCTGGTCGGGGTGGGTGGGGGGGGACGCCCTGCGTTCGTGTTTGTCGCCGGCAGATCGCGGACTTGGTGCAGCGCTCGGACTCGTGGCTGGGCCGGCTCGAGGCGCTGCTCACGGCGCAGCTGTGCTGCCCCTTGGTGTGCGTGCTGGGCGCCGCCTGCTTCCTGGCCACGGCGCTGGTCCTCCCGCGCGACCGCGTGCGCTACCGCGCCGAGATGAGCGGTGACGAGCGCGGGTCCTGCACGCGGCACCATCTGCGCCATTAGTCAGACAGACGGATCGTTGGCTCGCTCGATCGCTCGCTCGATCGATCGCTCACTTACTCACTAAGCTAGCTCGCTTATATGTTGTGCACTTACTCACCTAGGTCGCACGCTCACTCGCTCAACCTTGCCAGATCACTCGGACTCGCAAAGCCATGTCACTTAAGTTGTCACTTACTCACGAATCTAGTTTAAGCAAAGTCACTCGCTCAACTCATTCAGAGACACGTTTCATTCGCCCACTAAATAGCTGACTCGCTTCACTCAACAATCCAGATCACTCGTACATTGGGAACGTGAGCGGATCACTCGTGCACACTCACTCACCTGTTCACTTAGTCACTCACTCACACTCAATCTCACTCGCACTCACTCTCCGAACCCCTCGCACTCACTCGGCCAACAAGCAATCTCCTCACTCGCACTCACAAGACCACTCACTCAGCCATCCTGTTCACTTTATACACTCACCACTCACTTGGCATGGGTGGAGTTGAGGGTGAGTAGTGGTGGTGGTTGCTTTGGGGGTGAGTGGTGGTGGTAGAGTTGGGAGTGAGTGGTGGAGTACGGGTTGAGTGGTGGAGTTGGGGGTGAGTGTTGGTGGTGGTGTTGGGGGTGCGGGTGATCTGAGTGGATCGCTGGTTTGGTGTGGTGTGGTGTGGTTTGTGGTGTGGTGTGGTGTGTGGTTTGGTGTGTGGTGTTTGGTGTTTGATGTGGTGTGTGGTGTGGTGTGTGGTGTGTGCAGCTGCCGCTGAAGATCCCGGTCACGACCTCCTCGTGCCGATGCCCGGGGGTCGCGCTGCCACCGTGCGCATTGAAGATGTCCTCTCCTAGAGAAGCAGACATCGTCGTCGTTATCATCATCAGCAGCAGCAGCATCATCACCGTATTCATCATGATGATCACCACCATCTCATTGTCGTTAACATCATCGTTGGCAGTAGCAGAATTAACTACAAGAGCATCACTTATTCTCAGTATTGTCACACTGTATATAAATAAATCATCATCACCACCACAATGTCAACGTCACCATCATCCACGCCGTTAGTATTTGGAGGTTGGGGGGGTCACTCCGTGTCGTCTATGGTGAATGTATTTTCCACGGCAGCCAATGCCCGACTTGTGGTTTGCGCCTCCTTGAATTTGGGAATAAAAGCGAATTTTGTTGAGAGTCCGTGGAGTCGTCTGCCTTGCACGGCGCCACCCGCTGCACTCCGTGAGGTCACCGCGCACGCGGGGATGGGTGAGCTGGCACCGCGGCCGAGATTTAAGACCGATTCGTAAGGATGTGTCGTTTAATGTTGTCCCCTTGCATGGCACCAGAGGCAAAACAGTCCTCATATATATATAAATTAATTGTAGCAGACACTAATTTAAAACATTCTTAACTATTTTAATAAAGTGGAAAGTGTTCTTAACACTGCAACCAACGCTGACGTGCAGTTCTTTCCAGCAGGAAAGCGTCACCGAGTCTCGTGACTCCTTTTCAGGAGAGTCTTGGAATCGAGAACAAGGCTGGCACGTGTCGTGGAGCTGAGTGGGACGTGTGTGCAGCGTGGGGTGGGGGGCGATTACCGTTGTCGCCTGGGGTCTGGCGATCGAGGGGAAGAGAAGACCTAAGGGGCCGTCCATAAATGACGTCACGCGATTTTGGACGATTATTTACCCCCCCCACTCGTCACACGGCGTCACAAAAATCAGACCCCCCCCTCAAATATGACGTCACAAACCTCTGCCCCTCCCCCCCCAAAAACATGCTTCAAATCGCTTTAAACTATTGTCATTGTAGTGCGTATTTAATGTGGCGCTGCACTCTGATGTTGTAGGAGAAAACATTTATGAAAAAGTCTATTTAATTCAGTAGAACGTGTTGTTTTTATTTATTTAAAGTTGCGCATTTTGATGTGACGTCACATTTCTCAAACCCCCCCCTCGTCACACATCATGTTTTATTTTGGGGGGGGGGGCAGAGCTTTGTGACGTCATATTTGAGGGGAGGTCTGACTTTTTTGTGACGCCGTGTGACGAGGGGGGGGTCAAAAATCGTTCAAAATCGCGTGACGTCATTTATGGACGGCCCCATAATACCGTCAGCAAGTTCGGTGATTCCATCGCAGTCCGATTTTATTGTACCACAGCGCCCACTGGTGGCGAAGATTTGAAACTTGAAAAAAAAATTCGATTCAAAGCTTTCGTGACTGTAGGGATTCATATTCTTGGTTCTTTCGGTTAAGTCACGTAGAAGGGAAATAATAAAATAAAATGAAAATAGATAAAAATAAAACAATCAAATTATCTTCATTGTTTTATTTTTATTAACAATACAGCTATCTGTATTGTTTTATTTTCATTATTTTATTATTTTCCTTCTACGTGACTTTACCGAAAGAACCAAGAATTTTAAAAACATATTTTAAACTTTCCTCCCGAAACTCTTTGCTTCTTTCGGTAAATTCTTGATTTGAAGCTTTCGTGACTGCAGGGATTCATACTCTTAGGTTTTTTCGTTAAAGTCACGTAGGTAAAAAATAAAATAATAATAAATCACGACGTTTCGGAGGCAACACAAGTCTCCGTCTTCAGGTGGGACCGTCACACCCAAATTTACTGTAAATTGTAAATTTAGCTGTGACGGTCCCACCTGAAGACGGAGACTTGTGTTGCCTCCGAAACGTCGTGATTTATGATTATTTATTAATATTTTATTATTATTTTATTTTTTACCTACGTGACTCTTTCGGTAAAGTGACGTAGGTAATAAAATAGAGACCGGATCATGTGAGCCTTCTTGTCTATTCCTGCAGTCACGAAAGCTTCAAATCAAGATTGAACCACCTCAACGGGGAGGGTTCCACACATCTGTTAGAGATTTGTGATTTCGAAAAGTTTTTTTGGTTTGGCCATGTTTGTTTGTTGTAGTACGGAGTTAGAATGATGGCTTTAATTCAAGTTGTTTTGTGGTTGTTGTTGTTGTTTGACTTGCATCCCACTGGGATTTTTGCACAGCGTTGGTGTACGGTGCTTTTTTCTGCAGTTTTTTCCTGGATTTTTCTGTTTGCGCATACTCACTTTAAGATCTTCTTGGTTCTTTCGGTAAAGTCAAGTAAAAGGGAAATAATACAATAATAAAAATAAAACATAATAAAATACAATTCTCACGACGTTTCGGCCACAACGCAAGCAGCCGTCCTCAGGTGAAGAACAGGTCTGTCGGAAAGACAGCGTCTGAATGAGCACCACCAATCTTGGCAGCGTATATTTAAGCTGAGTTGGAGGGGGAAGGGCACCTTGACAAAGGAATTTGCATATCAAGAGGAATTTAGCATATTTTTGGGAAATGCAGACATGGGATTAGTCACTACTTGTGGAATGCGTAGGAGGTGGGGGGGGGGTTCAAAGTCATATTATGCCCGTGCATTATGCAGGATTAGCAGCATCAATGGGAGGGAGTAGGGTTAGCAGTAATAAAGGGAAGGAATTTTAATAGTAAGGAGCTGCAGCAGCTAAACCACCACGTAAAAAACTAAAATATAAACTACATCAGTATCACCTCCTACGCATTTCACAAGTAGTGACTAATCCCATATCTGCATTTTCCATAAATATGCTAAATTCCTCTTGATATGAAAATTCCTTTGTCAAGGCGCCCTTCCCCCTCCAACCCAGCTTACATATACGCTGCCAAGCGTGGTGGTGCTCATTCAGACGCTGTCTTTCCGACAGACCTGTTCTCTTCACCTGAGGACGGCTGCTTGCGTTGTGGCCGAAATGTCGTGAGAATTGTATTTTATAATGTTTTATTTTTATTATTTTATTATTTCCCTTCTACGTGACTTTACCGAAAGAACCAAGAAGATGAATCTCTGCAGTCACGAAAGCTTTAAATCGAAATTTCACTTTAAGATGTTTTCTTGTTCATGTTTTTGTTTGTTGCGGTTGCACTCGATTCAAGAGCCGAATGGCTCACAGGGCTACACCTAATAAATAAAAAATGAAAAACAAAAACAGACTACGAGACAAGAAGGCTCTAATTCTACCCACGTGATTTCCTCCCGACCTCCCCCACTTATCATTCTTCCCGGTCTTTTCTTGCCCCATGTCTCTGTGTTCCAGAGTCAATTCTCTTCATATCATGGCACCGTCCTCTCCATCTATCTCAGGTTTCTTCTCGACTTTGCCGGTCTCTCCTCTGTCTTCGGTAGGCGCCGTGGCCCCCTTGTCCCGTTCTGCACCTTCGCTCCATAATATCGCATATTCAGAGTTCATCCGTTCATTTGCCGACGCTGACCGGGAATGCGAACTCTGCCCACCCACCCCACCCACCCACCCCACCCGACCTACCCCACCCCCACCACCCCACCTACCCCACCCCACCCCACCTACCTCATTCCACCCACCCCACCTACCCCACCCCACCCACCCCACCCCACCTACCCCACCCCACCTACCCCACCCCACCCCACCTACCCCACCCCACCCCACCTACCCCACCCCACCCACCTTACCTACCCCACCTACCCCACTCCACCTACCCCACCTACCCCACCCCACCTACAAACTCCGGGGCCGTGAAAGTTGGTGATGGCTCTGCTTAGGGGCCGTCCATAAATGACGTCACGCACCTAGGGGGGGGGGGGGTCAGACATTTGTGACGTGTGACGAGGGGGGGGGGGTTGAGAAATGTGACGTCACATCAAAATGCGCAACTTTAAATAAAATATAGACAACACGTCCTACTGTATTAAATAGACGTTTTAATAAATGTTTTCTCCTACAACATCAGAGTGCAGCGCCACATTAAATACGCACTACAATGACAATAGTTTAAAGCGATTTAAAGCAAGTTTTTGGGGGGGGAGCAGAGCTTTGTGACGTCATATTTGAGGGGGGGGGGTCTGACTTTTTGTGACGCCGTGTGACGAGGGGGGGGGGGTCAAAAATCGTCCAAAATCGCGTGACGTCATTTATGGACGGCCCCTTATTAAAATCATCGACGCGAATGACAATTCTTTGTTTGTATTTGTTGTATACAATAAAAGCTTGGAGAGATGAAAGAAATAACCCAAACTACTCATTGAGTATGAATGTTTTGCGTTTGATCGTTGTAAATAAAATTACGTTAAAAAAAATATTAAACGATCAAGCCGTGGGGGGGGATTTGAACCCGCGAGCTCGCGACTCGCAGCCCCGCGCACTCCCCACTCGACCACAGAGAAGTTGATGGCCTCGCGTCGCCATGGAGACTCGGGTGGTCGTCACGTGGCAAGAGACCCGGGCGCGAACCTGGGTCACTGGAGGTCAGCGATACAACCGCGAGCCACGCTCCCCCCCTCCCTCTCCTCTTATCCCTTGAAACACTCTCCCACAGAAACACTCTCCTCCTCGCTCGGGGTGTTCTCTGGTGAGTCCCGTGGCCGCGTGAAGTGATGTTGGAAATGGGGGTGGTTGTGGTGGTGATTTGATAGAAGTTGTGGTGGTGGTAGAGATTACGGTGATGGTGGTTACGGTGTTGGCGGAGGTGGTGGTGGTTGTGGAGATGGTGACGATGTAGGTCATGTTTGTGGGTTTTAGTGGTGGCGATTGCCCCAACAGTCTAAGGCTATACGGGGGAACTTTGTCTTTGCTTGG
Source organism: Lampetra planeri (assembly GCF_965212315.1). NCBI lineage: Eukaryota > Metazoa > Chordata > Hyperoartia > Petromyzontiformes > Petromyzontidae > Lampetra > Lampetra planeri. The sequence continues at coordinate 3,856,813 of NC_136143.1, forward strand.
TGGTGATTACGGTGGTTTTGGTTGTGGACAGCGGTGGTGTCAATTTGTGTCGTTCACAGCCGTCGATTTGCCATCATTAATCAGCGGCCAATTGGCCCTTCCCCTCACTGCAGCTCCTTCCCCTCTTCGTCGCTCCCACTCACCCCGTCCCTCTCGCCCTGCCACGCAGACCCCCATGGTAGAGTGGTGGCAGAGAGGAAGGTGGGAGCAGGGAGAGTGGGAGAGAGGAAGGGTGGGAGCAGGCAGGGTGAGAGCAGAGAGGGAGAGTGGTAGAGACGAAGGGTGGGAGCAGGGAGAGTGGGAGAGAGGAAGGGTGGGAGCAGGGAGAGTGGGAGAGAGGAAGGGTGGGAGCAGGGAGAGTGGGAGAGAGGAAGGGTGGGAGCAGGGAGAGTGGGAGAGAGGAAGGGTGGGAGCAGGGAGAGTGGGAGAGAGGAAGGGTGGGAGCAGGGAGAGTGGGAGAGAGGAAGGGTGGGAGCAGGGGGAGTGGGAGAGAGGAAGGGTGGGAGCAGGGAGAGTGGGAGAGAGGAAGGGTGGGAGCAGGGAGAGTGGGAGAGAGGAAGGGTGGGAGCAGGGAGAGTGGGAGAGAGGAAGGGTGGGAGCAGGGAGAGTGGGAGAGAGGAAGGGTGGGAGCAGGGAGAGTGGGAGAGAGGAAGGGTGGGAGCAGGGAGAGTGGGAGAGAGGAAGGGTGGGAGCAGGGAGAGTGGGAGAGAGGAAGGGTGGGAGCAGGGAGAGTGGGAGAGAGGAAGGGTGGGAGCAGGCAGGGTGAGAGCAGAGAGGGAGAGTGGTAGAGACGAAGGGTGGGAGCAGGGAGAGTGGTAGAGACGAAGGGTGGGAGCAGGGAGAGTGGGAGAGAGGAAGGGTGGGAGCAGGGAGAGTGGGAGAGAGGAAGGGTGGGAGCAGGGAGAGTGGGAGAGAGGAAGGGTGGGAGCAGGGAGAGTGGGAGAGAGGAAGGGTGGGAGCAGGGAGAGTGGGAGAGAGGAAGGGTGGGAGCAGGGAGAGTGGGAGAGAGGAAGGGTGGGAGCAGGGATAGTGGGAGAGAGGAAGGGTGGGAGCAGGGAGAGTGGGAGAGAGGAAGGGTGGTAGCAGGCAGGGTGAGAGCAGAGAGGGAGAGTGGTAGAGACGAAGGGTGGGAGCAGGGAGAGTGGGAGAGAGGAAGGGTGGGAGCAGGGAGAGTGGGAGAGAGGAAGGGTGGGAGCAGGGAGAGTGGGAGAGAGGAAGGGTGGGAGCAGGGAGAGTGGGAGAGAGGAAGGGTGGGAGCAGGGAGAGTGGGAGAGAGGAAGGGTGGGAGCAGGGAGAGTGGTAGAGACGAAGGGTGGGAGCAGGGAGAGTGGGAGAGAGGAAGGGTGGTAGCAGGCAGGGAGGGTGGAAGCAGAGAGGGAGAGTGGGAGAGAGGAAGGGTGGGAGCAGGGAGAGTGGGAGCAGAGAGGGAGTGGGGGAGAGGAAGGGTGGGAGCAGGGAGAGTGGGAGAGAGGAAGGGTGGGAGCAGGGAGAGTGGGAGCAGGCAGGGAGGGTGGGAGCAGGGAGAGTGGAGAAAGGGAGAGGGTAGAGAGAGAGATCAGCAGCGTGAAAGCGAGGGAGAGGTAAGAGTGGTAGCAAGGGGAGAGAGGGGGGTGGGAGGGTGTGGGTGGCGTCAAAATACAAAACTGCCCGCGTCTCTATTCGGATTCAATCCACTTCGCTGCATGTGGAGCACTGAGGCAGCATCGCTGACTCCAGAGAGAGAGAGGGGGCACACCAGGAGTCGGGAGATCATCCAGAGACGGACAAGAGAGAGACGGCAGAGCAAGAGACACGGAGAGAGAGAGAGACGGAACGCAAGGGAGAGGAAGAGGCGAGAGAGAGAAAGAGGAGAGAGGGAGGAGTGGGAGATGCATATTTTCCAGATCGCCTCGGTGGAAGAGTTGGAGATGAAGACGGAGGATGAGGACGAAGATGTGATCCAGGTGCTGAGCCCCGTCAAAGGGGACGAACTTCAGGGGCCTTTGGGATACCGAGACTCCCTCAAGTCCCTGCTCAGCACCAGCACTTTTCAGGTGAGTTCAGGTGATGACAATGAATGTTGATGACCATATCGATGGAGGCCCAAGGTGATGTGGATGCTGGTTGACACGAGGGCTCTCACCTGGCTGCATGACTCCGCTTTGCTGCAACAATTCCTCTGTAACGTTCACCCTAACCCCTGTAAACATAACCCTAATCCCACCTATAACCCTCACCCATAACCCTATAACCCTCACCAAACTTATAGCCCCGAGCCCAAATCCCATCGATAACCATACCTATAATCCTCATGTTAACCCCAAATCATGTAACCTTCACTCTGAAACCCTCACCCGAACCTCTAACACCAACCCCACCTATAACCATCCCTATGAAGCTAAAAACCTCGCCATAGCCCTACCTATAACTCGAACACGATCTCTAACCTTGCCACTACCACCTAAACCCTAATTCTGCACCCCTATACAAACCTTCCCCACTTCCGTGCCCCTCCATGGATGCTTCCCGCTCTCCAATGTCCCGTGTTCTGATGCCCTAATCCGCGTGCCCGCCCCCCCTCTGTCCCCGTGTCCCCATGTAGGTGCTGGTGGTCATCCTGGTGTTGCTGGAAGCGCTCTTCGTGCTGGCAGAGTTGCTCCTCGACCTCTCCATCATCACCTTCCCGCAGGCCGACGTCGTGCACGAGGTCAGCACACGCGAACATCCTTCATCATCATCATCCTCAGCCACGTCACCACCATCACCACTCATGATTATCACCCACCATCCACATTGCAGCCGATTACATCCATACTCTCTTCTCTATCTACCCCCTCAACCAATAGCCACATCACTCCCTTCAGCCTCATTACTGACACCCCACTCTCCATCAACCTTGCATCACCTCCACGCCATCACACATCATAGCCCACCATCACCTCTGCTGCTCTGTGACAAAATAAGGCACTATCGGTGTGTCAGTGTGATGTGTCAGTGTATGCGATGCGCGTGTGACAGTGTGTGATGTGTCGGTGTGTCAATGTGACAGTTTGTGTTCGAGTGTCAGTGTGCACGTGTGATCTCCATCACCTCCACACCACTCAAACCCCCATCACCTATGCTGCACCCATCACATCCCCATCCCACCCTGTTCCCCATGGAGCTCCGCGTCAATGTCTATGCAGAGTACAGGGTTCGATTTTTCCATTCGCCCACGATTGGGGCACCCTTGCGTGTCCTCGTGTGCGTGTGTCGGTGTATCGGTGGGTGTGTGCCATTCGTGGCAGTGTGCGTCGATGCGTGTCGGTGCGTGCGAGGAGGGTGTTACTTTTTAGTAGTGTGTGCGCGTCTGTGTGTCATCTTTTCATCGGTTGCGTAACGCTGTGTGGAAGCTACCTGGTCTTTCGCTACGCACGAAGCTTTCTTGTCTTCTCGACCACAGTCATTTCCTCCTCCCTTCTCTACGCTTGCGAAACATGAACCCCCCTAATGGAACATCTTCGCTGGTTAGAAACATTTAGGCTGGCCTGCCTACGATCAATCGTGGGTTTAACCAGGCTGGATTGTGTGAGGAGCTCACAAATCCTCGAAAGATCTGGACAAAGTCCCATCGGTGAGCACCTCCGGCAGGCAAGGCTGCGTTGGCTGGGCCATGTAGCCCGCATGCCCATTCACTGCATGCCCAGCCTCCGCATGCCCAAACAGCTTTTGTTCGGTCGGATCGAGGGAGCTAAACGGGCGCAGCACAGGCTAGAGAAGAGATTGAGTGATGTGGTACAGGAGGATATGGAGCTGAGTGGACTTGCCGATGACCGGTACCAGCGGTGTCAAGATCGGCCTCTGTGGAGGAGTCTCGTGAAGGACGCTACTGGGCAGTTGGAGGCAGTCGCCCTCCAACAACAACGGAGGGCGGAGGAGCGACGCTCACAACAACGAGCGGAGCGACGGGTGGCTAAAGCACAGCAAGTTGTCACACTAGGGGGCACAGGTGGTGCATCAGCCAGTCATCTCGGTCATCTGAGTCAGTCGACCCGTGGCACCTGGGTGTGCCCCGTGACCTCCTGCCAGCGGGCGTTCGACACTTCACGTGGCCTCAACGTGCACATAGCCTGGCACAAGCGTCGTGGTGACGTCACTGCCACCTAGTGGCGAATGGCGGTTGTGTGTGAGAGGTGGTGTAGCGGTTAGCGCTACGCTGCGCCACGAACCCAGCATCTCGGGTTCGATTCCAGCTCATGGGCACCACCGGTGACGATTATCTGAACCGGTCTTGGGCCTCCCCTAGGTCGACTCAGCCTCAAATGAGTACCTGGTGCGTTGTGTAAACATCGCCACTGGGGAGACAAATGCGGTCGGGCGTGGTGCTGGCCACCCACCTCCTCGTGTACCGTTCCGGCCTTTATAGGTGCTCGCTAACAGCACTTGCCCCTACAGTCTGTAAAGGCTATACGGGGATCTTTGTCTTTGTGTCAGTCAGTACATATCAGATGGTCGCTCACAGCACTTGCCCCAACAGTCTGTAAAAGGCTATAAGAGGAATATTTGTGTTTGAGAGCCAAACGCTCATTCATGGAATTGTTCAAACATCCGAGTGTAGGAAGTCCCTCCTCAACGATGATTTTCTGGGTAATTCATTGGCATTATTACATTAATATCTGCATGTAATGTACTGCACACCAATCACAATACATGCCGACACGACAGTGACTTAACATATCAATTAGAAACTGTAGTATCATGTTTTTTTGCCACTCAGACCTCGATGTTTGAACTAACTTTCATCCTATCGCTACGACCACGGTTATTTTGCCCGTGAACTTCACTCAATGATTCCTCCACCCATGTTGAGGACTTGGACTGTTTAGTCTCAACCATACTGTGTTCACCACCACCACACTGCAGGTCAAAACACTCACTCAACCACTCACTCACCACACTGCAGGTCTAAACAACACTTACTCAACCACTCACTCACTCGCCACACTGCAAGTCAAAACAACACTCAACCACTCACTCACCACACTGCAGGTCAAAACAACACTCACTCAACCACTCACTCGCCACACTGCAGGTCAAAACAACACTCACTGACACACTCACTCACCACACTGCAGGTCAAAACAACACTCACTCACTCCCCCATGCATGGCATCACCACGCATAACACGAGCCTAGGTTGCAAGCAGAGGACAATGTTGAAAATCAATTGTTGTTTTCTACTACGCTCCATCGATATTATCTATGCTTCCACGCCTTCACCAACTCACAATGGTCCACATGCTCAAGTAGTCAAACAACCCACGTGGCTAACAGGGCATGGGCAAGGTCTCATTCAGCAGTGGATTGACACTTACATTGTACTGATTTTTCTCTGAACAGTGCCATGCATATGCGGTAAAGTGGGGGGGCGGGGAGGTCGATTGAATCGACGCTGGGCTCGCTCGCTCCATTCAGTGTGGAGGTCGATCAATAGGTGACCCGGTATTGTGCGGCCACGCACGCACCCAAACCCGGCCAACCCGGGCCCCCCGTCCCCTCGGGTCCCCTTGCTGGTGGCTCTGTGGTCCTCCTGGGAGCAGAGGGGGGGGGGGGGTATCAATCCACTCTACTTGTCAGACTGGGGGAAGAGAACAAGAGTCTAGAAATATCTGCGGACGGTGGAGTAGGCTCACAATAAGAGGTATGCATTTTTATTATTAATATATATGTGCAACGGTTACTATACTAGTTGTATTAGAACTCATTGACAGAAGAGATGATGACCAGGGTCAACCAAACGGGAGGGGTGACGGCATTGCAAAATCATCTCACGCGAGATCGACTGTTGCATCGCGTGACCGTGAAGGATGGCGACGAATTGGGGAGGCCCTCGTGCAGCGGTGGATAGATCACGGTGGGTGATGGCCAAGCGAAGATCGCGGTGAAGTTTCTCACTCTGCAGCAGTTACCCAGCGTTCGCAGCAATGAATCATAAGGTTGTCTCGCCAAATTCAGCACACTTATAGTCAACACTTCTCTGCCACACCTGAACAGTGGTGGTCATGGTTATTGGGTTTTTTTTGTGCGAAATTTGCCCATTGCAATTGTGTTTTTGGGAAGACAATTTAATTATTCAGGGAAGGCACATTTTAAAAGGTACTGTTCACACCAACATCAGTCTTGAACGGTGGCCCAGTGAATGAGGAGTTTGCGACAAGAGAACACAGGGCCGGTGTTCGCTCGCGCCCGTGACCTTCTCCGTTCGACCTCTCGGAAACGCGCCGCCGTCTGTCGTCCCCTGGGCTCGTTACGATCGCCGGACTCGTGATTGGCGCCCGCTAATTCGCGCGGCGATGATGGGTGCAACGGCCTGCAGGTCACCGACTTCAGGGAAACATTCCTTCTCCAGCTTTTATCGGAAAAACAACAGCGACTGTAATTAGGTTTTTCAATGAGAATTCGATTAAAGCTGAAAATGGGTCTTGCAATTATCTTTCCACCCGTTATGATTTCATGTGTGTGCAAACAGGACGAGAATCGCTTGTTAATAACCAAGAAGTACCAGTGTCAATGTGATCAGGGGAAATCAAGATGTTTGGGAAAAACAGTAATGAATGTGTTGTTTAATTCCAGAGGGGGAAAATAAATATTTAGAAAAATCAATGAGCATCACGTGTTGTCTTGAATATTTATTTTCAGCCCAATTTTGCAGCCTCCATTCAGGTTTGTAATCAATTCCTGTGGTTAATTTGCAAACGGTCGTTATAACGACATCTCAAGCGAACGCGAGATGGTTAACACCACCTTCACCGAAGTATCTGACGCACCCATACTGGACATCTGTGAAAAAAAAGAGCTTTATACCTCATCGGATTCCTCCAGTCTAAATAAAGATTCTGATCTTCTGCAGTCGCCCCAAATCGCCTCGGGTGAGACCCCTCTCCTCTGATCCATATTCAATTCCTGTCCCTCCGTGCACAACCCGCCTCACACCAGGTCTTCAACTTCCTGTCGCTGGCCGTGCTGACGTTCTTCGTGCTGGAGCGGCTGGCACACGTCTTTGCGTTCGGCATCGTGGCGTTCACGCGCTCGCGCCTCGAGGTGTTCGACACCTTCGTCGTGTGCCTCTCCTTCGTGCTCGACATCGCCTACGCGTCGCGCCGGGACGCCTTCGACGCTGCGGGCCTACTGGTGCTGCTGCGGCTGTGGCGCCTCGCCCGAGTGCTCAACGGTGAGCGCCGAGTTGCGTCGCGGGGCCGTCGTGGTTGCCGGAGATAATTGCAAGAGCAGACACCACCCATAGCCTTAGCAGGCTGTCTGCGGTGAGTGCTGTTGGCGAGCAGCTATCAAGGCTGTGGCACGGCGCAAGATGCACCCGGACGACTTTGTGTCCCCAAGTGCTGTTTACGCACCGCGCCAGGTGCTTGTTTAAGGCCCAGGTGACATAGAGGAGGCCCACAGCAAGTTCAGATATCATTCGCCCCCTGATGTTAGTAGTGGCTGGGAATTGAACTCCGGTCGACAGGTTCATAGTGAAGTGCACAAAACACTGTGCTACGACTCTCCACACCTCTGCTTCATATAAACACATGGAACTACAAATATGACTGTGTATAAAGTTTCTGCTTCAGTGAATCTATAAAACACGTTCCTTCGGAGTGGGCAGGTAGGAACTTGGTTGGACAGCGCATTCGTGCACGACAGAAAGCTCGCGGTCACGTGACGCACTTCAACCAATCCGGGAGCGTACATGTTTGGGAAGGGCTATGCACGACAGACAAATAATCCCTGGTGGGTAGTGTGGAACTGTTGTTCCTACCTGTAAAAGCTCTTAAGTAAGCCTAACTCTGATGAGATACTGAATGTCGAAACCAGTCCAGAGCTTTCTTGTATTAAACCATTAGAGCCCGGGTTGTGGAAGCCCCGACTTACGGAAATCCTACTTTATGGAAATGCTCCCATAAATATATATATATATAATTTTAAATGTGTAAATGTTCGCGTTCGTTACGTAAGCACAAACAGTGCAGCGCGGTGAGGTTGTGGATGAATACCGCGGAGCAAGGCGTAAGCGTCACACCTTACGCCTCGCTCCAACAAAGCGCCGCTTTGACCGAACCGGAGCTTCACGAGCGTTAAGTAATTCTTTTCCTTTTGTAGCATTACATAATTGTTTGCTTTCTACTTTTAGAACTATCTTTTATCCCATGTTTCTATTGCTAGTTTTCTTAATTTTAAGTTTATTCCACGAGTTACTTACTGTATGTGTCGTGTTCAACACTCTGGACTGGGAGGCAACATTTTTATTTAACAACTTCCCTAGCGGGTAACACTGAAGGTAACTCGGGTTCTATAGTAGGTGATGTGGCTATGTGAGTAGCGAGTTAACTCGAGACGAAGACCCGGAGACGACGAGACGCGGGACCCCGGCTTGAGTCCACAGACGAGCCAAGAACGCTCTCGGGACTGCCCCTTGATGCCCCTGGGCGTGGCCTCGCTCCGCCTTCGGCCACGCCCCCTTCGAGACCTTTCCCAAAGGATCCTGACCGAGCATCACGTGTCCCACTCAGGCTACCACGTCCTCACTTGCCATCTCTCTCAGGCCATCACCAGGACTATGCCCCCTTGGGGCTGGCTGACATGCCGCACTTACTCTGGTGCTAGAGAGGCTCCAGACGCACTCCTGTAACAGTAGCTGGTGCGAACACCCTGGTGACACCATTTACGTCACTACATATGTACTTTATTTAACACAATTACGCTTCGATTGCGTATGGTCTCAGCCAACAGCGATCGGAGAAGTCTAGGCCTAGCCGAATGCACGGTAAATGAACATTCGGAAGTGACGACTTTCTGTTAACAATTATTGTTAAAATGTTTTGTGGTATTCATAAACAATCAGATACAGTATATGTCCTGTTAGTTTAATTATGAGTAGTGTTAGGGTAGATATTTGATGAAATGAAAGAAGCATAGGAAGTGCAGAGCATATGTACAGCGATACGGTACAGATAGTGGTTGAAAACAGACGACAGCACTATATAGTAGAGATAAAAGGATAGGGAGGTACAATTACTTCCTGCTATGGGATTTAATCTTGATTTTGGGGGAAATTTGTTCAGTTTCTGACATACGGAAAATTCTGGTTACGGATCGTTCTCGGGAATCTAACCCTTCCGTAGCCCGGGGACTGCCTGTACTGCTGAGAATATGCACACCGAGAAAGCTGTGCGACCGATGAGATATATAAAATACAAGCATGGTGCGTCAACCACTGCGCCATTCACACAGACACCACGCGCACGCAACATGGAACACTGATGTGTGTTTAGAAGTCACCCTCCATCAAAACCCCCTCCCCCCCCCAGAGGCAAGCTGCCAATAGAGGGTCCTCTAGGCTAAACAAACTGGGCTCCGAGACATTTAATTATTCTATGAGTGCAATCTAAATGCGAGCATGATTATTTTTATTAATTGTCCGATTTGGGGTCACGATTCGAGGTTCACGATTCGAGGATCGATTCCTATTTGCGGCGGAGTGGCGAGCGTGCAGTGCCCACAGGGCCTGCAGGGGTCATCAGAACCCATTACATACAACACATGCCAATCAAAAGTAATGGATTCTGACAAGCATGACCCTATGCATATATCGAATTAAGGAATCGGTGTATCATTAGTTGCCTAGTCTTTACCACCGTGTTGGTATGGTGAAGGTGGGTCGGGGGTTCAGGGCCACCACCGATGTTAGCTGCAGCCTGGAATTGAACTCAGGACGAAGGGTTCATAACACAGCATGCTAACTGCTGCACCACCGCTCATCCATACACATTGTATAGTAAATATATATCTGGTATCTGATCCATGTCGTTTGAATCGAACATTATATGCACGCGCAGTAGAAATCGGCCGGTATACGATGATACGCCATTCGGGCCCTTCAGGGAACACCAAAAACGCGTACCGTACCGGTTCTGTTAAGAACGGTTTCTATGCCCCCACCATGCTACGATATTTCTGCAGAGGGGAAATGGGAGTAAACATGAACTGCAGGACGAATAGGTTTCATACCAGAACATCTACATTCTCATTTCGACCACTGTGCATTCACCCTGCTGATTGTTCTCCAAAGTAGCTGGCAAAGGTCCAGCTGTTCCATTTATTTCCAATTAGAGGAATTCAATTGGCATGTCTGTATTATGAAGCCCTGTCGACTCGCATGCTTTAGCAGAGACCAAATTAAATTCCACAGTGTCACCGCCACCAACAAATCCATTTGTCAATTAAGTACAAAACCAAACTCACGGAACAATATGAGAGAGAAAGAAAACACTTCTTGAATCGCACCGTTACACTGCTAACGCCTAATTCTAGATTTGAAGCTTTCGTGACTGCAAGGATTCATACTCTTTAGTTTTTTCGGTAAAGTCACGTAGGTAAAAAATGAAAAAAAAAAATCACGACGTTTCGGAGGCAACACAAGTCTCCGTCATCAGGTGGGACCGTCACAGCCAGATTTGCTGTATCAAGTGAGGCAGGGATTCCAAGATGCAAGTTCTTAAATACAAGTTAAGGGGGAGGAGAGGGGGGGAGCTTATCAGAATGTGGTAGCCAATGAATGGAACGTATTGGGGGGGGGGGGCTAAAAGAGAGCACGAGGTGCGCACCAACAGGGACTTGCGCACAAACACGTCCACGTCTACTGCTAATGCCTGCCAACCGCTGGCCAAATCTAGCGGGTGCGAGCGGGACCTAAATTCCCTAAAACACGCGCGCGTGCGTGTGTTTGTGCGCGACGTGCCGGGGTGACAGGCATCGTGATGTCGGTGAAGATCCAGGCGCAGCGGAAAGTGCGCAAGCTCAAGAAGGAGAACGCGGCGCTGGAGGACAAGGTGACGCAGCTCAAGGAGCAGTGCGCCAAGCAGGCAAGTCGCGGATCACACTGGCAGTTCCACCGTCACCACGGTTCATTATTACCACAGATTACAGGGACCTATCAATAATCAAGACTGTAATAAACTCGGTGGTTTTCTTTTCTATCAGTTGTCACTTGGTGGCTTACGACGAGGATGGATAAACGTCTTAAACTCCTTCCTCTCTGGTAAATATTATTATTTTATTTGGGCTGTTTGACCCAGGAAAGCCTCACTGAGTGGCAACACTCTTTATTCAGAAGTTTTCCCAGTTGGGGATCGAAGATTGCTGTGCATTTCCCAATTAGGAAATTTGTGAATCTCCACAGCCACAGTCTACCTGCTTGAATGAGCATTGAGCATCAGTTAAATGCCCATTCAAGCATAAAATAACTTCTGTCATTAAAACTAAGATCGGTACCGTGTGGAACAAGTAGGTTACATTCTACCCTGTGTATACAGTAACAGGTCTAAATGCAACAAACTACAACATTACTCAAGAGAGCATATCAGTTTTGATAATTTATTGTGCTCACATTCGAAACATTTTACCGACAAACTCCCAGACGCAGTTTGTGTGCGCCATGCCAGCACTGGCGTAGCGTCATTGGCAAGGGTCCTGGTGCAAGAAACGAAATGTGGTGTCCCAGCCCATTTTCACCCCCATCTCTTCCGAGCCCGGCGCCTCTGCTGTTTCGCCCCGTGGGTCTTTTGTGCAGTTGCATTGTCCGCACACTCGATGGTCGACAGCTACGCCACTCCTCTAGCCACTGTGGTTCTCGCTCTGCCCCTGCTGTGTTTAGGAGGAGGAGCTGGCCCGGCTCAAGACGCAACAGCATCAACAGGCGGCGGAGAGTGTGAATCATCACGCGAGCGTGGAGAGCGTGGACTCGCCAGTGCCCGTGCACACCCACGCGGAGAAGCACCCTCTCAAAAGAGGGACGAGCCACTCACTAAATCAGCCAAGTCACCCAGCCACTCACTCCAACAGCCGACCAGACCAATGAACCAGCCGACCAGACCAATGAACCAGCCGACTAATCACACAGATGCACGAGTACCCAGCCAGTTATCCACACACGGGGCTTCGACCTACTCAGCTACGTAAGCACCCTGTGTTGATCCAGGCCACCCATCCGGCAGTAGAATATTTCACCGTATAAAACTTTTATGGAGGCGATTGCATGTTCATAGGCAGACAGACTCTGGGCAATGCTGCAATAGATTTCCCTTACTGTGAAAATTTGGTGACACCAAAATGGAAAAGTGGACAACGGGCGTTTCAACCACCCAACACCGGACGGCAACATTGATGACGCGCGAGAGGTAGCCACCACGGGAAACACTGCCGAAAGTGCATGTTCTGTAGACTTAAGTGCCACTGTCACAGCTGTACAACCGGAGTTTTGTTACAATGTACAGGGACGTACAATGCACAGCAGCGGGGAGACCAGCAGAAGAGACGCGCAGCCTCCCAAGTCCTTGGCACGTCACCCCAGCCACGCAGCATCTACAAAACCAAACCCCACAACATTTACAAAACCAAAGACCAAAACGCTGAAACGAACGTTCTAGGCATGCGACGAATCATTAACGTTGTTTTTTATGCGTACGATGTCCACATCGAATCGTGTTTGTAGGAATCGATTATTTACGAGATATGCAAATTATATTCAAACTATATGTTTATCTTAAATTTAAGCTACTGAAGTGAACGAGGGATGTATGAATGAGACCAAATACAAATAATGAATAATACAAACGGCAGCACAAATATTTTTTTAAAAGATTCTTGAACCAAATCACAATTTATAAATCACGCATAGAACCACGCGTGTGGGAATTTCATATGATTTATGCAAATTGTATGAATATTATATGCTTGCATTAATGTTTTAAAATTACTATTAAAAATTAGAGCGGTACAAAAAAGGACGGAAAAAATAATGGAAACGAAGGCTTCTTAAATCAAAACGGCAACTCAAAATCATGACCAGTCATCGAGTCGTGGCGGGGATGAATTGTTACACGCCCAGCAGGCGAGCAAAGTGTTCTGCTGGAGTAATGTATTCACTGGACATCTGTGAAATAGAGCTGCACAGCTCACCAGATTCCTCCAGTCTAAATAGAGATTTGGATTCTGATTCTGCAAATCCTCAACAGGTCCTGCAGGTGGCAATCTTGTGTGGTTAACGAAACTGTGCGTTGGAAACACCTACTGCAAAAATAAAACATTATTTATTTACCCAAGAGAGCCACGCTTGAGTTGCATTTACTCTTTTTCAGAAGGGTCCTGCCGCTGCATTGGATTTTTATTTGAAGACGTTTTTTAGGCAATTACTGAGTGTGTTTATTGTACGTGGGAAGAGCCGGAGCACCCGGAGAAACCCCACACAGACCAGGGGGCAACAACACTATCAGTAAGAAAGTTATTTCAAACCAAGTAATATGTAAAATGAGAATAAACACAACTGAAAAACTAAACTTGGCTTGAGACTACCTTCATACGGAACCCATTTTATTAAAATCTGGTTTCCATGGGACAGTCAGCTCAAGTTGAGTCGAGTTTAAAGTCCCGTCGTAATATATTTCACGTTACCTTGTTTCCATGAGACGGTTAACTCGAGTTGAATTGTGTCTAGTTTCCAACTCAAGTGGATTTGACATTACAGTCCATGGCAAGCTGGCTATTTGTCCCAAGTCAAGACCCAAGTGCCACAATGGGCAATTGTGATCAGTCCGCCCCCGTTTGTAAATTAAGTGACCCAGGCAGCTCTTGCACATTAGGCGATCAATGTCTCTTGAATTCCTAGGTGGTTAAACCAAATACATTTGAACTTGAGTCCCACAGCTTACCGTGGTCTGCCACTGCTGGTCTACTTTCCGGCAGCCTCATCGGCCAGCGGGAGATGCCAATCCACGGGAGGTCTGCTCCGCAGCTTCCACACAGGCGGGTGTTTGTGCTGCTCGGCAACGCGGTTCCGTTCATTTGCCCGCAACGCCTCCTAATGACGCGACGGCACAGGGGACACCACGCAATCGCAAACAGCTCGGTTAGAGCACACTGGCACGAAAACACAAAATTGATTCTTGAGAAAATCCACACCTCCAGATTGTTACAATTCATCGAATCGCTGGGGTAAGGGCAGTTAATCATTACATACCTATAGAGCACTCAATTTTGCTATTTATCTTGAAGTGTGTCTTTTTTCCCTCATACATTTTACGTTTCTAATAAACCATGCCTTTTTTTCATTTCCTTCGATTTTATGGTGGGAGAGTTAAATTTTACACAGCGAGATATTTTGTATCGAACTTTGCACGCCACTCCCCCCCTTTCAAAAAGGCTTTTGTGTCTGCTTGCAAATAAAGTTAACGATAGGATGTTGACACCAGGAGGGATGACATCACCACATGTACCTCACTCTCGCAGGGTGGCACACAATTCAAACATCTCACCCTCTGTCGCGGTGAATTATGTTGGTGGTGGCCATTCGTTTAGTAACTACGCTGCCCCTCAACCATCTGAAACTCTCTACCCAGGCAAATCTGTCTACTTGTCCCCTCTCTCTGTGTGCTTTTAAGTCACTCTTCAAAACATTCCTCTTCCACCCAATGCCTTTAGAACCCCTTCATTGCTTCCCATCTCTTCTTCCCTGGCTCCGGTAACCGATTCAAGTCATCACATTTTCCTCCTCTGGATTTCTGTGCTCCGACATGTTTGTTACGTTACGGCCGCATAATGAACGAAAGCTGTGATTGTGGAGTCTGAACAACTGACGGCGGATGTGCGTGTCACCTGATTGGAAACTTTCGAGATGACAAATTACGAATGAGTAACCATCTGAGGAGACCCCACTACCTACGAAACCCACTTCCATAAGAATACTGCTTATTTTCAGCACAGGTGTTATTTTCACACTAAAACTAACCCAACTACACAGATGGTTTACAAAAAACCGGGGGTGTATTCCTTGCAGAAACCTTCTGTAAATTATTAACTAAACTCGCGCAATTTACAGTTCTAGTGCAAGCTGACCGCATGCTTAGGCTGGTTTTAACAAACGTCACATACACAACCCCAACAAGCATGACCACGATTCAGATGTGGCCGAAAAGGGTTGACTATACTTTTTCTAAATGAGACATCATTATGATTCATTGATTATTTTGTAAACGCTGGATACCTGCTGCATTGTGAAACATGTTACTGTCAGTTGTATTTCTTTATCATCAGCCAGGATCTATTTACTACGAGCTGAAGTTCTCCCATGGTCACACACGCTCCAAACCCACACACAGGACACAGACACAAGACGCACACAAACATAGGACACATTCACACGGAACATACACTTGGAACTGAGACACACGGGGCAAATACAGGAGACACACACATACAAGACACAAACGGGCCACACAAACATAGCACACACATGCAGGCCATAGGAACAAACAAAACACCCACGGAAAAAAACACACAGGAGACACACACATGGGTCACACGCACACTGACCACTAACTAATGAGACACACACAAAGGTCAAACACAGGACACACACAATGCGGCCCTGCCTTGGCCAGCTCGTTGCCCGTCCTCTCCCACTCACGACACAGGTCCAGGTCTCGTCCCCAGGGACTGCAGTCCGGCTTCTCCCCGTACGTGTACACGTGGTGGAACCTGTTGCTCAGGCTCCTGCAGAGTCTCAGCTCGGCCCGGTACACATCGCAGCTGCGCGGCGGCTGCGAACGAAGACGTGGGAAGGGAAGGGGGGTCACGAGTGCGACTTTGATTAAGACGTCGTTAGGGGGGCGGTGTTAAGTTGCAGGGTTTATATGTCTGGCTTTGGTTTTTACGTTTATAAGTAAACGGGGTTTGGTCTGAGTTAAGTCCGCGGTCTGAGGTTTCAATTAAAGGCTGGGTTAGAGACGACGGTTAAGGCTGGGTTCAGGTCACGGTGTTAGGGGCCTGGTTACAAACCAGGTTACGTTCAAAGTCAGACATGGGTTAAGTGCAGTTAGATCTGGGTTAGGTCTCGAGTTAGACCCGAGATAGAGCTGGGTTAGGGATAGTATTAGACCAGGATAGTATTAGAAGACGGAAGTTTGTGTTGCCTCCTAAACGTCGTGATTTATTATTAAATTTCTATTATTTTTATTGTTATTTATTTTTTACCTACGTGACTTTGCCGAAAAAACCTAAGAGTATAGTGTTAGACCCGAGTTAGAACTGGGTTAGGGATAGTATTAGACCCGAGTTAGAGCTGGGTTAGGGATAGTATTAGACACCAAGTTAGAGCTGAGATAGGGATAGTATTAGACCCAAGTTAGAGCTGGGTTAGGGATAGTATTAGACCCGACTTAGAGCTGAATTAGGGATAGTATTAGACCCAAGTTAGAGCTGGGTTAGGGATAGTATTAGACCCAAGTTAGAGCTGAGATAGGGATAGTATTAGACACCAAGTTAGAGCTGGGTTAGGGATAGTATTAGACCCGACTTAGAGCTGGGTTAGGGATAGTATTAGACCCGAATTAGAGCTGGGTTAGGGATAGTATTAGACCCGACTTAGAGCTGGGTTAGGGATAGTATTAGACCCGACTTAGAGCTGGGTTAGGGATAGTATTAGACCCGACTTAAGAGCTGAGTTAGGGATAGTATTAGACCCGACTTAAGAGCTGAGTTAGGGATAGTATTAGACCCGACTTAAGAGCTGAGTTAGGGATAGTATTAGACCCGAATTAGAGCTGGATTAGGGATAGTATTAGACCCGAATTAGAGCTGGGTTAGGGATAGTATTAGACCCGAATTAGAGCTGGGTTAGGGATAGTATTAGACCCGACTTAGAGCTGGGTTAGGGATAGTATTAGACCCGACTTAAGAGCTGAGTTAGGGATAGTATTAGACCCGACTTAAGAGCTGAGTTAGGGATAGTATTAGACCCGACTTAAGAGCTGAGTTAGGGATAGTATTAGACCCGACTTAAGAGCTGAGTTAGGGATAGTATTAGACCCGAATTAGAGCTGGATTAGGGATAGTATTAGACCCGAATTAGAGCTGGGTTAGGGATAGTATTAGACCCGAATTAGAGCTGGGTTAGGGATAGTATTAGACCCGACTTAGAGCTGGGTTAGGGATAGTATTAGACCCGACTTAAGAGCTGAGTTAGGGATAGTATTAGACCCAACTTAAGCGCTGAGTTAGGGATAGTATCAGACCCGAATTAGAGCTGGGTTAGGGATAGTATTAGACAACACTTAGAGCTGGGTTAGGGATAGTATTAGACCCGACTTAGAGCTGAGTTAGGGATAGTATTAGACCCGACTTAGAGCTGGGTTAGGGATAGTATTAGACCCGAGTTAGAGCTGAGTTAGGGATAGTATTAGACACGACTTAGAGCTGGGTTAGGGATAGTATTAGACCCGAATTAGAGCTGGGTTAGGGATAGTATTAGACCCGACTTAGAGCTGGGTTAGGGATAGTATTAAGACCCGACTTAAGAGCTGAGTTAGGGATAGTATTAGACCCGAATTAGAGCTGGGTTAGGGATAGTATTAGACCCGACTTAGAGCTGAGTTAGGGATAGTATTAGACCCGACTTAAGAACTGAGTTAGGGATAGTATTAGACCCGAATTAGAGCTGGGTTAGGGATAGTATTAGACCCGACTTAGAGATGGGCTAGGGATAGTATTAGACCCGAGTTAGAGCTGGGTTAGGGATAGTATTAGACCCGACTTAGAGATGGGCTAGGGATAGTATTAGACCCGACTTAGAGATGGGTTAGGGATAGTATTAGACCCAAGTTAGAGCTGGGTTAGGGATAGTATTAGACCCGACTTAGAGCTGAGTTAGGGATAGTATTAGACCCGACTTAGAGCTGGGTTAGGGATAGTATTAGACCCGACTTAAGAGCTGAGTTAGGGATAGTATTAGACCCGAATTAGAGCTGGGTTAGGGATAGTATTAGACCCGACTTAGAGCTGGGCTAGGGATAGTATTAGACCCGAGTTAGAGCTGGGTTAGGGATAGTATTAGACCCGACTTAGAGCTGAGTTAGGGATAGTATTAGACCCGACTTAGAGCTGGGTTAGGGATAGTATTAGACCCGACTTAAGAGCTGAGTTAGGGATAGTATTAGACCCGAATTAGAGCTGGGTTAGGGATAGTATTAGACCCGACTTAGAGCTGGGCTAGGGATAGTATTAGACCCGAGTTAGAGCTGGGCTAGGGATAGTATTAGACCCGAGTTAGAGCTGGGTTAGGGATAGTATTAGACCCGACTTAGAGCTGAGTTAGGGATAGTATTAGACCCGACTTAGAGCTGGGTTAGGGATAGTATTAGACCCGACTTAGAGCTGAGTTAGGGATAGTATTAGACCCGACTTAGAGCTGGGTTAGGGATAGTATTAGACCCGACTTAGAGCTGGGTTAGGGATAGTATTAGACCCGACTTAGAGCTGAGTTAGGGATAGTATTAGACCCGACTTAGAGCTGGGTTAGGGATAGTATTAGACCCGACTTAGAGCCGAGTTAGGGATAGTATTAGACCCGACTTAGAGCTGGGTTAGGGATAGTATTAGACCCGACTTAGAGCTGGGTTAGGGATAGTATTAGACCCGACTTAAGAGCTGAGTTAGGGATAGTATTAGACCCGAATTAAAGCTGGGTTAGGGATAGTATTAGACCCGAGTTAGAGCTGGGTTAGGGATAGTATTAGACCCGAGTTAGAGCTGGGTTAGGGATAGTATTAGACCCGAGTTAGAGCTGGGTTAGGGATAGTATTAGACCCGACTTAGAGCTGAGTTAGAGATAGTATTAGACCCGACTTAGAGCTGGGTTAGGGATAGTATTAGACCCGACTTAGAGCTGGGTTAGGGATAGTATTAGACCCGACTTAGAGCTGAGTTAGGGATAGTATTAGACCCGACTCAGAGCTGGGTTAGGGATAGTATTAGACCCGACTTAGAGCTGAGTTAGGGATAGTATTAGACCCGACTTAGAGCTGGGTTAGGGATAGTATTAGACCCGACTTAGAGCTGGGTTAGGGATAGTATTAGACCCGACTTAGAGCTGGGTTAGGGATAGTATTAGACCCGACTTAGAGCTGAGTTAGGGATAGTATTAGACCCGACTTAGAGCTGGGTTAGGGATAGTATTAGACCCGACTTAGAGCTGGGTTAGGGATAGTATTAGACCCGACTTAGAGCTGGGTTAGGGATAGTATTAGACCCGACTTAGAGCTGGGTTAGGGATAGTATTAGACCCGACTTAAGAGCTGAGTTAGGGATAGTATTAGACCCGACTTAGAGCTGGGTTAGGGATAGTATTAGACCCGACTTAGAGCTGGGTTAGGGATAGTATTAGACCCGACTTAAGAGCTGAGTTAGGGATAGTATTAGACCCGACTTAGAGCTGAGTTAGGGATAGTATTAGACCCGACTTAGAGCTGGGTTAGGGATAGTATTAGACCCGACTTAGAGCTGGGTTAGGGATAGTATTAGACCCGACTTAGAGCTGGGTTAGGGATAGTATTAGACCCGAGTTAGAGCTGGGTTAGGGATAGTATTAGACCCGAGTTAGAGCTGGGTTAGGGATAGTATTAGACCCGACTTAGAGCTGGGTTAGGGATAGTATTAGACCCGACTTAGAGCTGGGTTAGGGATAGTATTAGACCCGACTTAAGAGCTGAGTTAGGGATAGTATTAGACCCGACTTAGAGCTGAGTTAGGGATAGTATTAGACCCGACTTAGAGCTGGGTTAGGGATAGTATTAGACCCGACTTAGAGCTGGGTTAGGGATAGTATTAGACCCGACTTAGAGCTGAGTTAGGGATAGTATTAGACCCGACTTAGAGCTGGGTTAGGGATAGTATTAGACCCGACTTAGAGCTGGGTTAGGGATAGTATTAGACCCGACTTAGAGCTGAGTTAGGGATAGTATTAGACCCGACTTAGAGCTGAGTTAGGGATAGTATTAGACCCGACTTAGAGCTGGGTTAGGGATAGTATTAGACCCGAGTTAGAGCTGGGTTAGGGATAGTATTAGACCCGAGTTAGAGCTGGGTTAGGGATAGTATTAGACCCGACTTAGAGCTGGGTTAGGGATAGTATTAGACCCGACTTAAGAGCTGAGTTAGGGATAGTATTAGACCCGACTTAGAGCTGAGTTAGGGATAGTATTAGACCCAAGTTAGAGCTGGGTTAGGGATAGTATTAGACCCGACTTAGAGCTGGGTTAGGGATAGTATTAGACCCGACTTAGAGCTGGGTTAGGGATAGTATTAGACCCGACTTAAGAGCTGAGTTAGGGATAGTATTAGACCCGACTTAGAGCTGAGTTAGGGATAGTATTAGACCCAAGTTAGAGCTGAGTTAGGGATAGTATTAGACCCAAGTTAGAGCTGGGTTAGGGATAGTATTAGACCCAAGTTAGAGCTGAGTTAGGGATAGTATTAGACCCGAGTTAGAGCTGGGTTAGGGATAGTATTAGACCCGACTTAGAGCTGAGTTAGGGATAGTATTAGACCCGAGTTAGAGCTGGGTTAGGGATAGTATTAGACCCGACTTAGAGCTGAGTTAGGGATAGTATTAGACCCGAGTTAGAGCTGGGTTAGGGATAGTATTAGACCCGACTTAGAGCTGGGTTAGGGATAGTATTAGACCCGACTTAGAGCTGGGTTAGGGATAGTATTAGACCCGACTTAAGAGCTGAGTTAGGGATAGTATTAGACCCGACTTAGAGCTGAGTTAGGGATAGTATTAGACCCAAGTTAGAGCTGAGTTAGGGATAGTATTAGACCCAAGTTAGAGCTGGGTTAGGGATAGTATTAGACCCAAGTTAGAGCTGAGTTAGGGATAGTATTAGACCCGAGTTAGAGCTGGGTTAGGGATAGTATTAGACCCGACTTAGAGCTGAGTTAGGGATAGTATTAGACCCGAGTTAGAGCTGGGTTAGGGATAGTATTAGACCCGAGTTAGAGCTGGGTTAGGGATAGTATTAGACCCGAGTTAGAGCTGGGTTAGGGATAGTATTAGACCCGAGTTAGAGCTGAGATAGTTCTCGTGTTAGACCAGAATCGCGTCTCGTGTTAGAGCCGCGTTCGTTGAGCCCGGGCCGGGTCTCGGGTTGGAGCCGCTCACCACCTCCGCCACCTCAAGCCTCCACATTCACACACCAAACCGCGAGACAACTTCACCAGCGCACTGCTGCTGCTGCCACTGCCGCCACTGCTGCTGTTTGTGTGTTTTGTGTGTTTCACGACCCTGAGGGGCACCGTCCCTGGCACCGCAACCGCTAGGCCGAGACGCCCTCCGATCGCCGGCGTCGCAACTCGGGAGCGTTTTAAACCTCGCTGCGTCGTGCCGGGGGACATTCGTGGCTATGCTGGTTAATGACGACGTCTTAGCGGTGACCCCGCGACCTTGAGTCGAGGTCGAGAGGCGCTGAGGGGGGCAGCTCACCCTCCAGGACGACGCCGCGACGTCTCCGCTGCTGCTGCTGCTCGCCGCCATTGCCGCCTCGTCACGGTCACGTGACCCCTCCCTCCCCCAGGGAAACAAGAGACGCGAATTTTTAAATTATTATTATTACATGTTATTACAGATTATAACGTTATAATAACATAATATAGTATTTTTGTGTTATTGTAATGTTTATGCTAAATTCATATATTGTGTAATATGTTATAATATATAGTATAATGTTACAATAACATGAAATTGCATGTAATTATATTATATTAATATATTGTTATTAAAATATATGATACGATATTAATATAATATATTATAATACTATTATATTAGAATATCACAATATAACAACATATTATTCATATATATTAATATTTAATTAGAATGCATGATCAAAAATAATATATTATTACATAATTGTATATTTCACTTTTTATATACAATTCTATAATATTAGAATATATAAGCA
Organism: Lampetra planeri; assembly: GCF_965212315.1. NCBI lineage: Eukaryota > Metazoa > Chordata > Hyperoartia > Petromyzontiformes > Petromyzontidae > Lampetra > Lampetra planeri. Next base: position 3,878,622 of record NC_136143.1, read on the forward strand.
ATTATTATTCTTAAAATAATTATTATAATCAATAGAAATATCAGCACCACCGTCAAAACAACATCATCATCATCATCAATAGAGCCGTCTCATTCGCCAATTGGCCACAAGCTCAGGGAATCAACTTTCTAAAAAATTCTAACGTCGGGGTCCAACGTTGTGCTAACGTTAGGACGACGTTGGCATTTTTGTTGGTAGGAACCACCTGGTTCCACCAGTCCACAGGGGATTATTGTGTCCGTCCGTCCGTCGTGAATCCAAAAATGGGAGGGGTGGGGCTGGGTGGAGAGAGGAGGGTGGGGAGGGGCTGGGTGGGGAGGGTGGGGAGGGGCTGGGTGGGGAGGGACTGGGTGGTGCTGGGTGGGGGGTGGGAGGGGTGGGGCTGGGTGGGGGGTGGGAGCAGTGGGGCTGGGCGGGGAGGGGCTGGGTGGGGAGGGTGGGGAGGGGAGGGTGGGGCTGGGTGGGGGGTGGGAGGGGTGGGGCTGGGTGGGGAGGGGCTGGGTGGGGAGGGGAAGGTGGGGAGGGGCTGGGTGGGGAGGGTGGGGAGGGGAGGGTGGGGCTGGGTGGGGGGTGGGAGGGGTGGGGCTGGGTGGGGGGTGGGAGGGGTGGGGCTGGGTGGGGAGGCGCTGGTCACCCCGTGGTGCACTTATAAAACTCAACGTTTAACCTACTCACGCCGGCTTGTGCCCGCCCTCACAGTCGGGCATATTTGCGGAATACACCACGCCGTCGTTGACCCTGGCCATTGAACGAGCAACCCAACGTTCCTACCAGCTCCCTCCGCAGGAATGTGTTCATTGGAAGTCGGCTCGGTGGGCTGTTGATGGTTTATTTTTTCTTTAGGGGTAGGGGGGGTCTCTCATTACTCGACGCCAAACATCTCCATTGTTATAGTCACACCCTGCTTTATAATTCAGTTCGAATTTTGTTAATTTACTTTACGTGATACACGAACGGCAGAGTTAAATCAAAGTTAACAATTCACAAAGATCTTTTTTTTTACCTTCGGCTCATAACTCGTGGTTATAAGCCCCAGTAAACAAGCGACGTCGGATTAACGTTGCTCCAAGTTGACTCAACTTTCTCCAACGTTAACCCAACGTTGCGCGTTTATCAGTGGATGGGAGCACCCCATGCCACTCCACTCGCTCTCTCCCTGCCGTCTCGGAGAGTTTCCCTGCACAGGGCTGGCTGTGTGCTGCGGGGCTGTGTGCTACAGGGCTGTGTGCTGCAGGGCTGTGTGCTGCAGGGCTGTGTTTGACACGGGGTTGTGTGCGACACGGGCTGTGTGTGACGCAGGGGCTGTGTGTGCTGCGGGGCTGTGTGTGACGCAGGGGCTGTGTGACACGGAGCTGTGTGTGACACGGGGCTGTGTGTGTCACAGGGCTGTGTGTGACACACAGGCTGTGTATGACACAGGCTGTGTGTGACACAGGCTGTGTGTGACACAGGCTGTGTGTGACACGGGGCTGTGTGTGCTGCAGAGCTCTGCGAGTCTGCGTGCGGCTTGCTGTGTGCGCTGCTTGTCGCCTGGTGGTGCTGTAGGTGGCGCTGTTGTCACACGAATGAGCGACCCCCGATGGGCTCCGGGTCCCGCGGACTCCTCGTGGCGCGAGACCCCCGCGGGCACCGGCAACAGCCCCCCGCCCCTATCCCCCAGGTGCCACGTGGCGCGAGAGATGGGGGACACGGGAGGAATGATTCAAAACAAGGGGCCGTCCATAAATGACGTCATGCGATTATGGACGATTTTTAATCCCCCCCCCCCTCGTCACACGGCGTCACAAAAGTCAGACCCCCCCCCTCAAATATGACGTCACAAAGCTCTGCCCCCCCCCCCCCCCCAAATAAAACATGCTTCAAATCGCTTTAAACTATTGTCATTGTAGTGCGTATTTAATGTGGCGCTGCACTCTCATGTTGTAGGAGAAAACATTTATTAAAAAGTCTATTTAATCAAGTAGAACATGTCTATATTTATTTAAATTTGCGCATTTTGATGTAACGTCACATTTCTCACCCCCCCCCCCCTCGTCACACATCGTCACAAATGTCTGACCCCCCCCCCCCCTATGTGTTTGACGTCATTTATGGACGGCCCCAAAGTTCCCGATAGTGGTAGGCGAGGTGGGGGTTGTGTGGTGGTAGTTGTGATGGAGGTTGTGCGGCGGTGGTGGTGGTAGTTGTGATGGATGGTTGTGGTATTGCTGGTGATAGTGACGGAAGTTGTGGTCGTGGTTCCGATGGAGTTGGTTGTTGGCGCTGCAGGGCCTGCGGTGTTGGTACAGGTACACATAGAGACACTCCGTGGGGACACTGTTGTGTTCTTGCGAATGGCAGCAGTATGTTCAGGAACGTAATGCCAATGTCGAGGTCTGCTGATCGCTACGACGAGAGGTGTCGTTGTTCTGTACCTCCTCCGCTGAAAGAGCGCAGGCCACAGTCGGTTTACTATGTGGTCCTTAGTTTGGGTTGCTAAGTGGTTACCATACATTGTCATGGTCTGCATCACAGTGGAGGTTCAAGCGCCCGTGATGCTATTCTAAAGAGTAGGCTGCGTGTGCCTGTAGGACAGCTGCCATCAGCCCTCCCCTCCCCCCCAATGTCAATCGATTCGACCACTGCTCAGAAGTGGCATAGCTGAGCTGCATCGGAGCTTGTGATTGAGATGCCAGGGACATTAATGACCCGATGAATGCAAATCCACACTTGTTGTCGTAAACACATAAAAGCGATATTTTGTAATCAAGTTGTAAAAAAAAATCACGAAAAGATTTAGCTGTTTTTTTATACACAAAACACTAAACTGGTCCACACTAGCTCATGAAACCAAACCACTGTACATTGGTAAAATTCTGTCACCTAAATTATAGAAAAAATCCCTTTCCACCGTGGTAATAAGCAAAAGATGTCAAACTTCGTTTCACGTTATTTATATATGTGTGTGTGTGTGTTTATAAGAAAAACCCCACGTATACACACACACGATGGAAGGTCTGTTGCAATACATCTCGAGTAAATTGTGTTCACCTTTCACACTTTGACATCGTTAATTCCACTGCCTCGAGTCGTGGGCGTTACCAGAAGATCTCGGATCGCGGTGGGGGTAGAGAGGTGGCGATTGGGGGGGGGGGTGGATTAAAGGTCACCCAAGGACACACGCAGGTTCTTGTAACTGTACACTTATCCGAATTAAATACAGGAAACTCAACACACTCAACAACACTGCCTTTAAAAAAAAAGAAGAAAAAACACCCATCGATAACGTTTCGGGCAATGGGCCTTCTTTATGGGACATAAACTGATTGGATGGGCCATTCAGTTGTGCTAATCGGGGTTGTGCACCTCTGCCAAGGCAGCAGCAGCAGTATCGCCAAATCATTCGCTTAAATATACAGGGTGATCCAGACGCTTATATGTCTTCAACAATTCTCCCTGTTAACGCGGTGGGGTATCTATACATGGATCACGGTGTGTGTGTTCGATTCCGGACAGGTCGTCACTGCACCAACACGCACTGACCAGCGTGGTGAGGTATGGTCAAACAACCGCCGTTATCGACACGGAGTGGAGGGAGGCAATCATCCAGCAGAGGATTGAGCATAGTCGATAATGATGATTATGACAATGATTGTGTCGCCATGATAAAAAAAAAATGCTTATTTGGCACAATTCGCCGCAGGCGGGTCTTAATCCAGTTGTGCAAATTCCACATTCCTACGGCTGGGACCGGTTAATCCATGACAACACATCCACAATTGGTATGGTGGTTGAAACTAAACACAACAACCCAGCCGTGTGTCCGTTTTTCCTCTTCGCAAGTTCTGCTCTGACTGTGCTACCGGAGTCGTGCCATGAGCCCCACTTGGAGAGATTCAATTGGAGACTTTCCCAGTAGTCAGCAGCGAATCATTCATTGTTAGGCAACGGCCCGCGGATGGAGAATTCCCAGAACTAAATTCTGAGATCCGTTCAAGCGGACCTGTACATCCACAAGACACCAAATAACCGGTCCAGAGTTGTTGCACTCCCCGAAGGCTGTGTGGGTGGAGGGAAAGTGTAAAGTAAAGTTTATATATATTTGGAGAAAGATTATCTGCTTATTTTTCTATTTCTATTTATTTATTAGCGAATCTTCTCTGTAGCTCGTGCCGGACACGTGTCCCATTGGTCGCAGTCAACCCCAACAATCATGTTAATTCTCAGAAACGCGTAACATCGAATTATTGTGTTGCCGAATTAAGGGGGAAATATAAACTTTACGTCATGTGTTTTTGAGTGCTGTCATTGGCAACCCGACTGAGACCACAAACTCGCTACGCTTGAGAACCCGATCTAACAATGGGCGGTTGAATTCGGATTTTAACTCTGGACTCGAGGTCTCCAACACGGCCATTATGAACCTTCCTGAGACAGGGAGAGAGACTCAGAATCTCAACAATGCTGAATCATGGTCTGCCATACCCAGGGCTTAGACCCAAGATTCCCAACAATCCGGCAGGTGGTTTCTCACATGGCTATGACGAACCCCACTTAGAACCTGGTTCGATATCAGCGGCACCGACTCCATCTCTCTGAACGGTGCCGAGCCACCATCCCACGCCTCCCACGCGCTCATTCCTCGGATGCTCGGGTGGACCTAAGGTCAAAATAAAATATGAAAAAAACCCCCCCAAAATTATTTCGACTTTGCCAGGTCAGTGTCAGCAGATATTTCTCACGCCCATATCAAGCCATTTCTTCCTCTATAATTTGCATAAATCACTCCTGCATTCTTTCCACAACAGCCAGGCACTTGCTGCTGCTGCTGATGATGATGATACTACTGCTGATGCTACTGCCGCTATTGCTGCCTCTGATTAAACTACTTGTGATGCTGCTGATGTGGCTGCTCTTACTACTATGCGACTGCTGTTGCTGATGCTACTGCTTCTCCTGCTGATGCTCTTTCTGCTTCTGATTCAACTATTGCTGCTGATGATACCTCTGAAGCGGCTGTCAGTGCAGATGGAACTGCTGCTTCTGATGCAAGTGCTGATACTAGTGCTGTTGTTGCTTTTGCTGCTTCTGTTTTATCTGCTGCTGCTTTTGATTCAACTCGTGTTGCTGCTGTTGCTGCCGATGCAAATGATGTTTATGATGCAAGTACTGCTGCTGATATTGCTGCTTCTGATTAAACTTTTGTTGCTGATGCTTCTGCTGCCGTTACTACCGATGCAACTGCGCTTTTCTGATGCAAGTACTGGCACCGATGCTGAGTGCTGTTGCTACTACGACTGCTGCTGCGGCGGCTGCTGCTGCTGCAAGAAATTCAAGGGGCTCCCCCTGTACCCTCCCAAAATAAACGCCCCTGTGCGGCGCGGGTTCGCTTTGATGATGCCGCCTCCGATGACGCAAGTCTAAGTTGGAATGCGGTTGAGGGCGCGTGGTGGGTGGGGGTTGCGTGTGCGCCCAGACCGCGTGCTGATGGCGGGTTAGCCCGTTCAGGTCATGGCTAGGGTTAGGGTTCATCTGTAAATATGCGTTCCACCTTTTTTCCCCACTGTCGAGCAAACCCTGGACACATATCTCAGTGAGCACCAGGTCTGCTATTAACACCGTGCACGACCTTACTACATACCAATTCAGAACTTATTGGTCACCCCGTGTCTCTTATAAATCTCAACGTTCATCCTACAAAGTCCCATCACAAGGGAGAAACACAAACAAATAGACACAAAACATTGCCCGTATTGAAACGGCTGTACGCCGTATGGACCCGATAACTACATTTTCCTGTACAAGAATACGGGGTAAACCGTATGGGTCGGCAGGTTTGCGAGTCTGCGTTAAGTTTGGTCTCTCGTCTAAGTGGGCAAATTCCAGCTCGGATTCGATCGACATTCGAGGTGACACCTCCCCTGCACCAGGCCACGTGGGAACGTGCGGCGCCAATTGAAGCGACTCTAAGAGTTGGTTCTGATGTCAACCTCGCGGTAGTCCATTGCTGTCTGCGAGACGTCACTGTGTGCCAAGAGACCGGGAGAAGATCGGCGCGTGGCGGGGTACACAAATACAAAGACGCCCCGTGTAGCCTTTAACAGGCTGCCGGGGCAAGTGCTGTTAGCGAGTAGCACCTATGAAGGCTGGCACGGCACACGAGGGGGTGGGTGGTCAGCACCACGCCCGGCCGCCTTTGTCTCCCTCGTTGCTGATGTTTATGCACTGCACCAAGGACTCATTTGAGGCTGAGTCGGCTTATGAGACGCCCAGGACGTGTTCGAATATTCGTCACTGTTCGCAATCGCGAGCGGGGAATCCAACTCGAGTCGCAGGGCTCGTAGCGCAGCGCGCTAACCACTGTGCCACCGCTCCCCACGCCGGCACGCGCGCGTCTCCCCCTCCCCCCCCCACGGTCGTGGTGGTGGTGGTGCCTATAGTGATAAGGATCACGCAAACTCCACGATAGCATGGCGGGGTCCCCAGTCTCACGCCCGTGGGCTCGTGAACGCGACACCTGTTCAGGTGCGAACCGGTACCATTTTCGCTCTTCTGGGGCGCGGTTCCTCCCGCGTTTCCGCTCCGCGGTGACGCGGCGTGCACGGCCCCGGCGTCAAGCGACGGCGACGACGACGACGATGAACTCGCCGTGAGATGTTGGTCGTCTCGGCGTGAAAAGATCTCGACGTGAGATGACCGTGACGTCGCTGCTGCTGCTGCTGCTGCCGCTGCTGCTGCTTCGGGGAGGCCCAGACACGGCTCACCGGCGGCTCATCCACTCGACTCCCCAGGGACACCCCGGCGAGACGCACTTACCTGGCGGCACAGGTACGGGAAGCGCGCCTCGGGGTCACAGATGTCACGGCGGCGTGCTGTACAGTGTAAGTGTTTACAAAGTGTGTACCACCCCCTCGTGTGCCCTGCCGGACTCGATAGGTCCTCGCTGACAACACTTGCCCAAACGTGTAAAGTGTGTGTGCGTGTGTGTGCGCGTGTGGGCGTGTGTGTGTGGCTGCGAGTGTTGTGGTGGTTCGCGCAAGTGTTGTAAGTTGTGTGTGGGTGCGGGGTACGTGTTTCTACAAAGTGTGTGTGTCTCGCTGTTTGCCATGCTGTTTGTAAGTGCAAATATGTGTTTGCGTGTGTCTTTGTGTGGGTATGGAAAGTGGCTGTGTATGTTTATGTGTCTTTGCGCTTATATATGCGAAAGTATGACTACAAGTAGACACGTGTGTGTAGGTGTATGTGTGTATGAGTATCTGGTGTTGTTATAAACATCGCCACTGGGGAGGCAAAGGCGACCGGGCGTGGTGTTGACCACCCACCCCTCGTGTCGTGTGCTGGCACGTGCCATGCCTTCAAAGGTGCTACTCGCGAACAGCACTTGCCCCAAACGTATGGCAAGGGTATACGGGGGGTCTTTGTGTGTATGTCTCTGTCTATTGTGTGTGGAAGTGTACTCGTGTGCTCGGAGCGTGTGTGCTTTCAGTGTGTATGTGCAGACAGTATTTGTTTGCATGTGGGGAGCGGTGGTGCAGTGGTCAGCTCACTCCGCCACGAACCCGGCAACCCGATCATGGTCAACATCAGAGACGGATCATTATTATTGAACCAGCACCGTGCCTCTCCAGCTTTCAATGAGTACCTGGCGTGGTGTGTACATATCAGCACTGGGGAGACAAAGGCGGCCGGGCGTGGTATTGGCCACATCACTCCCTCGTGTGCCGTGCCGTCCTTCATAGGTGCTCTCTGACAACACTTGCCCCAACAGTCTACTAGCGCTACGGGGGGGACCTTTGTCTTTATACATGGGGTGGGGGAGGGGGGTCCTTTTGTAAGTACAAGTTTTTCTGGGCGGGTGTGAAAGTACGTGTCTTTATAAGTATAGTATAGGTTCATAATAGAGGTTGTTGGGTTATATCGCGTAAATATAAATGCGTCGTAAAACCCGCCACCACCCGACACAGCCAATTAGTGAGGGTTGTCACACGTAAGCCATGCCAATTCGTTACGAGCTGAGCACACCGGCGTGTTGGATAGTAAAACCAACAACATTTACAATTCGAGTACGACGTTTCGCCAGTAATTACAACCAGCATTATCAGGCGGACAGCCAAAGTTGTTGAGACATCCTCCTGGCTGTCCGCCTGTATTTTACTCTCCAACACACCGGTTAGTGCCGAACTAGTAACGAATTGACACGTTTTGTTTACGTGACAATCCTTACTAGTTGGCTGTGTCGGGGAGTGGCGGGTTTAACAAAACATTTATATTTACGCGATCTCACCCAAAAACCTCGATTATGGATAATATTGGTCGCGAAAGCCTATACGTGTTAATAAGTATAGGTGTATGTAAGTGTGGGAATGTGTAGAAGCGTGGTTGTGTGGGTCTGTGTTTGTAGGGGTGTATGGGTGTACGTCGACTCAGCCTCAAATTAAGTACTTGGTGCGGTGTGTAAACATCGCCACTGGGGAAACAAAGGCGGGCGGGCGTGGTATTGGGCTATTGGCCACCCACCCCCGCATGTGCCTTGCCGGTCTTTATAGGTGCTCGCTAACAGGACTTGCCCTTCCAGTCTGTTCAGGCTATAGGGGGGATCTTTGTCTTGTGTGGGTGTCGTGGTTAGCGCGCTGCGCTCCGATCCCTGCGACCCGAGTTCGATTCTCGCTCACGGCCAACACCAGCGACGATTACATCTGAACCTGTTCTGAGTATTTGGTGCGCTGTGTAAACATTTCCACTGGGGAGACAAAGGCGGCCGGGCGTGGTGTTGGGCAGCCTCGGGTGCCGTTTCGGCCTTCGTAGGTGCCCGCTAACAGCACTTGTCCCTGCAGTCTGTCAAGGCTGTACGTGGCATCTTTGTCTTTGCTTTACGTTCATTTATGAATGAACACTAATTTATGGTTTCGCAACATTTCTTCCATTTCGCCATGTGACGCAATCGTTTTTTTTCGTTCTGCTTTCTATTTAATTCGTTGATGCCGTGCAGTAATTGCATTCGTTCGTATTTGCGTTTGTTGTTGTGGTAATTGTTATTGTTTGACTTGCATCCCACTGGGATTTTTGCACACAGCGTTGAAATGCGGTGTTTTTTTCTGGAAGGCTTTGCTGTTCTTTCCAGGATTTTTCTGTTGCGTGTTAGTCACTTTAAGACGTTTCTTGTTCACGCTTTTGTTTTGTTGCGGTTGCACCCGAGTCAAGAGCCGCATGGCTCACAGGGTTACACCTAATAAATGAAGTTAAATGAAAACCCGTGCCACTTTTGAGAATCATAACTCCGACATATCGCTGACTCCAGAACTATCGCCTGCTTCTCTGCTCAACCCAACTCGCGGACACTTGCAAAGCCCCGGAAATCCGAAATTCGATTCCCGCTCACGGCCAAATCAACGGTGGCGCTTGCAGTCTCCAGCCGGTCCTTGTTGCTGGCTTTCCTTCTTAGGTCGACCCAGCCTCGAACGAGCACACTGCCTGGCGCAGGTGTGTACAACATCAGCGATCACTCCACCCTCTCGTGCACCTTGTTGACCCTTAATAGGTGCTCGCTAACTGTGCTTTCCACTGACGGGGTGGTGGTGGGGGAGGGGTTTTGGGGATTTCTTAGCTGCCTGTTTTGGGGCACGATGCGTTAATTGACCTCACCTGGGCTCGCCCCACCACCTCCCCCCACCCCCCGAAGGAGGATGGGTGGGGGCGCACTTTCGATCAAAGGGCCGTCCATAAATGATGTCACGCACCTAGGGGGGGGGGGGGGGGTCAGACATTTGTGACGATGTGTGACGAGGGAGGGGGGTTGAGAAATGTGACGTCACATCAAAATGCGCAACTTTAAATAACTATAGACAACACGTTCTACTTAATTAAATAGACGTTTTAATAAATGTTTTCTCTTACAACATCAGAATGCAGCGCCACATTAAATACGCACTTCAATGACAATAGTTTAAAGCGATTTGAAGCATGTTTTATTTGGGGGGGGGCAGAGCTTTGTGACGTCATATTTGAGGGGGGGGGTCTGACTTTTTGTGACGCCGTGTGACGAAGTGGGGGGGGGGGGGGTCAAAAATCGTCAAAAATCGCGTGACGTCATTTACGGACGGTCCCCAAGGAGGTGATTGATGCCTTCGTCTCTTCCCGTTTGACGCGCGGTCCACCTCGTCACGATCTCTCTCGCCTCCGCGCATCGTGCCCATGGCGACTCCACTGCTGGATGAGGTCCGCTCTCTAAGTCTCGTCTCCGCCGAGCGAAATTGAACCTTTAATGTTGTGCCCATTACCGCATAAGTGGTCATCTAACGCGGCATAAGTGGTCATCTAACGCGGCGTATGTGCACGCGCGCGCGTGTTAACGACCACGCGCACGCTCACAATGATCGCACGCTTCACATGAAGCGTCGAAGTGGGCGCGTGCGTGTCGTTTGTGTCGGTCGAGGAGCGGTGGCGCAGTGGTTAGCGCGCTGCGTCAAGAGCGCAGCAACCCGAGGGCGAAAGTTTGTGGGGACATTCGACTCAGCCTCGTATGAGTGCCTGCGTCGATGTGTGCACATCGCCAATAGGGAGACAAAGGCGGCCGGGGATTGGCGTTGACCACCCAACCGCTGCGTGTGCCGTGCCGGCCTTCGTAGGTGCTCGCCAACAGCACTTGCCCCAACAGTCTGTTAAGGTTACAGGGGAGGGGGAGCGGTGGCGCAGTGGTTAGCGCTCTAACGCAATGGTCCCGGGACAACCCGAGGTTGATGTTACGTCATCGCCTCACAGGAACCGTCTTGCTCGCTACCCCACGCCCATTTACCAGCGTGGTGAAGTATGGTCAAATACTATTGTAATACTGTAGTATGTATCATCGTGCTACATGTGTTAGGCATAGAGGTTCATAGTCATACGTGGGTGACCCGTACGCAATTGCTTGTGTTGCGATCGAAACGTCGTAGATTTTTCGTTTAATTTCTTTGAACCTATCTACGTCGCTTTACCGAAAGACCCCCCAAAGAATATGAATTCCTGCAGTCGAGAAAGCTTTTAGTCAAGAAATAGAAATGTGTTTACTCTTTGTTTCTTTCGGCAAAGTCACGTAGGTATAAAATAAAATAAATCGCGATCGAAAGGTCGTGATTTATTTTATTTTCTACCTACGTGACTTCACCGAAAGAACCAAAGAGTATGGATTCCTGCAGTCACGAAAGCTTCAAATAAAAATATAAATGTGTTTATCTCACGTATATTTGCCGAAACGCGTTAAAGTCACTTTCGAGCCATCCGATGTGGTTGCGGCGTTGCGTCTCCGAATTGTGTCGCGGCGTTGATTTGCGACGTTCCCAACCGCGTGCAGGGGTTGTTGGGTGGCTGGGATGGAGAAGTGGTGGGCTGGGGTGGGGGTGGGGGGTAGCTCACGGGAGCGAAACGTCTGAACTCCACGCCTGCAACAACAGCTCGAAAGCAATCGAGCGGCGGCCAGACAGACCTCCACCGCAGACACATTCCGGTCTCACGGTAACGAAACCAACGCTGTTTCGGACTCCGCTGTGGAGTTTCATTGGCGGATTAATGAACTCTACCCCCCATCACATTTACCTGTGTGTTGAACTTCTTTCGCACCGTACGTGGCCAACCGTGCTAATCGGAGGTGCGGGCGAAAGACAACAAACTCAAGATCTGTAACCCCCCCCGCACCACCACCACCCCAAGCTCCCTTTGCCATTCCACTGCTCTGGATGACGGCACCACGTGTCGGGCATCACGGGTCAGCCACGTTGGCTGTTTGGTCATACTTCACCGCGCTGGTCAATGCGGGTTGGTGACGGTTTAGGGGGTGGCTCAAGCGCCCGGGAATCGAATGCATTGCAGCCTCCTCCCTCCCAGCCACGTGTCCGTGTGTGCGCGGCAGTGAAGCGGTCCTGGGCCTCCCCCTAGGTCGACTCAGCCTCAAATGAGTAGTTGGGGTGGGGTATAAACATCGCCACTCGGGGAGACAAAGGCGGCCGGGCGTGGTGCTGGCCAACCACCTCGTCGTGCGCCGTTCCGGCCTTAATAGGTGCTCGCCAACTGCACTTGCCAACAGTCTGTGAAGGCTACATGGGGGATCTTTGTCCGGTTCTGGGCCTCCCCAAGTTCGACTCAGCCCTAAATTATTAGCTGTCAGAGGTGTAAACCTCAACACTGGGGAAAGAACGTCGGGCAAGCGTGGTGCTGACCACGCCACAACCTCGTGCGCCGTATGCGACACCAGGTACAACAACACGTGATACAAATACTGTCACACAAAATACAAAGACCCCCCCCCCCCCATAGCACTTGCCCCAACAGTCCGCAGAGGCTACACGGGGGATCCTCTGTCTTTTGCTTTGCTCCAGCAGCGATGGACGCACGTGTGGACCCAGAGCCACCTTCGGATCTGGGGTCAAGGGTTCAATTGTACAAAGAAACGATCGGATTTTACGGCCGCGTAATCTGCTCAACAATTCACGTGGAGGGGTTTTTGTTGTTGGTTGGCGGCGGCGGCGGTGGTGGTGGTGTTGATATCGATAAGACGGATCCCCCGGCAACTGTAATGGGGAATTCCCAATTAGATCGCTTCGGGTTTGCCGGCCTACGGGTTTCGCGCGCGGAACCACGGACCCGATCTCTCCGCCGTTCCAGAGTTCGCCGGCTCGATCTCTCGGCGCGGCAGTTGAGGCAATGGAAAATTTGATTAAATCCCCCCCCCCCTCACCGCCCCCGCCCAGCACGCCGCAGCCTCCGTAGACCCAGCATGCCAAATTGGTAACGCAGCGTGAGTCATTGGAAGGTTGGTGACGTTTGGTGGGGTAGAATGTGAGTACTCACACCCGCCTCCATGCTCATTTGAGCAGGAAGCCACTTTAGACTTGACTGACTAATTCTCTTTTTTTACCCTGCCATCTCTCCCCAGGCATATTGGCCAATTGCGGGGGAGTAGCTTTGGGATTCGTGAATGCATCTGTGCGGAGCTTGGAGTGTCATGCCCGAATGCGTGGTGTATGTTTTTCTCCAAGTTCTCCGGTTTCTTCCCGAACGCTCGCGAATCGTCTTGGTCAGACATCCGAATGTGTCAGGACCCCTTTCCGAAAGGGGCCTTGAGACTCAATGAGGCTTTCCCCGGGGGCATTCGTGCACTGGCATTCAAGTTATTCTTCTTCTCCAATATTAGTATTATTCAGTGCATACATTAATTGAAGCAGGCATTTTGACGTCTTATGCCGTAATACCATTTTCACCAAATCGCGGTGAAGTACGGTCATGCGCCGCACCGTGTGTGCCAGGGCATTGCAGGGCTGCGCCTCTATCCTTGTGTCGCCGTCACACGATTGACGAAACTGCCAAACCCCGACATCACGATTTCCCCCTCGACTTGAGGTCGGAAAGGGGAAATCAAAACTCCGTATCCAGAAACGCAGAAACCTCACAAATCTATTTGGTGATGCTGCTGCTGCTGCTTTGGCAACCGTACACAGGAGCCTTAACTCAGAATCATGATCTATTACTGGAGGAATCCGATGAGCTATTAAGCTCTTTCTTGTTTACAGATGTCCAGTAGGGGCAGGTCAGAACGTCACAACAACAAATCATACCAAGACACGATAGCAAAGTATAAGAAAGGTAAACAAATCACTTAAAACGTATTTACAAATAAAGACGACACTTTTTTCATCTTACCAGGTAAAGTCCACTGAGCTCTTAGCTTATTTTTTAGAAGCGACCAGGCCACAAGCGATAGCTCTACGAAGTTGCTTATCGTGTGGACATTTATAGCAGCAAAATAATCGGAATAATCTCGACACACGTTTCTACACCATACACCCGCAGCACTTTCGTCAACAGTACCGTGACCTTAAAATGAAAAAAAGCGAAACTATATACGTAATAGGCGACGCTTTGCATAAGGGTCATTGACCGAAACGCCGCCAATTATTTTATTTGAAAGGTCACTCACTGTTATTCGGAATCTTTATTTCGACTGAAGCGAATCCGATGAGCTATCAAGCTCTTTTTCACATAAATCCAGTTGCTATTTTTCGCAGGCATTATTGACGAGCGTGTTCAGGTTTCTGACACTAAACCAGGTCGGCCTGTTGGAACCGCGCTGGTAGCAGGTCACGTGGTGGCCCAGCGGTAGAGCGAGCAGCTAGCAAACAATCGCAGGTCGCGAGTTCAAATCCTGGTTAGGGGCGATGGGAGGATGGGGGGGGGTCATGACTCAGCCCATCATCATTACCCCTACCCTCCGACATCGTTAAAATAAGTACCACTTTGTAGGAAATGCAACAGTGGTCCTGCTATGGAGATTATTCGACCCAACCCCCCATCCCCCTCCCGCCATAGGAATGTGGAATTTCCACCAATGTCTTCGGCAGGGCTGTACATGGGACATGAGCACCGATGCCTCGTGGCTCGTTTGAACAGGAAATCAGTGGGTGATTTATTGCATCATTAAGTGATACCATCATTGTCATTATCATCGCTAATAGTATTCGTCGTTTGCAGTGTAACTACGGAGGTTGCTACCGAGTGTAACATTTTACCTGGAAATTTTGTTTTATTGAAAGATGTAAACCTGGATAATAGCTCTAGATGGAACATATCATTGGCAAAGACGGCGTCTGCGATGATGCAGGGCTACCGTTCATCTCCCCAGGTGCCTCTGCTCAGGCGCCAGGTTCAAGTTCCAAGGTCGATTTGTTGAGCCAAGTGAGAAAGTCGAGAGAGACCCGGATGGATGACTCTCACCTGGAAAGGGGATTCCTGGGGGGCGTCAGTCTGCCAGTAGGGGGCGATTATTGATGCTGCTGCTGTGTGTGTGTGATCACAAGCGAGTATCATTCGCGGCGTAATGTTCAAATGACCGCATCAAGGTCGTCATTAAAAGAGTTACGGTTTCACATAATCGCCACTGATGTTATATCCGTGGTTGCGGAATCGAAGTGAAGTGTGCTAACCATTACGCCCACCGCTCCACCCAGACATACACGCGCAAAGACAAAGATCCTCAGCATAGCCATTAACAGACTGTCGGGGCTACGTGCTGTTAGCGAGTAGCAGCACCTACGAAGGCCGGCACTGTGGCACACGAGGGGGTGGGTGGGTGGCCAGCACCACGCTCCCCGACTGCTGATGTCTACCACACAGCACCAGGCAAGCTCTCATTCGAGGCTGGGTCAACATGACGCGGTTCACACATTCGCAACCGATGTTCGACCGTGAACGGGAAATCCAACTCGGGTCGCCGGGTTCGTAGGATTGGGACAGCGCGCTACTTATCCCCACCACGCTACTGCTCTCCGCCAACGCACGTGTGTGGCTGGGTGGCTGTTATGACCACTCCTACCCAGTCCGCTCCTCTCTCGCTACCGTGGCCCGCAATCAAAGGGGGTGGGGGGTGGGGGAGAGTGCCACCAGGCAGCAGCTGCAGCCACGCGGTCGATGTGTGTTGCGTGGTTGTGCAGCGCTGTGCGACTTTCCGTTCGGCGCGCGCATCTTCGGGGCGACAATCGAGTCAGTAGGGAGAGAGCCACAATGAAACCGCGCCGCGGAGAAATCCGCGTCTCGGTGACACGCGCACGCTCACGACCGCAAATGAATAAAAAAAAGTTTTTGCATTTATTTAATTTCTTTCCGGAACCGCACCGTTTCTCTTGGTCTAGAATTCCCCCTTCGAGAGGGGAGGTGAGCTCTGAGTCACCTCGCCCACGTGTGTTTTTGCGCGTATAAAAAGCTCACAGGCCCCTAAACCACCCGCAGATGCCGGTGACTGTAGGCCCGAACGCAACTCTGAGGACCGCTGGCGAGTGCCCCATCACCATCTCCACCACCACCACTCTTCTCCTCCTCCTCCTCCATCACCAACACCTCTTCCTTCTCCAGCAGCGAGCGACGTTTGGCTCGCCCGGCTATGTCTAAGCGCGCAGGTAACGCCACACCTGTGCACGGCACGGTCGGTGCACGCATCGCTGCATGATGAATCGATGGGTGGGATAGGTAGGCGAAGTAGACAAATGTGCGGATTAGAGCTGTGGACAGATGGACAGACAGACGGTTGGACAGATTGACAGGTTGTTGGACAGATATGTGGGGAGACATATGGATGGACGGACAGATGGACATACAGATGGGCAGATAGGACGTCAAGCAGATCGGCAGGGTCCTAAGTTTCTAGATGTGAATTTTAAACCGACTGCATTTCCGATCTTCTCCATGTACACACTGCCAGGCGTTTCCTCTTCGGTGATGGTGGTGATGGTGTACGTGGGGAGCTATTGAGTTTCGTGGGATTACGCGTTGTTCGCGAGCAGCGATTGAGACTTCTCGACAAGAGGGTGGCTCGCATACACACACAGACATTGTCTTGCACAGACACACAACGAAAGACAAAGATACCCCGTGAAGCCTTAACATACTTTGGGGCTCGCTGACCGCTACGCCACCGCTCTCGCCGCTGTGGACTCGCCACTTCCCTGTAAATCTCCGGTGCGTCTTGTCGTGCGGGGTGACGGCGGTGATGGGGGTGATGTTTACGATGGTGGGCTCACACGTGGGTGATGGCGTTGGTAGTGGGGGGGTGGGTGATGGTTGGTGGGGTAATAGGTGATTGTCGTGATGGTGGTGGTGATTTTGTTGGGGTTGATGGTGCTGATGGAGCGTGCGGTGGTAAATATTATGGGGAGCGGTGGTGTAGCGGTTAGCGCGCTGCGCTATGAACCCGGCGACCCGGGTTCGATTTACCGATCACGGCCAACACCGGTGACGATTATCTGAACCGGTCCTGGGCCTCCCCTAGGTCGACTCAGCCTCGAATGAGTACCTGGTGCGGTGTGTAAACATCGCCACTGGGGAGACAAAGGCAGTCGGGCGTGGTGCTGGCCACCCACCCCCTCGTGTACCGTTCCGGCCTTCATAGGTGCTCGCTAACAGCACTTGCCCCTACAGTCGGTTAAGGCTATACGGGGGGATCTTTTTCTTTGGTGGTAAATAGTGATAGTGGTGGTGATGGAGAAAAGGAGGCAGCCGATTTGTAATGTCTTGCCTTGAGCAATCACATCCGCATAAACACGCAGCTGGGAGGAGGGGCGGGTGGGTGAGCCTGGGGTGGGTGAGGCGGTCGGTGAGCAGAGGAGGGGATTTTGGTTCCCGTGCGCGCTGTATGATGATGATGATGATCATGGGAGGCGAGCGAGAGAGAGATGCCACGTGACGCCGCTCGTTGGGGAAATCCCACTCGTGGGAGCTGTGGATACCCTCAGTTTCAACCGTCGTCGTCATCATCATCATCATGATCATTGATGAAGCGCTCGAACGTGAGACAAACTCTACGGTTATGGGGCCTGGTGGTGGTGGTGGCGGCTCTGGGCTGGAGATCGAGCGCCTCCTCGCAATTGGAATGTTGCGAGTTGACACCATGGTTATGGGGGGGGGGGGGGGTTGACTCAATAAAACAAGTACCACATTGTGGGGAAGTTAGCAAGCAGTGGATGTCTTGAGGAGAGACTCGCTCAGGTCATAGGAATGTGGAATTCCCACCGTCGGCTGTAAGCAGGAGGCAATGCCAGTGCCTCGATGCTGAACTCCTTGATCTCCAGTGGATAAATACCGCCGTGTATTATGTACGCGTGGTTACCCAGGCAAGCCTCGCCAAGTTTCGATACACTTTTTCACGAGGGTCCTGCCAACTTTTCGCAGAAGGTGGTGGCGATGCTGGCTATTTATAGTCCATCATCGAGTGAATTCGCGGGTCATTTTTCCAACTTAGCAATCTCCGGGCCGCGTGTTCTGCCCCTTCGCGTGCCAAATATCGACGTCGTTGGACCGTCGCGGTGCCGCCACGTGACCCAATGCGGCCAACGCGTCGAGCCGCGTGGAGGTTCCTGTCCGTGATTTCGACGTGGAGAGAAATCTACGTTTTACTCTCCTGGGGTTGCTCTGCATTGTACTGTGGGTGCCATGGATGGGTGAGTTCATGAGGGCGTGGGTTCGATCCCGACCCTGACGCCTGCTGGATATTTGGAGTTTGGGTGTCTCGCTCCGTGTGGTCACGTGGAATTTTCCTCGGATCCTTCGGTTTTCCCCTCCCCATTTAGAAACAGGCGTTTCGAATATTCGGCTGATATAAATTTGCACGTGAAAGCCACTTCGCTGAGCTGTCGTTTGTGACAACCAGGTCGCTCATGAAAAAGAGCTGTCTTGCTCGGTGGGCCTCACTTGGTAAAATAAAACGTTTAGTTTTAGTTTTAAATGGGTGAAGTGTGGAATGGGTGGGTGAGGGAGTGAGTGGATAACCGAGGGGGCGTGAGTGGGTAAGCAAGTGAGTGGGTAAGCAAGTGGTTGCATGAATGAGGCAAGCGGATGGGTTACTTAGTAAATGATGAGAGGTTATCGAGTACGCAGGCGAGTAGTTGAGTGAGAGGGTTAGTGAGTGAGTGGTGAGTAGATTAACGCGGGGTAGAACAAGTCGGTTAGTGGGTATGAGGCTGGGTGAATGTGTGACTTAGTGAGTGGTTGAGTGCTTGACTGAGTGATCATTATTGGGCTGATGGACACAATGGTGGGACGTGGGTAGATGAGTGGGCTAGTGGGTGAGTTAGTGGGTAGATGATTGGGCTAGTGTATGAGTTAGTAGGTAGGTGAGTGGGTGAGTTAGTGCGTAGATGAGTGGGCTTGTGGGTATATGAGTGTGTTAGTGGGTAGATGAGTGGGTGAGTTCGTGGGTAGGTGAGTGGGCTAGTGGGTGAGTTAGTGGGTAGGTGAGTGGGGGAGTTAGTGGGTAGGTGAGTGGGTGAGTTCGTGGGTAGGTGAGTGGGTGAGTTCGTGGGTAGGTGAGTGGGTGAGTTCGTGGGTAGGTGAGTGGGTGAGTTCGTGGGTAGGTGAATGGGCTAGTGGGTGAGTTAGTGGGTAGATGAGTATGTGAGTTAGTGAGTAGATGAGTGGGCTAGTGGGTGAGTTAGTGGGTAGATGAGTGGGTGAGTTCGTGGGTAGATGAGTAGGTGAGTTCGTGGGTAGATGAGTGGGTTAGCGGGTGAGTTCGTGGGTAGATGAGTGGGTTAGCGGGTGAGTTCGTGGGTAGATGAGTGGGTGAGTTCGTGGGTAGATGAGTGGGCTAGTGGGTGAGTTCGTGGGTAGATGAGTGGGTGAGTTCGTGAGTAGATGAGTGGGCTAGTGGGTGAGTTAGTGGGTAGGTGAGTATGTGAGTTCGTGGGTAGATGAGTGGGCTAACGGGTGAGTTAGTGGGTAGATGCGTGGGTGAATTCGTGGGTAGATGAGTGGGTGAATTCGTGGGTAGATGAGTGGGCTAGTGGGTGAGTTAGTGGGTAGATGCGTGGGTGAGTTCGTGGGTAGGTGAGTTCGTGGGTAGATGAGTGGGCTAGTGGGTGAGTTAGTGGGTAGATGCGTGGGTGAGTTCGTGGGTAGGTGAGTTCGTGGGTAGGTGAGTAGGTGAGTTTGTGGGTAGATGAGTGGGCTAATGGGTGAGTTAGTGGGTAGGTGAGTAGGTGAGTTCGTGGGTAGATGAGTGGGCTAGTGGGTGAGTTAGTGGGTAGATGCGTGGGTGAGTTCGTGGCTAGATGAGTGGGCTAGTGGGTGAGGTCGTGGGTAGATGAGTGGGTTAACGGGTGACTGTGTGTAAAGCCCTGATATCGACCCTCCCACCCCTGTCCCTCCCACCCCTCCTCCCTGTCGTGCCCCTCCAGTGTCCACTCTCCTCCTGCTCCTCCTCTCGACGAGCTGCTGGTGCCGCCCGCCCCGCCACTTTCACCGCCACCACCACGTGACAAGAGTGTGCGATAACCTCAATCTCCTCAGCTGCTTCACCTCTGCGCTGCAGGTCCGACTCAACAAATCCCTGGAAACTTACGTAAGTCTCGGCGAAGAGGATGGGAGTGGTGGCGACGATGATGCTAATTTGATGCTAACCGTGGTGGTGGTGGTGGTGGTGATGACGCTTATCAAGATGACGACGATAGTCATGACGACGATGCTGCCGTCAGTACTGCTGATGAGAAAGACTAATGCTGCTCGTGACGATGGCTGCCTCGTTGTTTGATTACGCTGCCGCCGCTGCTGCTGTTGCTACTCTCCATCACCGCCACCATCATCACCGCCAACATTATTCATCATCTAATTGTTGGCCCTCTTTCTCTCTGCAATACACAGAAAGCAGCTCAGGGCCTCTTACACCAATACCCGAACCTCAACATACCCGTCATGACCCTGCCGGGAGTTCCACTGCCAAACATCATCAAGGTGGCGCGGACGCACATGGGCCCGAGGCCACGCGACCAGATTTGCTGCCTCTACCGCACTTTGGCTGCCTTCCTGCATCTCCTGGACGTCCTCGTCGAAGACCAACGCGGCTCAAGCGGCTCCGAGGCGGTCCGGAGCGACCTGCAAACGTTCAAGCGCGACCTCGTCGACCACGTGAACCTACTGCGCGTGGTCAGCGACCAGCTGGAGGAGGAGCGGCGCTCCGAGGAGGCCCCCCCCGGCCACCGCGAGGACGGCGACGGCGGCGGGGGGGGGGCCTGCGGCTGCGCCGCCGCCGACGCCGCGGCCGCGCGCCCCTCCGACACGTTTCACGAGATGGTCGGGGATTTCGGCAAGAAGTTGCGCGGACTGCAAGTGATCAACCAGCTGAGGAGTTGGCTGTCGAGGGGCCACATGGAGCTGCGCGGTGCCTCGGTGGCCCACAATTGCTCGGACGCCGCGCCCAGGCGGGTGACCGCGGGGCGACGGCGTTAGGCGCGGCGCGGGATTTCTAGGCGACGGTTGGAGCAGCCGGTCGCGGAACTCGTCGCAAGAGACGTTTAGAAATATAAGCGTAAAACCGCCTTACCCCCGAAAAAATCTGCGGCCTTAACAAAAGCACGAGTAGTAATATCGTAGGCGACGTTTTGGGCAGAGCAGTTCGTGCGCAGCTGAGTTGGCCACGGGTGGTCATCATTTCTCACTGAATATAAAAACGAATTCTGTTCATTCGGAGCCACAGTGAGAGGTTAACTGGACGTGGTGTGCTGGGCGCCTATTGTATGTTTGTTACGGGTTCTGCCGCGTGAACGGCGTTGTGATGGTCAACTCTTGAGTCGACGTGCAGGGTGGCTCAGATCTCACGTGGCCTTTTGCTCATCATCATCATCATCAAATAAGCATCATCACCTGTAGCAGCATCGTCACAAACCATCATCAGCAATAGCAGTATCATATATCTGGATCACCAGCATCGATCATAATCAGCAATGGCAGAACGATCATCAAGGTCAATCATCATCAGCAGGAGTATGATCATCAATATCATCGTCAGCAGCAGTAGCAACAGTGGCAGTACTCATCGTCAACATCATCATCATCACACAGAGCCGCCTAGTCTGCGTTTGCCTCTCAAACGGTGGAGATATTGTTGGTGATTGTATTTCTACGGGTGCTGTTATTTATATATATATATTTATATATATAAGCATAATGATTATGATGCTATATACGTCGGCGACACACTCTGCTGCTCCTGACGCGGTTGTCTGGCTTGACCACCTGAATGTGACATTGCAGTTGTTGTTGTTCTGCATCTACATGAGCCATATGTTGATGGTGAGCTGGGTATTTATGTTGTAAGAGTCGTGCATGCGATGCTAAGAGACAAATGGCCATACGTTCTGTACGATGGTTGGCGGGGGGGGGGGGGGTTAAACCGTAGCATTCCTACTTTTTAAAAGAGAATCAGGATCAGGATCTGTTTTTATCCTGGAGGAATCCGATGAGGAACCCCACGAGCCACGAGGCTTTTTTTTACAGATGTCCAACAGGCATCGTCCATGATTATTTATTGAACTTTGTAGGTATCGCCGCATTTTCTTTCCATGATCTCGACTTTATTTATATATAATATATTTTTCACGATTTCTATTTATTATTTATGTTTTTTTGGAGCTGCTGCACGCAGACACGTGTGTAACTGGCGTGCAGCAACATTACAGACACTTTGACAGCGCGCGCGTGGCGATCGATTGCAGCTTGTGTTCACGCATTACTGGTCACAGTCGACTGATCTATCCACGAGAGCCACACTCAGTCGTCGCACTCTTTGCCAGGAGGATCCTGCCACTGCATTGGGTTATTTCATTTAAAACGTTTTCAACCAATTAACGAGTTGTTTATCATGCCACGTGGGGAGCAAACTACAGCAGCCCTATAAACCCAACGCCTTGCGCGAGGATGCAACACTCGATCCCCGTACAGATGGAAATAGATGAGGGTTGGTCCACTTGCTGTAACCGCCGCCTTCTGGCGAGCCTTGGCGGCCAGGGCCGGATTAAGGCGTGGGGGCTATAGGGGCTGCAAGCCCAGGGGCCTCCTCCAGATGGAGGGGCTTCCAGAGATGAAGTGAAAAGTTCGTGGGTCTTTCGGTAAAGTCACGAGGAAGGGAAAAAACTATAAAATTATCAAAATAAAACAATTAAATTCTCACGACGTTTCGATTGAAACACAAGCAATCATCATCAGGTGTGAAAACCACAGCAAGAAAATTTGAAAAAAGTGGCGGGTTTTTTTTAACGCGACTTTACCGAAAGGACCAATAATATGAATCCCTACAGTCACGAAAGCTTTAAATCGAAATTTAAGTGACAAGTTGTTTAATTTGTGAATGCTGAATTCTACTTGTTGTTAGCCTCGTAAAAATACATTAAATTTTTCTTGAACTTTGTTTTCCTTTTGAAAATATTACTGGGGGGGTAGGGGGTGGGGGGGCCTCACAGTACCTTGTAGCCCAGGGGTCTTCAAACACTTAATCTATCCCTGCAGTTGGGTCCCACGGGTAGTAGAAGGGAGCTTTACGACCCATCGGTGTGCGACGATCCTCCAACTGCTGCCTACACAGCGCTGGATTACGGGCGTGCGATCATGATGTGAGATTCTAGATTTGAAGCTTTCGTGATTGCAATGATTCATATTCTTAGGTTTTTTTTGGTAATTAATAAAAGTATTTTATTTTATTTGTATGTTACTTTTATCAATTTAAAATTTTTACCTACGTGACTTTACCGAAAAAACCTAAGAATATGACGTGAGATACTTTAACGGCATCTTTGGACCGGGAGACTCCAATGAGTTACGGGGATGTTTTAAACACGAGGGTCCGGGTCAGAGAGGTACAACAAGCAATACAAAACAAATAGGAGTGCAACGTATTGAAAAGTTAGGCACCGTGGAGAGAAGCCTTCATCCAGCAGTGGAGTGAGACAAAGGGTTGTAAACGTACACACGCACCCACTCATACACACGCTGCAGCAAGACACAAATATCATACCGTCTATCAAAAGACAAAATATCCCGTACTCTCGCACCCCCGTATAGCCTTAACAGACTTTTGGGGCAAGTTCTGTTAACGAGTAGCACCTTTGAAGGCCGGCGCGGTGCACGAGGAGGGGGGGGGGGCAACACCACGACCAGCGCTAATGTTTACACACTTCACCAGATGCTAATTTTAAGTGCTGAGTCGACCTAGGGGGCGCCCAGGACCTGTTTATATATTCGCCGCCACTGTTATCGGTTGCGAGTGGCAGCTGCACTCGGGTCGCCGGGTTTTCGTAGCGCAGTGCGCGCTAACCACTGTGCCACCGCTCCCCACTGCACACATTACACAAACGCATCAATACGCGCATCTTTCATGAAACCAAACTGAACTGAAACCCACGTAAATTAATACTTCATATGTTGAAACACGGGTATTGAAACACACACACACGTGTGTGTATATTCTTAGGTTTTTTTCGGTAAAGTCACGTAGGAAAAAAATGTAAATTAATAAAAGTAAAATAAAAATAAAATAAAAATCACGACGTTTGAGGCAACACAAGCTTCCGTCTTCAGGTGGAACCGTCACAGTCCGACTGCTGCATCAAGTTTGTGTGCATGTTCGTGGTTATACCGCGCACTGCGCTACGAATCCACCGACACGAGTTCAGCTGCCACTCGCGACCGATAACAGTGGCCGCGAATATATGAACCGGTCCTGGGCGTCCCCTAGGTCGACTCAGCACAAAAAAATCCCCGCTCACGCCCAATAGCGGCGACGAATATCTATTTTATTTACCAGGCCAAGCTCGCTGAGCTATGCAGCTCTTTTTCAGAAGCGACCTGGCCACAAATGATAGCTGAACCAAGCGGCTTATCACGTGGAAACTTCAGTCAAATAATCCAAACGCGTGATGTTGGTTCTAAATGTGGAGGGGATAATCGGAGGAAAAATCCACGCGACCACGGAGAGAGACAAAGACATGCAAAATCCAAATACACAGCAGGCGTCAGCGTCGGCATCGAACCCACGACCTCTTGCAAACCAGACGAGGGAGATAATATTGCGCCACATCTGAACCGTTCCTGGTACTCCCCTAGGTCGACTCAGCCTCGAATGGGTACCTGGTGCAGTGTGTAAACATCGCCACGTCGGGCGAGGTGCCGGCCTTCATTGATGGTAATTACAACTAGCATCATCAAACAGGAGGATTTCTACACAAATCTGGTTGTCGCCTGATGATGCTCGTTGTAATTACTGGCGAAACGTCGTACTCGAATTGCAAATGTCGTGGGTTTTACTCTTCAACACACCGGTGTGTGCCGTACTAGTAACGAATTGGCACATTTAGTTTACGAGACCAACCTCACTCATTGGCTGTGTCGGGTGGTGGCGGTTTTAACGACACATTTATATTTACGCCATCTCGCCCGAATAAATCTCTACTATGGAGTCTGTTCGAGCAGGGGTCCCCAACCTCCAGGCCGCGGACCGGTACCGGTCCGTGTCCTGTTAGGAACCGGGCGACACGCAGCAGCAGCAGGAGGTGAGAGCGGTGAGTCCGTGCGTGGCCCGCCCCCATTGGTTTATTATTTACCACTTCTCTGTGCGCGCCTCTTTCCGGCACTGCGCACTTGTTTTGGTTCGCCCACAAGCTGCTAACCCCCTAGTAGCCACGATGAGTAAAAAACAAACGTGGCTGGAGAGCTTCTTTGAAAAAGGGGGAAAGACCCAATGATGACCTCCCCACCACCTCCAGTCCGTGAAAAAATTGTCTTCCAAGAAACCGGTCCCTGGTGCCAATAAATTTGGGGACCGCTGTCAGTTCGAGGCTACACGGGGAGGGGGAAATCTTTCTCCTTGTACCGAAATAAGGGAGGCGTGGCAACGCGCTGGATGGATTGGGCTGTGATTCAACCGAGTGCGAGCGCGCTCACCGCTCGTTGCTGCAAAGGTTCGTGGCTCTATTCCAGTGCGACCCCCCCTCCCTCCGGGATTGGACACTGCGCTCTGTGCAATCACCGTGACGCTGCTCTGCGGAATCTGCTCCACGGTGGACGGCGAAACATTCCGCCGACGTCATTCGCCAAAAGCAAAGGCCGTTTGCGTGGGGGCCGCCAAAGAAAAATGGAAAATTCGAAAATGACATCGCACCGTGGGTCGACTAGGATTGTCGGATGTTTTGAAAGCCCCACCCCACCCCCCAAGTGTGGGTGATGTTACATTTCAAATAAGATTTTTAAACATAAAAAAAAACTTTGTAAGCTATAACCCATAGTAGAGGGGGTTTTTGGGTTAGATCGCGTAAATATATAAATGTGTCGTTAAAACCCGCCACCACCCGACACAGCCAACTAGTAAGGGTTGTCACGTAAACAGAACGTGGCCAATTCGTCACTCGTAAAGCACTAGTGTGTAGTGTATAGTATATAGTAGTGTGTAGTGTATAGTGTAGTGTATAGTAGTGTATAGTGTAGTATATAGTAATGTAGTGTATAGTGTAGTATATCGTAGTGTATAGTGTAGTGTATAGTAATGTAGTGTATAGTAATGTAGTGTATAGTAATGTAGTGTATAGTAATGTAGTGTATAGTGTAGTGTGTAGTGTAATGTAGTGTATAGTGTAGTGTACTAGTACAGCACACCGGTGTGTTGGAGAGCCAAGCCGCAACATTTACAATCTGAGTACGACGTTTCGCCAGTAATTACAACCAGCTTCATCAGGCGGACAGTCAGATTTGTGGAGAAGTCCATCTGTTCCGTTCCTTATATAGAGGCGAAGATGTGGTGACATAAGCTCCTGCGCTCTTGAGCATAAGTGTTAAACTAAGCTAAAACCATCGCCCCTCCTACTGGCAGACCAAATGCCCCCAGGTCACGCTCGGTTTGCTGTCCTTCCCCGCACCTCCTCCGATGAGCGCGGTCGACGACTCTTCTGCGTGAGCCGATGTCGCTGCTTCATCTCCTCCTGAGGGACGTTTCCTCATTTGGATGCCATTACATCACCATTGCAGTGCCGGATTAAGATAGTGCGGGGCCTGTAGCATATGTTATAAAGGGGCCCTAAATAAATAAACAAACCCACAAATATTAAAACGCAAATGTTTAACTTGCAAAGTAATTGTTTTTTTCATTTGTTATACAGCCAGATAATACGACAAATCGCTAACCTTAAACACCGAGTCGTTTATACAATTTGAAGGCGGTATAGTACTATAGTAATAGAGCAAGTGCAGAATCACTGAACCGGAATTGATAGCTTGAAAGCATTTAGCGCGGGGCCCGTAGCTATTAGATATGTAGTAGTAGCTACTACTACATAATATGTAGTTACTAGATATGTAGTAATAGCTACTACTACATAACATGTAGCTACTAGATATGTAGTAGTAGCTACTACTACATAATATGTAGCTACTTGTGCTACGAGGATCATCCGGCACTGCATCAGTGCCCACCACGCGATCATACACCTCCCAGGAGCAAGGGTTGGCTACGTCCGGCGCTAAACAAGTCCAACAGACATACCGCACACGCGAATGAGATTATCATGGCCTCGTGGGGTCTCGCCTGGTTGCACAGAAACATGAACTTCAAACACAAAACCGCGAAGTTACCGCACGCCGAAGCTCAGATCAAGTTTATATTTTATTTTTTTTGGTGTTGAACCAACTCGAGAAAGCAGAGAAGTCTCATTCGCAAGGGTGAAGCTGGGTTAAGTCAATTGCAGTCCATGTACCGCAACACATAACTCACTCTACGTAAAATAAAGGAAGGTGTGTGTGTTTTGGCACGTAATTTATGTTCTATTACTTACATTCTCCACAATGAGGCGAATTAATAATTCGTATGGCATAGTTGTTGCATAGAACTGGGATCAGTATCGAACACAGATTACACTGGTCAACACACTTTTCTGGCATAAGGTATTGTGGGGGTCGCTAGCCCCCGAGATCCCTCCCTCGATAATGTTAACGGCCGGGCTAGCATCATCAATCGCCCCCCCCGCTGCTAGGTTCCCCACCCGTGGTGTGGGAGCCGTCGCCCGAGGATTCCCCTCCACCGCGGGTCCGCGTAGCCGGCATGGTTAATTTACGTACGCGCACACCCACACACAGCTCTGCGCGGCACTCACTCAACACGGAGCACTCACGTTGTGATCGCACACCTGTATCATATACGTAGTGAACACACGGGCACCCACACGCGCACCGCTCTGCGCAGCGCTCCCCCGAGGCGAGCCGCAGCACTACAGAACCACTGCGTACACACGCTTCCCCACGCGCTCACACTGCACGACAAGATCACGCGAGACCACGCTTCGCTATTAATGATTTATTACCTGGTAACTTAATGTTGAATCAGTGAGTCGACGAGGCTGGCCTATTCCACTAAACCGGTACCTATTCCCTATTTATCGGCTATTATCCTACCTCACCTCCCCACTCACTGTTTGGCGCCCGTGGAGGTACCTCGATACGTCGCACGGACGTCCGGGTCGCTGGCTGCAGCTGCTGCTGGTCCGCTGGCCTGGAGAGAAGCGCGCCCCTTCCCCCTTGCGCCCCCCTATTTATTCTCCCTACCTCAAAGGGGTGCTGCGCTAAACAATGGGCTCGTAAATCCTAATTAATCCCTTTCTCACGCAGGCCCCCATCATCGAGGTTCATGCGGCGGCGTCCATTACAAAGGTGCGCCGTGGGAATTTGTGCACGACTGCCCGCGTGCCCCCGCTCTCCAGGTTATTCATACTAATAGCCTTATTCTTTAACTCCCCTAATAATGGTGCCTGCGTGCCCGAGCGTAATTACGTCGTCCCTCCGCTGCCTGTGCGGGGGTGCCTGATTATGCGTTCAGATGCGCTGCGTGTTTTCTAACGATGCTCCTCTATCACAATACTTATTCCCTCTGCCTGCCCCGTCGATACTCGCGTGTGTGGGGGGAAATGCGCCTCAACCGCGGTGGCCGAATGCCCCACGCCGCGACCACACCATATTAAGGCTGGCCGCAGCGCCGCGGTGCCACGTAGCACGGGGGAGGTCATCCAATTCCCTGATCGCCGGAAACCGTGAGAGTTATTCCCGATAAGGGTTTCTCGGATAAAAACCGGTCGATCAGGTGACCTTCCCTTCCAGCTCTATGGGGGGGGGGAATGCGTGCGGGTGTGTGCTTATGTGGGGGGGGTGATGGGGGGCAGTGCGGTGGGGGAAGCCGGGCGGCTCCCTGGCTCGGCAGAGCGGCCCCGTCGCTGTGGCACCACAGTATTCCAACGGGTTTAAGGTAATTTTGGGGTGCTGATTCCAAATCTGGTTTTTGTCTATCACATCAGGTTTATCAAATATTGCATTTTCAATAAAAACTGCAGAAGAAAAATATTAAATAAATGTGGATATCTACATAAAATTATATTATAAACACAATATCCTAAAAATACAGCACCATATTTTAACACTAAAGCAGTCACTGACTCGCAACAACTTGCAATCATAAGTGACAGAGTTAATTTCGGGTAAAATCAATGAAAATGGGGTATGCCGATAGCATAAAAATTAGATGTGATAGAGCAAAATCTGAGATCAGATTTGGAATCAGCACCCTGAAATTAGTCTAAAACAGCTGCAAAAGTCCAGGCCAGAATTTTTTTTTTAAATCCTTTATATTAAGTTCACTTGCTTGCTTAGGACCGTGCAAATCTTTCGGTCGTTGTTTAACCCACTTCCCGTGACATTTTGCACACAGCCTCGTGGTGCGTGACAATTTTCCTGAAAAAGAAATTCCCAAATTTTACACTGTTTAGGGGAAAATAAATAAATATTTAATTACCAATTGCTTAATGGTGGCAGACAATCATCTGACCCATAGGTGACAGCCATCTCAAGCCAGAGGACGAGAGGACTCTAGCCGCCCCGATGCCACGCATATAAAGGATTTATAGTGAAAAACTTTGTTTTTACGGGTTAATTTTTTTGTTGTTGACCAGTGAATCATCAGCACGTGGCAGTTTGCCAGCATTGCTTCAAGCGAGCCTGAATGCCGACGAGAAACCGAAAGTCCAAACCGGTGCGCAGGTCTTGCGGATGTTGATTCAACGCTGCTGAATGCACGTGTGCATTATTACGTGTAGTGGCATAGCGCTGGCGGAAAAGGCAAACTGCGGTGTATGGCAGTATTCACGTCAGGAGGCCACGATATACACGAGAGGGGGACATCTCGGAGGGAAAGGTCACAGGGAAACCGCTGGTAGGTTCCAGAAAGTGGGGCACGGTCGGGGCAAGGGTACGCTGGGAGAGTGAGAGGGGTCCCTGTGCCGGGCCTCGTGGTCCTTGCTGGAAGCGGGATCTCCGTCGTGATGTTCAAGATCGTTGTTGGCTGTCTCTGTCAGCGCCATCGGTGTTAGACGGCTAGAGTTGTGTGTAGGGTAGCAACTGTAAGAGTGTGTACCCACGTAGGGTGGTGTGTATCATCCCGATGGTGGCACGTTAAATAAAATAAGTGCCTCCCAAGTATTTGTGATGCCGCCGCCACGAAGCCGTTCGGCAGGCGCCCCATCCCCGACCTCGCCACCACCAAGCAACGGAGCCAACCCCTCGTCCCCCTCACCTCACCTCACATGAACACACCCGCACGCATCCCCCCCCCCCCCATAGAGCTGGAAGGGAAGGTCACCTGATCGACCGGTTTTTATCCGAGAAACCCTTATCGGGATTAACTCTCACGGTTTCCGGCGATCAGGGAATTGGACGGCCTCCCCCGACGCTACGTTGCACCGCGGCGCTGCGACCTGCCTTAAGATGGCATGGCCGCGGCGAGGGGCATTCGGCCACCGCGGTTGAAGCGCATCCCCCACACACACCACCCACGTGTCGACGGGGCAAGCAGGGGAGGGACGGGACAGCATGAGTAGCGGGACCGCAGGGGCTCTTGCGCATAGTCACGGATGGTTGGGATACTTGCGCTTGAGCGCGCAGGCACCATTGTTAGGGAGGGAAAGGGATTCATTAGAATGTACGCCGCGCCACGCCGCACACTGATTAGCATATCACAGGCGCCCGGAACCGCGGTGCGCGTGCCAGAGGGGCGCGAGCCCATTGTTCAGAGCCGCATCCCTTTGAGGTAGAGAGGATAAATAGTGGGCGCAAAGGGGAAATCGGGCTCTCTCTCACTCCAGCACCAGGCGACACCCACCACGAGCTCCAGCCCAGCGACCCGGACGTCCGTGAGACGCACCGCGGTTCACTGCGAGGAGGAGATCAACGGACCGCCGTGAGCACCTAACAGTGAGTACGAAGGTGAATTGAAATCAAAGCCGATAAATAGGGAATAGGTCCAGGGGAAGTAGGATAGGCCAGCCTCGTCGACTCATACTGACTTAGCATCAATTCACGAGTAGCAGATAATAAATCATTAATAGCGAAGCGTGGTCTCGCGTGATCTTGTTGAGCAGTGTGTCGCGTGGGGAGCTGCGTGTGTGTGCGTGCGTCCACCCCGTGCGCGATACAGGTGCGCGATCATAACGCGAGTATTCAGTGGCGAGTGAGTGCCGCGGAGAGCTGTGTGCGTGAGTGCGCATACGTTCGTTACGTGTCGGATACGGATGCGCATTGGTAACGTGGTTATTCGACGTGGAGGCGAGTGCCGCACAGGGCTATAGACGGGCACACGCTCGCAGTGTGCCAGAGCTGTACGTAGCGGTGTAAAGAGGGGGAGTGTGGCGTTTGATTGATGATGCTGTGCGCACGTATGCTCGCAGCGTGGGAGCGCGGCGCGAGGCTGCAACAGTAGGGGCGTCGCGTTCGAATGCCGGCGAAATCGTAGCGGGTAATAGGGAGGTGGGGTAACGTAAACGGAATAGGGGATGCAGGCGGGAGGGACCCCGGGGGCCAACGGCCCCCACATATTATTGTTTCCGAGTTGAGTCACCATGTATGTACGACCGCACCCCGACAAGGCCGTGTGATGGATGATGGGATGTGTAAATAAAAAAAACTGTTCCATTTTTTTGTATGCGGAGATACAGACATGAAGCGGGGCGTGTCGTCCATGCATTTTTGGGACTTCCTTTGCCAGTACCAAAATACGAAAATAGGTTTTCCCCATTTTTCTGGCAACAAAACAGGCGTTCGTATGTTAAAACACCAAGGAATCATGTCTGCATTAACCACAGAATGCAAACAAGAACATACTCTGATAGCATATGCATTGTAATAGGTTTTAACTCTTTCAACTGGTACAAAAACGGACACCTTTATACAAGGCATCATGTTTGCAATAACCACAACACAAGCAGTCAAAATGCAAACAAAAATAAACAACTCTAATGATGATAATGATATGCACTGTCCTTGACGTTGTACGCCTTTTGGCGTCATCTGGTCCAACACCAATGGAGACGAGGCTCTAAGAAAAGCTGTCTCGGGTGTGGACCAATCAACTTCAAGGACAGTGCATATCATTATCATCATCAGAGTTGTTTCTTTTTGTTTGCATTTTGACTGCTTGTGTTGTGGTTATTGCAAACATGATGCCTTGTATAAAGGTGTCAGTTTTTGTACCAGTTGAAAGGGTAAAAACCTATTACTATATTTTGCCACTGGTAAAGGCGGTCTCATAGAGCATATGCATTCTTTGAAACGGATTGGTCCACACCACCAACGGATTGTTCCACACCAGCTTTCTTTCGAGCCTAGTCTCAAACGGTGTTAGACCAGAGGACCACTAGTAAATGTGGTCAATGCAGACATGATGCCTTGTAAAAGGTTTTAGTTTTGTGTTTTCACATCTTAACACCTGTTTTGTTGCCAGAAAAAAGTGGAAAACCTATTCTCATACTCCATGCATTTTGCTTGACAAACACCGCGGCCTTCACCAAACAGCAGTAGTATAGTAATACTTCTTCTTCTGTCTCGATTTGAAGCTTTCGTGATTGCAGGAATCCATACTCGTTGGTTCTTTCGGTAAAGTCACGTAGGTAGTAGAAAAAATAATAAAAGAAAGCACGACGTTTCGGTCGCAACACAAGCTTCCGTCTTCAGGTGTGAAAAATGTATCTGTTGTGGCTTTATATAGGCACGGGAGGGGAGAGGGGGGAGTTTGGCTGTAGGAGTTCACAGGGGAGAGGGGGGGAGGGTTTGTGGCGTGCAGAGACGGGTGGGGCTCGCGAAATTAGCCAGTAAATGGACTTGTCGTACAAGTCGTAATCGGACGACGACACTGCAATCTCCGAGTCCAACTTCTCCTTACCAATCACCAGCGTGCGGATGAGGCACCCGGCTTGAACATCGGCCGATAAATTTTGCTCGAGGGAGTTTGTACAGTCGGGTGGTGGACGCTTCTCGACGACACAAATTGATGGTACCATGTGGTAATGCTCCATCACATGTTTGAAATCGATTACACAGTGAATATTGAACCGAAGCTTGACTTAAAATGTTGTAATCGCAAATCAAATCGCAATGTCAGAAAAAACGCAATTAGATATTTTCCCCAAATCGTTCAGCCCTAGACTTGTTGGGCGATGGTGGGGGGTTAGTGGGGGTCAGTGGGGGGAAGTGAGGGGAAGTGAGGGATTGGTGGGGGGAGGTGGGGGGGGAGGGGAGTCTTCGATGTTCAAGTCACTTTCCAAAACTTCGGCAGCTCGAGAGAGAGCCCCGTGCCTCGCCGCCTTTGTCGAAGCGTGTATTGTTGTACGCAGCCAATAAAAGTTAATGTGGGAGTAAATTCTCCCGAGAGTAAATGATCACCCCCATGATGACATTTTATTGACCAGTAAATGTGTGGGGGGGGGTGAGCGACAATGCCATGATGACGGCACTGCGGCAACGCGAAAGCAGCCACCGAGGGAATGCGATTCGCAGTCAACACGGCGAACGTCGGCGATGAGTGACATGCGGACTGGTGCGGTGTTATTCTGGTTAAGGGGCTGTCCATAAATGACGTCACGCGATTTTGGACGATTTTTTACCCCCCCCCCCCAACTCGTCACACGGCGTCACAGAAAGTCAGACCCCCCCCCTCAAATATGACGTCACAAAGCTCTCCCCCCCCCCCCCCAAATAAAACATGCTTCAAATCGCTTTCAACCATTGCCATTGTAGTGCGTATTTAATGTGGCGATGCACTCTGATGTTGTAGGAGAAAACATTTATTAAAAAGTCTGCATTTATTTAAAGTTGCGCATTTTGGTGTGACGTCACATTTCTCAAACCCCCCCCCCTCCTCGTCACAAATGTCTGATCTGCCCCCCATAGGTGCGTGACGTCATTTATGGACGGCCCCCTCTGTAAGATTCAAACGGCCGCTCAGAATCGGGGTTGCATCTCCCAGCGCGTCCTCGCCCCGCGATTCCTCTTCGCACATCACCCCCCACCCACCTACCGCCTTTTTAAAATCGGTTTTGGTTCCCCCCTTTCGTTCCGCCAGCTCCTCTCGTGGCAGGTAGCAGCAGAGCCGTGATTGGAAACGTTCCTCGTGACACACGCGGGCCGTGCCGGGTCAATGCGCCAAGCAAACAGCGCAACATTTTCCAAACTCCTCCTCCGACCACCACCACCACCGCCGTCGCCCCCACCGCAATCGACACTCAACAACGCGGTGGGTGACTCAAGCGTTGATGCGGTGAGCGACGGCGAACATTGGCCGACACTTCTGCGATCGTAATCGCCGCTGCTTGTGGGGAGGTGGCAAAGCCACGTGCACGACGCGCGTAACCCGCGAAACGGCCCGAGGTCGACTCTGCCATCAAAGCAGTACCTGGTGCGGTGCGTAAACATCGCCACGAGAGAGACACAGGCGGTCGGGCGTGGTTCTGGCCACCCGCCTCCTCGTGTGCCGTGCCGGCCTTCATAGGTGCTACTCGCTAACGGCATTCGTCCCAAGGCTACACGGGGGATCTTTGTCTTTTGCACGCACGCGCGCGTGTGTATTGTACGGGCGCGTGTATTGGCGTACGAATGGGTACGTTTGTGTAGTGGAGATGTGTGGCACGTGTGTGGCACGTGTGTCGGTGTGCGAGGGTAGCGGTTGTGCAGCGATTAGCGCGCTGCGCGATGAACCCAGCTGACCCAAGTTCAATGCCACCTGACGGCCACCAACACCGGTGACAATTATCTGAACCGGTCCTGGGCATCCCCTAGGTCCACTCAGCCTCAAATGAGTACCTGGTGCAATGTGACAAGGGAGACAAAGGCAGCTGGGCGTGGTGCTGGCCACCCACCCCCTCGTGTGCCGTGCCGGCCTCATAGGTGCTCGCCAACTGCACTTGCCAACAGTCTGTGAAGGCTACATGGGGGATCTTTGTCCGGTTCTGGGCCTCCCCAAGTTCGACTCAGCCCTAAATTATTAGCTGTCAGAGGTGTAAACCTCAACACTGGGGAAAGAACGTCGGGCAAGCGTGGTGCTGACCACGCCACAACCTCGTGCGCCGTATGCGACACCAGGTACAACAACACGTGATACAAATACTGTCACACACAAGACAAAGACCCCCCCCCCCCCCCATATAACCTTAAGCAGACCACTGATGCAAGTGCCATTAGCAAGTAGCATCTTTGAAGGCCGTCACGTCACGCGAGGGGAGTGGGTGACCAACACCACGCCTGGTTGCGTTCGTCTCCTCAGCGCTGATGTTTACACACACCGGCTACTCAAATATCCGCCACTGTTATTGGTCGTGAGCAGGAATCCAACTCGGGCGGCCGGGTTTGCAGCACAGGGCGCTAACCACTGCTCTTCCGCTGCCCGCACTCACACAAGCAGACAACACAGTGGGCGGATTTAAAGACGCACCCTTAACTTTTGCGGTTTGAATCCAATGGCGGGGAAACAAGTGGGCCATATAATGTGGAACATACGCCACGTCTATAAAAAACACAAATCAGACACCTCAACACCAGCTCAGCAGACGGATCCAGCGGCTGCACCCTCAATGCCCCGAGGCACCCTCAATGATGACTTCAATGCCCGTGTCCCCGTGCAGAAATTTACAGCTCCTCCGAGACAAAAACGCGATTTTCCGATGCTCGTAATCTATTTCCCCCCCCCCCCCTCCAAGTCCCAAAACGCGAAGTCGCCAGCGGCGATTGACATCGGGTAACCTGCAAAGCAAGCGGACGACTCGATCTGCGTGAATGTGCCTTTAATTTCTCTAAAACGACAATTAAACTCTTGCAAAACACCACAGTCAAACAAATTACTCCCTCCGGTCTCTAAGATTTGATGACGCGGCGAGAGGGCTTTGAGAGGGCGGCGGGTTTCTTAACGAGAGTCAACTCTGCTGCCGGGTTGGCTCGCCGCTCCCGCGCCGCGCTCGTCCTTGCCGCGGTCTTTAGGTGGCATGCCTCACCCCCCACGGCGGTACCCCGGCGGCGCCCCTCCGCCGAGTCGATCGGCTACGCTTGCGATGACTGCGATATTGATTAAAAAAAATTCACAAAAAAACGCCCACGTAAAAAAAATGCTGTTTTTTTGCAGGGGCGGGCTTTTTCATCGCGCTGCCCACATAGTTCCGGTCCAGCGTGACATGACAGATATCGTTCCTTTTGTCGGTGATGGATTGCGGCATATCTCTCCGCGGTTCCAGGTAAAGCCCAATTCACCGTGGGACACTCTGGAAAAGAAACAAGCCTGGATCCGGCCCACGTGGCGATCCGCGTTCACTTTTCGCCCTTGCCCTCGGCGATAATTTTTTTTCCACGAAACATTGACGTACGTCCTTCGCCGTCACGGGCCGCGGGAAAGGCGTGCTCCGTGCGTCGCCGATGTCGGTGAGCGCCTGGTGGTGGTGGGAGGGGGGGGGGGTTAGAGCGGCGGGCACCGCTAGGCCACGGCGGTGATCTGGCGCAGCGCCTGCCGGGCCTTCTTGGCCTGCTGGCGGAGGCGGTCGCGCACGGCCTCAGTGGGGGCCACGCGGGCCTGCTCCTCCAGCTCCTCGGCCTGCGCCGCGAAGCCGGCGGCGTTGTGCACCACGCGCACTGCGCGGTCCCCGCACGACGCCACGTAGCGGCCCAGGGGATCGAAGGTCAGCTCCAGCACCGCCTCGGGGCCTGCGCGGGGGGAGTGGGGGGGGCGTGAGAGGCGGGGGGGAGATGGGGTGGTTGGTAGGGGAGGCGCGGGAGGGGGTGGGAATGGAGCACAATGCCAGCTCCCGTGATCTGTCGTTGGCACGGGGCGCGGATCGGTTAAGCGTGTCGTGTTTGGCGTCTCGCTCGCGTTATTCCCGCTCGTCGTCTGTCTGTCTGTCTCTGTTTGTACAGATTTGTCCATTCCACGAGGCCGAGTCGCATTGTTTGCGATGTCATCTGCAGAAATCAGAAAACCGGCTCTCGCACGAAGGTTTCTACGCACGCACCGTGAGGTTACGAACTGATTTTGATTTAATGAATTGACGCATGCGGTGTAATATAGCACCCCCCCCCCCCCCCCCCATTTAAAAACACTCGATCCTTTGGGCATATCCCACTCCTGCCCCCACCACTCTCAGCCTTGAGACCTTATTAGATCTCTCTCGTGAGGCAACAAGATATGCCTAAATGTCAGATTAGTCACCCCTGCCACCGCCGTGACCATTGTGACAGTCGCGTTACACATCGGCCACAGAGCAACCGCCACTCGGTATCCGCAACGCTCTGGGGCTGGGGGGGAACCCGGCGGACACCTGACCGTCACCGCTAGCTCACGGCTATGATTCACGAGCTCGGATTCACACAAATTCCCCGGCACGATGTTCACCGCTTGCGGACGCCAATCGCCTGCGACGGTAAACATCTCTTTCCGCCCCTCGGCCACGCGTAGCTTGCACGTGCAATTTTCATCTCGATCTTTTCCGCAAGACGGGTTGGGGAGCACTGCGCTACAAACCCAGGGAGGACCCGAGTTTGATTACGGGGCCACGGACAACAGTGGTGGAAAGTGAGGTCTGAATCAGTCCTGGTGGGCCTGCCTCCACCTACCTGCACCAACGAGCATGGTAAAGTAGAGTTATATAATCACTCCCGCCCTCCCCCCCCAATGATCAACATGGCATGGGGAAGCCTGGGATTGGCACAGGGCTAGGCATTGCTACTGCTATCACTATTATTTATCAGCTGCCTCAGCGGCAGAGTGGGGGGCTCACAGTCGGAAGGTTATGGGTTCAAACCCTGGTTGGGAGGTTGCAAAAATGGTACCACATCGCAGGTAAGTCAAAAGTGCTATTCTGGGAAAAGATTCACCTCTGTCACAGAAATGTGCAATTTCCACCACCAGCTCTGTGGGCTTGTAGCGAGCGGACGAGTTCAATTCAGCAGGAAAACACTTTGACTTAAAAAAAAACCCCATTGTAATTCCTTCTTGGAGACGTTTATCAACACGCTCTGAAAGCCGCCACGTTTATCGTGCCCTATTGCACATGCTGGCACCGAGCCAAGGCATTGTCGTCACGTACACAAAGACCCACGCACATAAAGATCCCCCGTATAGCCTTAACAGACTGTTGGGGAAAGTGCTGTTAGCGAGCACCTATGAAGGCCGGCACGGCACACAAACGGGTGGATAGCCAGTATCACGTCCGGTCGTTCCCTAAAGGCGATTTTCACATATCGCACCAGGTACTCATTGAGGCCGAGTCGACCTGGGGGAAGCCCAGGACCAGTTAAAATATTCGCCACTGTTATTGATTGTGAGGGGGAATCTCGGGTTCATAGCGAAGCGGTCTAACCGCTGCGCCACCGCCCTCGAGCACACTTACACACACGCACACACGATGCACACACGACGCACACACGCGCACACACGCGCACACACGACGCACACGCACACACACGCACACACACGCACACACGACGCACACACGACGCACACACAGACGCACACGGCGACGCATGCGTGTACCGTCACCGGCACCACCGCCACCGCAGCCGCTCTCACCGTGCGGGCCGACGATGGTCTCCATGAGCCGGGCTGTGCGAGCGTCGAACACGTGCACGGTGGGCCCCGCGGCCAGCGCCAGCACGCGGCCATCGGGGGATAGTGCCAGTCGGCACGCCGCCATCGTGGCCGCCTCGTACTTCCCCTTCGTGAGCAGGTAGGGCTCCTGCTGCAGGCGGTACTGGATGTCCGTGTCCCACAGCCGCCACGTGCCGTCCTTGGACACCGTCGCCATCCTGGCGGGCGGGCGGGCGAAAAAGCGGGAGAGAAGCGTTATAAGGGGACGAGCGAAAGCGGAGGCGTGCCAGCGGACACGCGGTGCCCGAGCTACGGGGCCGCCGCGTCCGATCGGGCCGAGCGGCGGATGCCGTGGATTCGGAGCCAACAGGACGGAACGCGATCGTCATCCGCCACAAATCTGAAAGCGCTCGTGCTCGCGGGCGGATGGGTGTGCGCCATCACGCTCTCGTTTGCACGCACCAAACCGGAGAGGAGATCGCTTTGCTCGCACAGAGAAAAGCACAGAGCCGACGGTGCCGCTCGCATCAAATAAAATGTGTGGGGGGAGGGGGAATTGGGGGGGGTTGGTTGGATCTAGGGAGGAGGGCGTGGTTGGGTGGCGGGGAGGAGAAAGGGGAGCTTGAATCGGTCTTCCGGATATCATTGCACCTGTTGCCGCAGCAAGACAGGTGCTCTAACCGCACCTTGCACCAGCGATAGATTGAACGATGAGCTTCTCCCCCCCCCCCCGTCTCCCTGCCCCAGGGCTCGCTCGGCGGCACCGCACCGCCGCTCGGTTGCCGTGGAAACGTGTACAACTTGAAACGATGAGCGGCGATTGCGTCGCACGTTTTCTTGCTATGAGGTCAGAAAAAAAACTATAAACACCCCCAACCCAACCCTCCGCCTGCCACGCGCACTTCGGAGCGCGTGATATACACCGATGACGAGAGGGTGAGGTGCCGGGATACCCCCTCCACCAGCAGCTCTCCACCGATAACCGGCACCCAACCGTTCCACACTCCACTCGACCACCGACTCGTTTGCCTGCGGTGTACGTTATCCCTTCAATCGAGGTTGCACGCGTACAGCTCTCAAGTCAAGCCACTGCTGGATGAGAGCCTCCCCATGCCGTGACGATGGTCCAATATTCTTGACCGTCGTACCTTCTAGCCATGGATGTCGCCCCTCCTTCCGTTCCTATCTTAAAGCTCACCTCTTCTCTATCGCCCATTCTCTTCCTTTTCACTCCCCTCACACCTCCACCCGGTCCCTCCCCCGCACTTTCGTGATCCCTACGTACCACTCTCTTGCTGTCAGTTATTCCTCAATCCTTGCTACGCCCCTGTCAACTACATCATACCATTCTGCCATCGTTTTGTAAGCCATGTCAAGAGCCTTGAGTGAAGCCACTCTATAAATATAAATTAGATTTACAGTAAAACCTTGGATTGCGAGCATAATTCGCTCCGGAAACGTGTTTGTAATCCAAAGCACTCGTATATCAAAGCACTCGTATGTCAGTTGTGATCACGTGACGCTCGGCAGACAAAGCGTATACACGTACTACTCGTATTGCAAGACCTCGGTCGTTTATCAAATTAATATTTATTTTTAAAAATTGCTCGTCTTGTAAAACACTCGCAGACCAAGTTACTCGCAATCCAAGGTTTTACTGTACCTGCTGTTGTTTTGCTTGTGTTGAACCAACACTGCTCAAATAATGCACTCCCAGAAGGAGGCCGTATGGCTGATGGGATGTGTAATTATTATTACGACTACGAAGTGGAGAAACGGATCTGGGAAGGAAGCATATGGCCATAAAAGTGTATTACCCCCGAGTTAATGACGCCACTCAACCTCCAAGCCGGTGAGCACACAGAGCGACTGCACATCCACGCAGCCCTTTGCATTGGTGGTCAGGCCTGAAAAAACTCCCACAGAAGGGAAAATTGTTAAAATAAAAAATATGTCAAAACCTGTTTTCCAATGTGTTTTTCTTCTTGATGGCGTCAACAAAAGGCCACGGAAAAATATGAAGCCTGCACAGGATGGCTGTGTGTTTTGAATAGACAGGCGGGCGTGCATTCCACTCACGTTACCCGCGGGAAGTTCCATTTTTATAAATAACAGACAGTAGTACTTGGTGGAAGGGTGTTTAAAAAAGAAAAAATGCTTATTACAAGAGACATGAGACCTTCTAAAAGCCCTTGATGCCCAGATCAGATGTAGCTCACTCGCCGATACGTCCTGCAGTAAGCATGACTTTTGATGTGGACTACAACAGAAAGTTCATTATTATAAAAATCTTATCATCCATACAAATAAATGGGCAATGTTTTGCTACCTTAGGTGGGTAACGATGTCTGCTCTGGCCGATGGACTATTGGTGGGAAAGGTTTGAATGTATGGTCCAGAAAATACATGGGAAGGTTGCAAGAATTCCCAAACCAAGAACAAGAACCCTTATCGTGGCAAGCCAATTGTGATGAATAGCAAGCCGATTTTAATAAGCATATTTATATCACACGGTACGACACTACTCGTGATTAATTTATAATTTACTCACAAAGTGGATTTTTTTCGTGCAATCTGCGCATCTACCATAGCGCCGATAAAGGACAGCCATAATAATAAAATATAACATTCCTCAGCTTCCTCTTGAGCAATAAACAATCTCCGCTTGCACGCGGTCTCAATCTTGTGCCGCGTGGGACCGTGTGAGCAATGCCGCCCGGGTCGACGGGAGGGAAGAGGTTTCATGGTTCACCTAGTCACTGCTCACTCACCCACCCACCCACTCACGTTCAACATCAGTGACGTACATCGGAACCGGTCCGAGACCTCCCCTAGTTCAAGACGGGCCTTCAATGAGTGTGTAAAACATCAGAACCGGGGAGATAGAGGCGGTCGGGGCATGGCGCTGACACCCACCTCTTCGTGTGCCGAATGGGCTAATACAGGGTGGATCATCAGTAACTACCTGATTTGAAATAGCGGCATTGTCTAAATTACTTTGTTACATTATTTTGCAGAAATAACATACAAGTCTGGGAGTTTATGATGAACCGGTGTACACCTCAGCAGCGTGCAAGAATAGTTTAAATAAATTTTAGAAACAATTGTTCAATTATTTCAACACAGAGAGACTATCGCAGATATTTTAGGTCCCGAATGGCTCCCAACTCCGCCGCCATATTCGGGCGTTGATTTCCCGATTTCAGGAATCAGGAACAACGGTGGATGCAAATCGGTGTGTTGGCAGACCTCGAGCCAGTCAATCTCCGACTTCATTTGAGCAAGGGAGAGTGTAAATGAGAACCCCAAAACTCTGATGAGGACGCTCCGCTCAATTGGGGATCGCACGACGGTCGCTGCGGCGAATCCTGGGACAGGCGGTGCAAGAATTGCAGCCCAGAGACAATCAAAGCGGCCTAGATTACTCGTGCTTTCTTTGAACTTGCAGACCAAGACGATGCTTTCATTACAAATGTAATGTCAGACGAAGCTCATTTTCACTTTAACGGCTTCTGGAGTTCATACAAAATTAGATCGAATCTCCACGAATTTAAGAATTTTCTATCATTTAGAGTTTCGCGTTTTTATTTCATTTTTCAAAAGTTATCGGCGAAACAAATCAGGTTGTTAACTATAGCCCACCCTGTACGTTTACATTCAGACACACAAAGACACATGCACGCACATAACTTCCTCCACAACCACACACACCCCCTCACCGTGCAGGGAAATTCCACCTGCGAGCCGGTGGCAGTGTATTTTATCTTCCCAACATTGTGGGCACATGCCCCTGTCCTGAGCAAACCCCTGTCATCAAAGCCACAGCATGTACTAGGGCTGTTCTAATCTCGCGTATGACAATACATTCAGGAGCGAGATGCAAATAGAGGTCTGCCCAGCCGCGATGAGGGCTTCAGGAGTTCGTTTGTTTAGGTTTGCTATTTCGGCCTGTAACGAGTCTAAGCACTTACCCTCCTGCTACCTTTCCCCCCTTCATGCAATTTATGGAATTGTCATTATTGCAGTGTCGCGATTCTGCCCCAAAATCACAACAATTTAACTGTCCATGCAGTAAAAGTTTTGAACAGGTGCACTCACACTCAGAGCTGTTTCCACGTGAAACCATGTCCCCAAGACACGCAACAAATATATATAGTCTCGACTTATTTGAATCTTTAAGAACACGCTTGCTCAACATCTGGGAGTGTGCCCCATTTATTTAGTTCTGCGTCTAACCAGATGTGACACTCACTGCACGATGCAGATGTAAACCACTCTTTGCTACGCGTGTAGTCAATGGACACCCTGGGAGCCCCGACAAACAGGTAGGTTTCATCCCAAAATAATTTCCTGGAGAAATATTTCAATAAAATATTTAAAAAAAAGCTTTGCACCGGATATTGAAGCGTCTCGTTTTAACACAATTAATTTATTATCCTGTCTCGTACGTTTTTGTTTGCTCCGTCGCAATACGTGTTAAATTTAGTGTCTCATCCTGCGCGTGCATTTAAAATAATGATGAAAAATGTGAGGCATAGGCAGCCTCTAGCGACAGGAGCGGAGAGCCACGTGAACTTATTACACGTAACGCGTTCGAACAAAAAAGTTAAACACTGTCGACTGCGCGATTCGACGCACGCAATGCGCTTATCGCGAGGCCGAGAATGTTCACACTGATGAGCCTCGAGGTATTTACCAACGCCGCAGAATCGCAACCCATCCAGCGCAACACCTACCCGCCGCACCTTTGCCTTGTGGTCAAGGGTCGCACGCCCCCTCTTGGTTTCGCCAAGTTTCACTATCGCCAGAAACCAACAACGCCTACTCCCTCCAACTCGCTCAAGGGTTTGTGTGCATTCTAAATGTATTTTTAGAACAGAAAACGAACCTCATTGTGATCAAAACATTACAAGCGTCGTTCAAGTTCCTTACACGCATTTTTGTTGCGTTTTTTAAAATCCAAGTGTGCCGCTCGAACGTGTGCAATCCGGGCCACGTGGCTTCCCGAAAGTGACGGTGCCCTGTGCATCGAGTCCATGTGGCAGCTGCGGTGTCATCGCGAGTGGGGCAATTGTAACTTTCAGCGGGACTTCCTGCACCGTAGGCTACACAGCGGTAATGAGAACACGAAGGAACAGAAGATAATAAGATAATTTGTGACACTTTATTAATCCATGGGGGGAATGGCGGCGCAGCAGTTAGCTCACTGGGTTTTAAACCCAGCGAGTGAGCTGGGTTTGATTCCTGGTCACGGCTAACGTCAGTGGGGGAACGACATACTAACGACTATTACATTTTTTTTATTTTACCAGGTAAAGCCCACTGAGCTATAT
This sequence comes from Lampetra planeri, assembly GCF_965212315.1. Taxonomy (NCBI): domain Eukaryota; kingdom Metazoa; phylum Chordata; class Hyperoartia; order Petromyzontiformes; family Petromyzontidae; genus Lampetra; species Lampetra planeri. The sequence continues at coordinate 3,922,137 of NC_136143.1, forward strand.
CATTCGTTTTCAGAAGCGACCTGGCCACAAATTATATCCCATGTAGACGTTTATAGTAGGCAAATATGTTGATTCTAAAGGTGGAGGCAAAAACTCCGTGAAAAACACACAACGCCCTCGCAAGTGGCGAGGGTGACAACAGACAGGGGAAAACCGACATAGAAAGGTCGGATTTGTGGAATTTGCACCACATGATCAGAGAGCTCTAAACAGGAGATGATCGCCAGCTCAGTGCTCATGAGCAAGACATGACTTGGGTGGTCTTTCAATTTTTTCAAACTACCCTCCCCCCTTGCCTAGAGATATAAAAATTATGAATGAAAAAAAATCAGACGCCTAACCACAATGTAGCCTCCTCGAGGATGCCAGGGAGACGTGGCAGAAGTGGACGCGTTGGGATTTAACACGATCGGTGGGTGCGCGGGTCAGACGGTCAATTGAAACTACACATTGCGTGGGTGGTGGTGGAGACACGAAGAGGCTATATATACGTGCGTGTGCAAGCTGGGGGTGGGTGGGTGGTAAAGATGGCACGAAGAATCGCCGGGTGAATGACGAACAATTAGAAACTGCAACTCGCCACTTGCGAGGGCGTTGCGTGTTTTTCACTTGGCAACCGTCCAAGACATCCGAGCCACCCAGCAGAGGCAAGGAGCTGAGTGGCAGTTGGGGTGGGGTGGGGGAAATTTTCCTTCGGTCGAAATCTGTTAGAAAGCACTCCGGGGATCTTGGCAACATTGCGTCACATCTCGATTTAACGCCCGCGAGAGTTTTTATGTCAGCGTGGGTAGATTATCTTCCCGTGCCAGCAACGTGAAAGAGAGGAAGCTTTCCTTTCAGGGTAGTTTCGAGCGTTTCGGAAATTTCCTTCACTGTGGGCATCGAGGTGGGTGCCATACCCTCGGCTTGACGGGAGAAGGCAGTACAGCAAGTTGCCTAATTGCCATCTGTTTCCATCTGTATGGGGATATAGTGTTGCCCCCTTGCACGAGTGGGGTTTCGGTGTCCTCCCCGCTTGTCATTAAACGCTGTGGTGAAACGGCCCGAAAACATCGTAAAAATAAAAACCTAATGCAGCAGCAAAAATGTACGCAAATAAACATATAAATAAATGTATAGATAAATAAATATATAGCTAAATAAATAATTGCGGGTCCGAGTGTTGTATCCGTGCCCCATGGAGTATAAGCGTCAATAAAAAATACCAGGTGCGATGCCCATGTCATAGCTAGTACAAAAGTCACAAGCGCTCTCCATCAAATAGGTCACTTGGACTAGGTCAGCGATTTCCCACTGAACCCGAGCATTGATGCAATGGTGCTCATCTCGTTGTTTACAGACCTGCAGAGCCAGAGGTGGTAATCCCACATTTCTACTACGGCGGGGTCAAGTAGATCCACACGACATCCGCTGTTGACTTCCCCATAATGTGGTGGCTTATTTTGTTGAGCCCTGGATGGATGATGATGATGAGCTGGATCAACCCCCCAAACAGGATTTGTTTTCACAACTTTCTGATTTTGAAGTCTCCCGCACAACCGCTGAGCCATCTGGCCCTGGCCGGATACTATGTTTATACAGCTATTTATACACATTTATGAAAGGTATTACCTAACAATTATACAACAAAATGACGATTGAGATGGTACGTCTGCCAAGGACACCTTTTACATACTACACATGCACAGTACTGTCAATTCACTGTCCGAATGAGGGCATACGGGTTGTGGGAGATTATTTGACCATAGTTCACCGTGCTGGTCAGTGCGGGCTGGGGAAGGTGCGGAGCAGAGACAACGTAGGAGCACAATAATCCAACACATCATTGGAATTTCCTACACTGCCCTCGTCCCCGCAGCAGCCTGCAACAACCGTCATGCATGGTGGTGACGCAGTCTTAATACTTTTCCTTTTCGAGATGTCTGCAAGCTGCAGGGTGGGTCCCGTTCGTCTCTGAATCTCGGAACGCACCAGCGGCTCAGCGTTCATTTTATTTAGAGAGGTATAGCGCTATTTTAAAAAAAGACATTGTATTCACCTCAGAACTGTAGCGACACGTCCCCAATCTACGATAGCCGGCGCCAAACGGTGCCACACACCCTCCCGCATGGCCTTGTGGGAGCCTCGGTACCGATAAAGTTATATTATTTGAGTTATTCTTCCGATTTAACTTTGATGATGAAAGCGCACGTCATCGGAACTGGAAGAAAAACTGATAACGTACACGTACGTCATGTACACCTATGTCATCGTAACGGGAAAGGGTTAATTATTTTTTATACTAGCAGCCTGCACGCACCTCTTTTCCCCTCCTTTCCCAGCCAGGCAGCAAGCCAGGTTGCAAACTTTCTTTCTGATATAGCATGAGACGGTTTCACAGTATTTTGAGACGCAATTTGCATTGATGACTCTACGTATCAATTTGTTTTTCTTAAACAAACTCATCGGCGGAGCTAGAAAACCACAAAAGCGAAAACCTGTGCAGTGGTAATAATAAAAAAAAACAGAAACGTTTAGACCACGGACGCCAACGGAGAGCGGTGTTGGGGTCACGGGACTGCGCGGTGGCGTCCCACCGAAACCAGCGACAATACCGCGACGAACAACGCAAGCACGGAACGAAGACGAAAGCGTGAGCTGGCATAGCCTGAGCGAATGCCACAGAAAGGAGGAACAGGAGGTCGTGTCTATCCTTTGACTATTATTTGGGGTTTTTATCCTTTCGGGGGAACAATTTCTATATTGATTCAAAAGTGATTTTTTTTTCTGGCGAGGACTCGCAATGATCTGACCGAGTCTGTGTTGGTAAAAACCCTCCACCACCCCACACAGCCAAACTAATTAATGCATGTTACGATTACAAGTGCTTGATGGGCCAATTTTTGTTGTTATTTTGATTAATATTTCAGCTCACTGGCGAGTTGAAAGAGAACGCTCACAATAACAAAAATGTTGCAATTAAGATACCTCATCTGATCGCTAAATTTGATACCAACTCACGGCGAGTGTTTGGACCAGTCCCTGGGCCTTTCCTGAGGTTGACTCATTCCTAAGATGAGCACCTGGTGCGGTGTGTAAAGGTCACCACTGGAGAGACAAAGGCGGCCATGCCTTGTTTGCCATGCGGGCCTTGAGATAGGTGCCTGTTAAAGGGCTAAATGGGGGATCTGCATCTTTGCGTGTGCGGAACCCTGGTCATAACAATATACAGCTGAGATAAAGAGATTGTGGGTAGCTGGACTGTATTGTGCCAGCGTGCCACTTGAGCCCTAGCAATGGCCCGATAACACGCACTTCATACCTCCCCAACCCCGTCATTCCACGAATCATAATCGCTTTCCTCGCTGTAGAAGTTCAAGCCAGATTTGGTTAAACCTATCGTCATGGCTTTGACCAGCTGCCCGCATTTCCCATCGGATCTTAGAAGCCAAATAGGGTGGAGCCTGAAAATACTAACCAGGAATTATTATTATTAATACTACTACCCTTATTTTCCCAAGAAAGCCTTATAGAATCTCAACACTCTTTTTCAGGATGGTCCTGCCACATGTTTGCAGTAGGGAGGCAATGATTGCTTTATGTAATCCCAACTGAGTATTTTCTAAGTAAAATTGGGATATTTGATTATATAGCAGTTAGTTTTTTTTTTATGAACGATGACAGTAAACTTGAGAACCCATAGGAAACCCATGGAGTACAGAGGGGTAGAGACCATACAAACACCACACAGTAAGGCACCCGGGTCAAAAGTCAAACCCAGGCCTTCCTTGCTGTGAGGAACGAGTGTTCCCACTTCACTGCATCTCTTTGTCCCAGGATTCACAGCCTGGATGGGTGGCGAGAGAGGGTGTAGCGGGTAGAGAGGGTGAAGCAGGTAGAGGAGGCGTAGCAGATGTAGGGGGGGGTGGTGTAGTGGGCGGAAGGGGAGTGAGGGGGGTGTGGGGTAGCGGGTGGAGGGGGTGTGGGAGGCTCCACCTGTGCGAGTCATTGGAGAATCCGAAGGAGTGCACGGCGGCAGAGTGTCCCTTGAGCTCAAAGGCACGACTCACTTCGCGGAATCCTCCCGTCTTGGCGAAGCAAACCTCCCACACCTTGACGTCCGGTGTGAATCCACACGAGCCAATGAACCTGCCGCGGCAAAATCACACGCACGTACAAAGATCCCCCGTGTAGCCTTGGCAGACTGTTGGGGAAAATGCTTTTAGCGAGTAGCACTGATGAAGGCTGGCATGGCACACAAGGGAGTCGGTGGCCAGCACCACGCCTGGTTATCTTTGTCTCCGTAGCGGCGATGTTTACACATCGCACCAGGTATTAATTTGAGGCTGAGTCGATCTAGGCCAGGCCCAGGACTAGTTCAGATAATCGTCACTGGTGTTAGCCGTGAGCAGGAATTAAACTCGAGTCGCTGGGTTCGTAGCGCAGTTTGCTAACCGCTACACTAGCGCTCCGTACGCACGCACACACACACACGCGCTCCGCACGTTCCCGTAACACCTTCGTGTGGATTGGCGTGGCCGGCAGCACGCGCCACCGAACTTCACGCGCGCTGCCGCCAATTCTGCCGCAACGCTACGCCAACTTCCTGTCAACGCATAACGGCTCTTTGATAAAATGCCGAAGGGACACCCCTCTGACAGCAGTAGGCTTGCATGTGACTACGTGAAGTCACAGCTACAGCGAGAGGTACTGTACACTGGGCATGGCATGCCAATCACTCAAATCCTGGGGTCACCAGCATAATCAGGACAAACGAAGCAATGAATTGTAAGGGTGGAAACCAGGTTAGATTTCTAACTTCAGCTCCTGGAGATGCCTGTGGTAGTGCGTGGCTAAATCTCAAGAGAGGAAATGCTGAACCCGTGGCCTAACCGGGAAGACTATGCTTGGATTGTGCTTTGCTTTGACATGTACAACGCTCAACAGGTGAAGTTGGCCAAACATTCCATTATAGGACCACAGAGGTTGGGCAATTGTTAGTGACGGTTTTGGCTGCTTTCCCGCTTGCCTGTGATTTCTCGTGCCTCTGACCTTTTATCCCTGTCTCTCTCTCTCTATGCATCAACAAACACTGTGCAAGGTCCAAATTATACGTGACTATTAAATTATTACGACGAGCCTCAGGGATCTCTGGCTGCCAGGGTGTGCATGTTGACCTGCCACAGGGAGAGATGGCCGCGTAGGCATTGGTCATTTGGTTGGTGTTGATAGTGGCCAGGATCTCGCCCTTGAGGTCCCACAGGTGGATGGTCGTGTCTGCTGAGGCTGTCATCACGAACTTGCCTAGCAGCCGCACACAAACAAACACACATACCAACAAACGCCATTCATTATAAAGTAAACTTTACTCTGAACGCCTGTTTCTAAATGTGGAGGGAAGAACCGGAGGACCTGGAGGAAAATCCACACGACCACGGTGAGAACATGCAAATTCCCAATATACAGGCATCAGGACCAGGATCGAAACCACGACCTCCTGCATACTGGGCAAGGAAGCTAATCGATAAAATAAGCACAATTTTGCGAGGAGGTTGAGTTCAACAGTCATTGCGCTGTGGATAAACCCGTCCCCGTCGTAGGAACGTGGAGCTTCCACCATTGGTTCAGGGATGTAAATAGGAGATGAGCACTGCGTCAGTGCTCACTCGACTAAGAAATGACTGGCCAAAGACGGTCTAGAGCCACCGCTCGAGGTTTGGGTGTGTCTCACCACGTTGAGCAAGTGAACACGTCGGGTTAAACGGCTGCGAATGAGAACCGCTCAATCGCAGTGTCAGCTTAGACAGGAGGTCGATGTAGGTCAACGCTGCCCTCGAGCCAGCACGGGGCCCGTGTCACTCTCAGCCTTGGCAGTGCCGGCTGACGCACTGCAGCGATTAGCAGTGTTGTGACGATTCACGGAACTGGCGATTCGATTGTTTGTTGCGATATAGAGTGGCGATTTGATTAAGGAATTAATTATTTTCATACCATTTATTTTTCTCATTTCTTTTGCAACTAGTTTTTAAAGCGTTGCTTGCTCCGTTAGCCTAAGCGAGATATGACAGCTTTTGCATTTAATTTGCAAAAATCGTAAAACGTCCACTCCTCAATGAATGTACCACGAGCCTTAAGAATCGATTTTAACTGACAAATCGACGCACCGTCCCACTGTTTGCTATCAACTATCTCGTAGCAATCGGAAAGCGGTGCCCGAAAAATGAAACAATTTTTTTTACGGTATAAAGTTATATTAATGGCTCCGAGCTTAACATTCCAAGAAAGCCAGTGAGTCACAACTCAAGCTTCCCGGCTCATTCACGACAGGTGTGTGTGCGCGACGTGCTCGAGCGACCACTTCGGATTTGGATTTTTCCCCCAATTTCTGAAAAGAAATAACGGCACTGACTGCCGTCGTCCATCGTCCGTGGCTTACCATGAAAAGCCCACGCCGCTGACTCAATGCATGCGTGCGCGCGCGCGTGCGTGCAATGTGCATGTGTAATGTTTGTGTGTGCACAAAATCCTGTGCCGTTCCGGAGGAAAAACAAAACTCTACCGGGAGAAAACTCGGCATTCCTGAGAAAGCGCGGCGGCGATGACGGGGCAGTCGCGGGCCGAGTCTCCCGAGGAGGAGGGGAAAGTGTTCGCTGTGAAACCGCAGAAGTGCGCTGTCGGAAACCGCATCAACGTCGCAAACTCAACTGGGAAAGTAGGCGGGGTGTGCCAGCCGGCTTCCGTAGAAATCACCGCAATCACAAAGCTAGGCGAAAACCGCACGTTCATTCTTTTCAGTTTCTTCTGGCTCGGTTATCACTCCCGATTGTTTCACAGAAGTGAATCTTTTTTGCCGAACAGGAAATAAGGTACGAGATCCGAAACATGTTGGTTTAAAATAAATTCAAGCTGCTGAATGTTTAACTTTAAACAGGTGGTAGGTTTTCACAGCTAAAATAATTATTCGGAATTTAATTTTGTGTTAAAGCTAAAATGTGGCCACATCATTACGTGACCAAACCCAAACATCAATTGAAAGTTCCCACTCTTAAACAATAACAATAAAGTATATCAAGCATTTTACTGTAGACACCCTACTATAAAACGATATTTACTTTCTATGTATTGCAAAAAGAAATCAAAAGGTGACGTAGCCATGATCCCTTGAGATATCAATTGACATTTCAGGTATTCATTTTCTGAAATGTGGTGACTTACGATGCATCCTTAAGTTCGCCATTCACGCAGTGATCCTGCTCGTAAAAAAACAAATCACTTACGATCTCCGCAAATCACGCGGTCGGCAAACGACACGTTAAAGTTGCAAACGAAACTGTAACACTATGAGACCTCCTTTACCAGTGGCAAAATATAGTAATAGGTTTTTTACCCTTTCAACTGGTACAAAACTGACACCTTTATACAAGGGATCATGTTTGCAATAACCTCTGATAGTGCGCTGTTTATGAGTTGTATGCCTTTTGGCGTCATCTGGTCCAACACCAATGGAGACTAGGCTCTAAGAAAAGCTGTCTCGGGTGTGGACCAATCAACTTCAAGGACAGTGCATATCATTATCATTATCAGAGTTGTTTCTTTTTGTTTGCATTTTGACTGCTTGTGTTGTGGTTATTGCAAACATGATCCCTTGTATAAAGGTGTCAGTTTTGTACCAGTTGAAAGGGTAAAAAACCTATTACTACTGAAACTGTAACAGTTTAACACATAGGCTTTCGCAACCAATATCATCCATAATATAGATTTTTTGGGTTAGATCGCATAAGTATTTATTCACGCGATCTATTTATTTACGCGATCTAACCCAAAAAAACCTAGATAATAAATATATTGTGGAAACTAACAACCTGGACGGAAAAAAAACAGGGATCGGTCGAAGGGAGTTCATAAAAACTAGACCAAATACAATCAGTTCTCGAACTAAATCTCCACCCAGAAACGTAACAATTCCATTAACAACCAGGAGAAGCTGCTCCTGGCCATGAAGGCAGATTGCATCCATTGTTTCTGTGATAAGCTTCTCTGTATCTTCCTGCTCAGTGCAATATGGAAGTGACAAAGTTAATAATGTGTAAATTGCAAGGCTAAGAACCTCGTTTGAAAAGGGTCAAGGTCGCAGATCGTGTAACTCTAGAGATTTACATCTAAACACAAACGACGCAGACGCACAATCACAAACAGTCCGAACAATTGTCAGATATTATTATTTTTTACTCGGGAAGTGAAGGAAACCGAAATAGCAAAATACAAGATGAAGTGATGAGTGCGTTGAAATGCTCAAAATTAAGCTCACTTTCATAAACGGCCCTACAAATCAGCTGCAGAGACGCTGTATGTCAAAACCAGTCCCGAATTTACTTGTCTTGAATCAATGCTGTTAAACATGTGCACTCCCAAAAGGATTCATCTTCTTGATTCTTTCGGTAAAGTCACGTAGAAGGGAAGTAATAAAATAATAAAAATAAAACATAATAAAATAATATAATAAAAATAATTATTTTATTATGTTTTATTTTTATTATTTTATTACTTCCCTTCTACGTGACTTTACCGAAAGAACCAAGAAGATGAATCCCTGGAGTCACGAAAGCTTTAAATCCCAAAAGGATGTGTAGCCGATGGCTTGTGGAATAAATATTTATAATCTCCACGACACGAATGATTATTTTGAGTTAGGACTCGTATGAAAAAGAGAGGGTCCTCGTCTGTAAGATCGGATGTTCACCGACATTGATTCAAGCAAGCCTGACTCTGCTGATGAACACACTGTATGTTGAAACCAACCTACAGTTTGCTCGCCTTAAATCAATACTGCTGAACGTGTGCACGCGGTTGACGGGTTGTGTAATACTTTTTTTATTCATGAGGAGAGACTGATATGTATAGGAGCCATGGAGTCCGCTTATCTATTTTAGTTCTCTGAAGAAGCTATAGTCTCATTGCCGCAGGGCGGAGAGGCTGCTCATACATGTTCCGTCAGACAACTTGTCAGATGTGACTGTTGCTTAATTTTCGCTCGCATCGGAATGTCAACCTAGAGAGCATCGCCATTCGAACCAGGGGAATCACTTGTGTACAGCAAGGTCGGGAAATTTACCTTTGCACCTGTGGCATCAACATTTATTTTTTCCATGAACCATGACAAAGGGAAACATGCGTACAATTGTCGGGAATTTTAGAATTGTTATTTTCAAAATGTATTTGCTTGAAAGTTGGAATTTTTCGTGTGGGCTGTTCCACCGCCACGTTTTGTTTTGCGGGCACAAGGTGGCACTGGGATGCAAAACAGCAAAAAAAAAATAGTGAGCGCTCGCGCAGCACAGGTTCACGGTTTCTCGTAAACCAACGTCTGTCCAAACCGCTCACCGTGTTTGTGAGCTCACACGCAGGATGGCACGGCACTTACCGTAATCGTGACTAACAGGCAAAAGGTGCCCAGGTGCGGAAAACCCGTAAGAAAATAAAAATCCACTAATTACGCTGGAATAAAAATAAAATAAAAACAAGATTTGAGGTTTGGCACGGCTGCATTGGGTTTGCACTACTTGACGGATTTTCCAGTTCACACTGGCATTACAACAGGATGCATGTTTAAAACAGGCTAGTTTAGAAACGCAACAAAAAACCTCTTTACCACCGAGTCGCAAACAACTTCTTGTTTAAAATGCCTTGCAAAGTTATTGAGCGTTCTTATCCAAATATCAAATCATACCTTTGTTGTGGCTCTCAAAACGTACTTAGAAGCTATTCGTTCCAGTAAGATGCAGTTACACAACCAAAACACACGCTTCTCAAATTATTTTGCAAACAGCCTCCAATAAACCCGATCACTTTTAGGAAACCCCAGCAAGCTAGATTCAGAGCCAATGATTATCTAATTGACTTCTAATCATCAGTGACTCAAACCCGCAAAGACCAACGGCATACCAAGCCACTGAAATGCCACAAACGAATGACTCGTGAGTGTGCGGTGTTGTGCGGTGGTCGTAATGGCCTGCGGTAAGCTGCACAAGGGAGCACACCCACGGCTTGGGAGTGAGAGGCGCGAGAATTTACGTTCGGTTACGCGTGCCACACAAGCGATGCTACGAGCGGTCGGCAGTTCCCTCCTCCACCTCCCGCGCTGAGCGAGATGCGTCAGGATTCACACGAGGTCACACGCGGTGTCAAAAAGACAAAGACACCCCATCTAGCCTTTGGGGCAAGTGCTGTTAGCGAGTAGCATCTATGAAAGCTAGCACGGCATGCAAGGGGGTGGGTGGTCAGCACCAGCGGGGGTCACGTGCAGGGTCGCACGCAGGGGGTCTCACCGGTGGCAGCGATGCCGATGTTGATGATCTCAGCTTTGTGCTTTCGAGGGAAATCGTTGGGCGCCACGGAGAACGCGAACGTCCCGTCGTCCTTCTTGCTCATCTTGTAGACACGGATGGTCTCAGCGCTGGCCAGCCACACGATGAATGCCCTAGAGGTTCAGGATGAGAGGTCGTAAAGAAGGAAAGATGCCATTTTTGAATCCCATCTTTTTAACAATAATATTGCTGCTGTGGCTTTTATCCTGTGATATTCATCGTTAATAATTTACTTTATTAATGATAAAGAAGCGGCTATTTTGTACACAGGTTGATGCATTTTTATTATTAATTTAATCTACTCCTAACCCTAAAATTAATCGCACATAACTTTACACATGCATTCGACAATCTACATGTTAGACAGTTAGAGATGTTATCAATATTAAACATGGCAATGGTAAAATACGGAAGTTTTAGGGAAAAAAAGTTAGACGATCGCGCTTAAAAATAGATAAACATTCAGGTAATGTTTTCTACTATAAATGCAGCTGGGAATAATACCATTTTAAAAAAACTAACCTGGATATTCGATAAAACTTTAGCATTTTCATTACCCACTCAAATATCTCCACCACAATCATCCCTAACAATCACTTTTAGCAGAAACAAATTATATTAGACTAATCTTAATTTGGGAGCTTTCGTGACTGCAGGAATTATTCTTTGGTTCTTTTCGGTTAAGTCACGTCTAAAAATAAAATAATAAATCAAAATAAAACAACACATTACGACGTTTCGATTGCAACACAAGCAATCATCATCAGGCATAAAAGAAAATAGCAACAAAAATCTATAGTTTTCTAGTTAGATTTTTGTTGCTATTTTCTTTTATGCCTGATGATGATTGCTTGTGTTGCAATCGAAACGTCGTAATGTGTTGTTTTATTTTGATTTATTATTTTATTTTTAGACGTGACTTAACCGAAAAGAACCAAAGAATATATTAGACTACCGTTTCAGGCAAGAGGCCTTCCTCAAGGGAGAAGACACAAGGAATGCATGGACAGTTTGAGACGGAAGTTTAGCATGATGGTTTGAAATGTAAGCTGAAGGTCTGTATGAATGGATTTATTTGCCTCATACCAGATCAACCAGAATACAGTAATCCCTCGCCACTTCGCGGTTCAAGTTTCGCGGCCTCAATGCATCGCGGATTTTTCGAACTGATTTAAAGGCCTCATTATAACTGTGCAGTAACACCATCATCATCATTCATCATCACATTCATCGAACTGCACAGGTCTGTCATCGTCGTCATTGTCATTGTCATCGTCATTACTGGAGTCAAGTCTCAAGATACTACTGTCATTGGTGAGTGTAGAACACCATAATACGTATCGTATGAGAGAGTGAATGTATAATATTAAGGTTTTATAATTAAATAGATTTAAGTAAAATATATATTAAGTATAAATATACATATTTTAAACATTCTGGTACCCACACACACATATACGGAAATTCCTAGGGAGCCAATCCTACTTCGCGGATTTTCACCTATCGCGAGGGGTTCCGGTCCCCATTAACCGGGATAAACGAGGGATCACTGTACACCGCATCTCGTTAGCTCTTACAAGCTAAGCTAGACTGAGCCTGGATAGCGCTTGATTAAGAGGCGTAATAGGCTGTGAGGCTGCACTTTAGGCAGCCTCCACGTCTTTGCTCCCAGTATTCACCAACCTGCACTGACCAGCGTATGATAAAAAGAAAAAAAGCCATGATCCGAACGGCATGGGGAGCTCTTCATCCAGCAGTGGACAAACAAAGGGCTGTGCAAGTACAGCAGTGGTTCTCAACCAATGAAGATCACTGGACCAGATGCCGCCCCCTACCAGGTCCTCACCCCCCATGTTACTAAGGCCATAATACACAGCGAGATCACGTGTCCACTCCTGTAGTCTATGCAGTGCTAGTAAAGCATATGTTTGTTTATATTTTGTATTAGTGTGCTTTTTGTTGGTAAGGCATTGGTTTCATGTTGTGTATTAGGTTGCTTTGTCACCGCAAAGTGGCATTCATGTTCCCCGCGCACATTAAAATATTTATCCTGCACAGTATCCATGCCGCATCCCGAAAGGCTTTTGTGCCCCACGGGTTGAGAGCGGCTGATGTGTAGAGTATATTAGGAATACATTCGTTACTCATTAATTTCATAAGACTAAAATATAAGACGTCACACGCTTATTGAAGGAGAAAAAGAATGTGGCTTTGAGAGTCTCTCTGATGGAGAAGTTAAGCTTTGCAATGTTTCCTCTTTTCATGGAAATACCACAATGCCACATTTCCTGGTCGGCAGGCAAACATTTCCGTCTGACACTGCCAGCCTCCATGAAACATGGTCCTCCTTACGGGGCATTTAACTCCGACGACAAAATCACCCTCATTGCACCCCGATGTCATCACAATTCGTAAGCTAAGCAAGAATGAGGCGAATACAGTACTTGGGTGGGCGACTAATTTGGGAGAACCAGGTGTTGTAGGTGTCAAGGAGAGGTTCAGCATAGCAATGGATTATTTAATTTATTTGTATGGAGTTATGAGTGTTTACTCCCTTCCATGTATAAATTGACAGCTCTGGTCTTCACCCGAATTCCAAACACTCAATAATGAAACTGGCCAAACATCACGATACAGGGTTCACATGAAAAAAAAAGTCTTGAAACTCGGTAAGGTTTTGTAAAAAGGGCACGATATAACATTTTTGTCCTGTACACAACCTCACAACGCACTTGCCATGCCCGTTGAGGTGACACTCTAGAAAGATGGCCAGCATACACAAAAGTGCAACCGTGGCAATTTTGTTCCATGTGTAGGGGTGTTAGAGAGAGAGCCGTTATGCATGGCAGCTTATGGGAAACAAACACAGTGGGCGGGGCTACGTGAGTGCACGGGGGGGGGGGTGCTCTCAACGACGTCCGCTCCAGGCAGCCCGGGGCCCCACCCCTCAGCGGGGGTTGAGTATAAAGGGGGATGTGTCAGAGGGCTCGGGGCAGAATGTTAAAGCTAAACCAGTGAAGACCGAAGATCGTCTAGCTAGAGCCCTGGACTCCCCTGGGACGCCGCCCTTGTCAGGGCCGCGCAGGACCGAGCCAGCGGCGTGGTCCCGAGAACCAGAGCTAGTGCTCTGGGACTCCGGGTACCGTAGCCCGACTTACCAGTGTCGGGCCAGACAGCCTCCCCTAGCCCGTTAGTGGAGGACTAGGAGGTAGGTCAGAGATAGCTAGCAGTGTATTCCCAGCTAGCCGGGTGAGGGGGCCGATACCCCCTCCAGTGTTGTATGTCCGCGGTTGTGACAACTGTTGCGGAATAAATACGTGTGCCTCAACCCCGGCGTCCAAGAGTCCTCAACGGTATTACACATGTGTAGTGAGTCCAACTGAGTTGCAGACGTTATCTGGGGAGCAACACTATTTATTCACATAACAGTACGTAACATAACACAACCTACGCTCGGCTCTCGAATGCCCATCTAACCACGCTACGGCAGAACTAGACACGGTTCGCTATCCCGGTCCGGACCACAAGCTGGCTGCCAGACCGTGTGGCTAGAGCAAACATGGGCAAAGTACGGCCCCCGGGCCGTATACGGCCCGTTGGGCTTTTTAATCCGGCCCGCCGAACTTGTCCAAATATTATTATTATTAAATTACATTTTACCTTCCTCTTGTAATGCCCCCATTTCCCCATTAGATGGCGCACTTTGACTTCAGCACCGTCAGTTTATTACGTTCCTGGAGGAAACTGATGTGGATCATCAGGACTTGCTGTACCACTCTCGTGTCCGCTGATTAAGATTGCCTACCCCTGGGCTAGAGGCTTCTTCTTCCCGACGTGCATCTGCGAACACCAACACTTGAAGAACCCCGAGCTCCTCACAGAGCTCTCGTTATATGCTCCTGGGCTGGGGCTGGCTCCGCCCTCAGCCCCGCCCACCTTCCAGGCTTCACGAGCTCCTTCTCGAATGTTCCCGAGAGCTCTCCGAGACCACGTGACCGCCCCTGAGCCCCGCCCACCTTCCAGGCTTCTTGAGCTCCTTCTCGAATGTTCCCAAGAGCCCCTCAGAACCACGTGACCGCCCCTCGGCCCCCGTCCACCGGTGGCCCCCCTCCAGTATCGTCCGGTCACTTGACAACAGGTCAGCCAGTGTCATGCCCCAGAGTAACCTTGGCTGACTGACGCTCCCTCTCGCTCCCTCACAGGGAGCCGACACCGCACACTGCTCGCGGTGCCTCCGCGCTAACCAGCGCTCACCCAACCACCGCTAGAGTTGGTACTGCAGCCCATAACCCGGGCTGCCTGTAATCACAACGTTACCGGCCGTGACTTCGCAAGCCCGGCACCATACAGTGACAAGTACTGTCGCTACAAATGTCCAGTCAGCGAGTCCTAAAAGCACTGGAGCATTAGCCCAATATCACTGACCAGTTTAAGATATCTCTCAAGAATGATATATTTCCCCTTCTTAAACGTTATCCCGATTGTGCTATCGGTATCATGTCCTGAGCCCAAGTGTCCATTTAGAATGCTTAGAGAACGGTGTGACTCTTTGTGACATCCACGGCTAGCGGCAGTGGATATCTCAACAGAGCTACATCTGAGATCATTTCAAGTCAGCTCTGTGCCACACATAAGAGGGCAGCACTTTCCCAGCTGTCCTATCACAGAGATTAATGTTCATTACATGACAGGAAAACCGATCTATTTAATTCTCAGAACTATAACTTGTATTCAAATTACATGCAGAAGCGACCAAAGCCCAGCACCACCACGAATTACGACGAGTCCCAGGGGACAGCCGGGGCAGCCATGGTGGCACCAACGAGTGCCAGGGCATCCTCAGGGATAAAACAAAACGACCAATTTGTGGCAATGTCTCATTAATTCGTTTTAGATGAAGCGTATGGTCCATGTTGTGTGGTCAAATGTAAACACTATTTAAAACAATTTTAAAAAACTATAAAAAACATTTTACCAGGCAAGGGCCACTGAGCTATGTAGCTCTATTTCAGAAGCGACATGGCCACAAATTATAGCTCAGGGAAGCGGCTTATGAAGTGGAAATTTATAGCAGCCAAATACTCTTAAACGGACGTTTCTAATTGTGGAGGGAAAATTTGGAGTAGCCGGAGAACAATCCACGCGACCACGGGGAGAACACGCAAATTCCAAATATACAGGCGTCAGGGTCAAGATCGAACCCATGACCTCCTGCAAACCAACAGACGAGGTAGTTGACATCTCGCCACTGTGGTGCCCTGCAGGGTCGGAATAGGGTTCTCGTAAGCACTTCTGTTTTGTACGCCTTCAGTGATAACTTTATACGGTTGGTACTGCTGCCCATGTCACTACCGCCACTGTCATTCGCTTGTTTCATGCGTACTTCGTCCAGCCGCTGGGCAGATGTCGTTACCGATACGATGATTATTTAATCGGTGCCCTAATCCAATGGCAGCGAGCTGTGTGCCGCAGATAAGCAAATTTCATTTGAGATGATTGAAAAAAAAGAAGGTAAGCCTTTGCACTACTCTCTATTGAAAATAAATTGTGCGAAAAACACCATTTGAAGATGTTATTGCTAATTAATCTCCGTGGTTAATTTCTCTCACCTTATGAAAAGACATTGACATGACTCTACCTCTGTATATACACCTTTGCCTATCCTTGCTATATAAATATATCTATTCAAGAAGATATCTTTGTTACAATTTTTTTTTATCATACAAAAAAACAGTGCCTACTGTACCTAGGGCCTACAAATACTAAAGGGCCTCTGAACAAAATTTTACCATGTTTTTGGATAATACGGCCCTGGCACCCTGGCCATCCCTGTGCGTGTGACTCGAGGACTTGCCATGGCAATGCTACAGCTATGCATGCAGTGTCCACTTGGTGACACCTTGTGGACAGCAGCTAAACATGCTCATGGAAGAGCAGCAAAACAGAAAGGTGATAACCACTCTCACAGCCCGCAGTGAAACTCTGCCCTCTGCAGCACTCACTATGCCATTGGTGACATTTGAGGGCCAATCCAGCGATGCTAAGAATGTATTTCACAAAAGATGGGAATACTTATTATGATTGAAACAGTTAAGGTAAGGGACTCATACTGGTAGGAACCTCCTGATTACACCAGCCCACAGGGGATTATTGTGTCCATCCGTCGTGCATCCAAAAATGGGAGGGGTGGGGCTAGGTGGAGAGGGGAGGGTGGGGAGGGGCTGGGTGGGGAGGGTGGAGAGGGGCTGGGTGGAGAGGGGCTGGGTGGAGAGGGGCTGGGTGGGGAGGGTGGGGCTGGGTGGGGGTATTTGCGGAATACACCACGCCGTCGTTGACCCTGGCAATTGACCGAGCAACCCAACGTTCCTACCAGCTCCCTCCGCAGGAATGTGTTATATTTTTTACGTCAGGGCCAGCATCACCAATGGACACGAGGGGGGAGGGTTGTGTCCCCAGTTTTGGATCAGATAATCCCTCTACCAAGGCCAATAATAACAGGTTGATAATGTCGATATGTCATAACATCTTAAAACAATCTACAGACTGACTGTTTCGTCTCATTGAGATCGAGTTCAACCACCAGAGTTCAACTCTGGAATTCCTTCCCATTGTCTCTATTCCTCAATTCAAGTAATGTGTTTGCTCCAATCTATAACAACTTTGATGGTACTATTTGTTTCAGGCCAATTGACATTTTGGGCCTTAAGGCCCATACTCTATTCAAAACATGAAAAGCGAAAAAAGATAAAAGGGAGGGTGGTCAAGGAAGGGAATCATGAAAAAGAAGTCAACACCACAGCATAAGCGAGGACAAAGCACCTGGGGTTCGACACCAACAATGGCAAGGGGTAGCACCAACAAGTCCCCTTGTCATCGTCAAGGGGACCTTTCAATAAAAAAGTCTCAGGACATCCATAAGATGGGGCCGATTCATCAACGATTTCCCAAGGATGAGAACCTCATTACCAAGGAGGTCCTCTATCACTCCCAGTGGCTGCTATAACCCACCTCAAACCTCGGTGCCTCACTTTGACGCAGGCAGACGTCTCCACTTACTCCACAAGTGGAACATGAGGAGCAGCCCAAATTGTTCCCGTGGCAAACCCAGTCAGTCGCCCACGTACTGAACTTCTGCTCTGAGAGTTTCATTCCCGGTGGCATCACAACCACTCACTCTGCCTCACCTGAAGCTGTTGAATGCATTTCTAACCTCGACATCGAACTACAACTGCTTCCTCCAGCCATACGAAGGGGAAGAAGGTTGGTTAACATGAGACGTCGGTTTTACTTCCAGGCGCATCGCGAGGCAGCGCACCGGCCTCTCAGAGTATGACTCCCACCTCGAGTCGGGGCTGAAACGGACAAGAGTGGCGTGGTCCAGATCGACGTTGGCGCGGGAACTCTTGTGGTCGCGATCGCCAAAGTCCTTGCTCTGCCAGATGCGCACGGTGCGATCGTCGGAGCAGGTCGCCACATACTTCCCATTGTTGCTGAAGTCCAGGCTGGTCACATTGCTGCTGTGAGCCTTTTGTTTGGCAAAGGAGGCAAAACAAGTTCCAAGGTCAAAATGTTTACGTCACTTTAATTGGGTAGAGCATCTAAATGAATAGCCAATGTCCCAGATCACGGTCAATCAAACAATGTACATGCGTATTGGGACTATGGCGAACTAGGTTCAAACAGCCCAGAGATTGCCAGGGATCAGCACAGTGGTCCTGGCCAAGATCTCCATGAGAAACAAAAATGTCAAGTAATTTATGCCAATTATTTGCCCAGGAAAGCCTCACTAAGTTTTAAAACTCTTTCCTTTGGTCATTGCATTGGAATTTTTGGCCAAATTAGATTAAAGTGTCTGGCGTTATGTACAACTTCCCGTGATTACCAACAATCAGATGCATGAAGTGTACACAGTGGGTTGACTTTCATATGATTGTCGGTATTAAGTAAAAGGAAGATCATGGAGGGAGGCCACGACGACTGGAATTTGTAAACGCTACACGAAACGTTACGGATGGGGAACCTGATGTGCCTCTCCATGCACAGCAGGTTGTTGGGGTGACATGACCATACCTCACCGCGTTGCTCAGCGAGGGTTGGTGCACGTGGAGAACATAGCCTCGATAGTATAAAAGTACAGCAGAGCGATGGATTTTGTAGCACTGCACGCCAAATGGCCCCAAAGCACTATGACAACCTGTACGTGCGTCGTGGCCACTCAACCATGCACCATCCCAGCTCAATCATATTTAGGTTCAGAGATCTGATTAGATGGGGCGTATTATGGGTCGATTTGGTCTTAGGGAGAACTGGTGTTTGGATAATTGTCAGTCAGGCTGCACACACGATTTCAAGGTCAATTCACTGGTGCCAGGCAAGTTGGAATGCAGCTGGGGGAACACCTTGAGAGTTGCTGCAAGGAGCGGGTGGCTGAACGTGCTTTGCTGAGTCTTCTCGCGTCGCTGCTGCCACTTCTGTTTCTTGCTGCCGGCACCTTCAGCTTTCTTTACCTCCCCGTTCTTGGGAGAGGCTTCTTCTTCTTCAACCTCTGAGAACAGGTGAGAAAACTGGTGATGTCAAGATGTCCCGGGAGCTGAACACGAGATTCGAGCACCGAGTAGTTTAGTTATTTTTTAATTTAACCAGGTGAGAACTCAAAGAGACCAGGGTAGTCCCATTTTCGAGAGTGACCCGTGTCGGTGTCACCACACATCTCCAATAGTAGCCCTCAGCCAGTGATGTAAATGCGATATGCCTTTGACCAAGACGAGTCTCTTCATAGGACAACCATTGGAACACAGACAATCAATTATTCATTACAGGCACTGCCACAAGACGTTCACGTATTTTTTTTTTAAAATACAGGACCGCTCATCGTCAACATCAACCAAAATTATGCCATTGTTGGCCACTGCTGGATGATTGCCTCCAAAATCCGTCACCATCCTTCTGCATGCGCGGATGTCACACAGCTTCATCTCCTGAAGTACGTGACCTCATTTGGCTGCCATTCCATCAGGTGATGACGACATTCTGCTCTATTTAAGACCGGAAGCAGGTGGATTGCTTCACTATTCTGGAAAATCGCCCGATGCTGGATGTAATTACAGGCGAAACGTGGTACTCAAATTGTATATGTTAAGAATTTACTCTCTAACACACCGGTGGGCTCAAGTAGTAACTTTGGCGTTTTGTTTACGTGACAAATCCTTTACTAATTGGCTGTGTCGGGTGATGGAGGGTTTCGACATATTTATACTTACGCGATCTAACCCAAAAAACCTTTATTATGAATACAAAATATCTTCGAGAGATGATGCATGGGTCCTGCTCAAGCAAACTTATTTTTCACAAATGGAAAGAAGTTACGTGGGCTGCTGCTTTAACTTGTCACTCGGGAGGGGTTAAACCCTCCCCTGCAGATAAGTACAGCAGTGACGTGGCCTGTTTCTGTTGGCAGGAAGCTTTCCCTGCATCGATATACCCAGAACGAAACCAAACTGTCTTATTGTTTTCCAACTACTCAATCTCTAATTGGCAACTATGCATATGCCAATTAAAGCATTGGTAATCAGACAGCATTAACATTTAATTATCACTAGACCCCCCATGTTGTAAAGCACAGTCTACAACTCTTATCCACTCTCTCTCTGGCCTAGATGCTATGAAAGTGTCATTGCCCGAAACGTCGCTAATTATATATTTTTACTTTTAAGGTCTTAGTGTTATTGACGAATGTGTTTTTTTAAACTAATCTATTACATCGTGTTGCTGTCAGGACTTGGGTGTCTCGAGACCAAGTTTAACTTTAAAGCAAAGAACACAAACACAACTGACAATTCTGTCTCTGCATATAAGTAAAATAAACATTTCAGGACAAAATTATCAATCGGCATTTCTTAAACAAACTCTGGACCGGTTTCGCTCTTTCTGGGTCTCATTAGCAGAGCCACAAACACGCAGCTGAGAGCCTCCGCAACCAACGCCAATCAATCGGGGAGAAGTGAGAGGGCATCCCTTCATTAAGACCGAAGCGAGAAAAAGACAAATCGCAACTCGTGTGCCATCATGAATTTTTTTTTTTTAAAACGCCGCAAAACCCCCGGACACCGGGGACCCCGTAGCGAAGGCCGCATCCCCGACCTCGCCTAGTCACTCTCGCCGACACCCGGCGGCGTACCCCGGGCCGGTCGAGGTTGGGGGTTGTGCCCGCACCTGAATCGCTGGCGCTGAGCGCCCTCTCTTTGGACCGACCGAGCCCGAAGAAGTAAATGGCGAAGGCGGCCGCGACCGCGACAGTGGCGACGGCCACAGCCAAACCCGGCGGCTGCAGCAGCAACTGCCCTCGGGACGCGGCGGTCTCCCCAGCCTCGGCCGCCATAGCGGCTCCACGTGTCACCAGCGCGCATGCGCGGCCCGAGTGTAATCCGGATTTACCTTTCGCCCCCATCCCCACCGCCGTTACATGTAATCTGATTACACTTTAGCCAAGGGGTCCAGATTGCGTGTTAACCGGATAATGTGTAATCCGTTGCGTTGAAATATATCACAAAGGGAGTATGAGCGTGCGTATAGAGCGGACAGATTAGCCGTCAATCAGATTATATTACTTGCCATCTGATTACATTAAATATTATTACATGTTAACTACATTGCACGTTAATCAGATTGAATGGTAACCATGTCATAGAAATGTATTATATGTTAGCCATATTACATGGAAATCAAATTATATGGTAAACACGTGAAAAAATACACATTCAATGAAATGCAACGTCTATTTGTGACACGGACAATCCATCATGGGACCTCCTTTGCCAGTACCAAAATATATGAATAGGTTTTCCCCTTTTGGCAACAAAACAGGTGTTAAGATGTTAAAACACCAAACTGAAACCTTTAACAAGGAATCATGTCTGCATGAACCACACTACTTGTGGTCAGAATGCAAACAAAAAACATATTCTGATCATATATGCATTGTCTTTGAAACTGATTGGTCCACACCAGAGACAGCTTTCTTTATAGCCTAATATTAAACAGTGTTAGACCAAAGGACCATTTGAGGCGAGGCTCAAAAGAAAGCTGTCTCTGGTGTGGACCAATCAGATTCAAGGACAATGCATATATTATCAGAGTATTTTTTTGTTTGCATTCTGACCACAAGTCGTGTGGTTAATGCAGACATGATTCCTTGTAAAAGGTTTCAGTTTGGTGTTTTAACATCTTAACACCTGTTTTGTTGCCATAAAAAAGGGGAAACCCTATTCTCACGGACAATCCAGTTTCGCCAATTACCCAAAGAGTTTGTGATGGAGATCTGCGTTGCATCAGCACAGGACAACATAAAAGTGATCCGTACGGATGAATAGGCAACATCGGAACAGAACGTGTTGGAAATAAATTTCGATTTAAAGCTTTCGTGACTGCAGGGATTCATCTTCTTGGTTCTTTCGGTAAATTCACGTAGAATGGAAATAATAAAATAATAAAAATACAACATAATAAAATAATTCTCACGACGTTTCAGCCACAACGCAAGCAGCCGTCCTCAGGCTTATTTATTATGTTTTATTTTAATTATTTTATTATTTCCATTCTACGTGACTTTACCGAAAGAACCAAGAAGGTGTTGGAAATACTGTAAAGTACATGCAAAAATAATGCATTAAGCTCAACAAGTAACGCATAATTTGGTACATTGCACCATAAACAAGGACAAGGTAATGAATCATTACGTTTTAAAATTGACTTATTTATCCAGGAAAGCCATAGTGTTGCTCGTCTTGAAACAAGTGCTGATGAAAGTGTAGTGGTGTTAACTACTCGCTGTTCGCAAACTGTGAGAGAGCAGATCGTAAACAAGGGTTTCCCGCTCAATCAAACGGTCAGGGTCAAATGGGGTGAGGTAGGATCCAAACGCCAGATTGGGTAGGACCAATCAGAGGGTCCCACAAGGTGGCCGGGGATTGGACAACCCGGCCACGAACACGTATAAAAGCCAGAGCGCTGAGAGCTCTGGAGTTCTGCTACACGAAGACTGAAGTCGGCCGAAGACATCTAGGACCCGTGACCAAGCCCTCCAGCCCTTATCAGGGCTAGGGCTCAGTGTAACCAGTGGTCGGGAAGAGATCCCCTAGTGGCCTAGGTCCAGCCAGAGGACGCTGGGATAGCAGGGAGATTAGATAGCCTGCAAGGTCCGGAGGCTGTGTCTCCTCAGGGTAACGGGTGAGGGGACCATATACCCCTTAGTGTGATAGGGACTGTGTATTAAGATAATAAACAGTGTGTGCCATAAAGAAGTGTAGAGCCCGTCCTTTACAACACTACAAAAGTATGCACTCACAGAAGCCCGTGCTGCTAATGGGGTTGTGTAAGTAATAATTGTATTAATCACGTGGAGGGACGGGTGTGTGTGAAGGAAGACTCGAGGGGTCTCTCTCTCTGCTTGTCGTTGGTGACATTTGAACTTCAGACAGACCACTGCCGGTGTTGCAGACCACTCGGTGGCGCTGTTTGCTCTTGCAGATAACCTAAGGGGCCGTCCATAAATGACGTCACGCACCTGGGGGGTGGGGGGGGGTTAGACATTTGTGACGATGTGTGACGAGGGTGGGTGGGGTTTGAGAAATGTGACGTCACATCAAAATGCGCAACTTTAAATAAATATAGACAACACGTTCTACTTAATAGATTTTTTAATAAATGTTTTCTCCTACGACATCAGAGTGCAGCGCCACATTAAATACGCACTACAATGACAATAGTTTAAAGCATGTTTTATTTTTCGGGGGGGGGCAGAGCTTTGTGACGTCATATTTGAGGGGGGGGGGGCAGATCTTTGTGACGTCATATTTGAGGGGGGGGGGGGTCTGACTTTTTGTGACGTCGTGTGACGAAGTGGGGGGGGGGGTCAAGAATCGTCCAAAATCGCGTGACGTCATTTATGGACGGCCCCGAACACAAAATAACCGTGAGCAGTCGCTGATATCCTCCAAAACGATGCTGATCGATCTGAACTCTATCGTTTTTCGTCGAACCAGAGCCCATATCTATCGAAGAGGATGCTTGCCTCCAACATGTGGAAGTTCCACCAGCATTGGCTCACGCAGCCTGACCGCTGACGAGACACACCGTGTAAGAGTTTGCTTGTGCTGAACCAATGCAGCTAAAGACTCCCAAAGGCCCGCGTGGCCTATGGGATATTGTAAACGACATACGTTTGCACCATTGGAACCTCATTTGCCAGTAACAAAATATGATAATTGGTTTTTTACCCTTTTTAGACTAGGCTCTAAAGAAAGCTGTCTCGGTTGTGGACCAATCAATTTCAAGGACACTGCATACATTATCAGAGTTGTGTTTTTGTTTGCATTCCGACTGCAGGTATTGTGGTCAATGCAAACACGACTCCTTGTAAAAAAGGTGTCAGTTTTGTTGCCAGATAAAAGGGTAAAAAACCAATTGACATTCGTTTGTATTACGTGGAGGGACATATACGGGAACGAGCGATACCACCTGCTTGTTTATTTCGTTTCTTATATTCACCACGACGGCGCTGTCCATCATATATGAGTCTCACTCCACTGTTGTGATTCACTGTACGTACAGTACGGGGGAGGGTGGGGGGGGGGTCGCGTCGCCCTAGCAACCGCGTCCGGGGGTCCCCCCCACCACCTCAATAACCCCCCCCTGCCCCCCCCCCCCGAGGGTGGATTCGCCCTTCCTATTGGTGCGTAGCGCCTCACGTGACGCGACAGCTTTGTCAACTCTGGTGGGGGGGGGGGGTTGGAGGGGAGCGGTGGTGGAGCGGTTAGCGCTACGAACCTGGCCACCCGAGTTCGATTCTCGCTCACGGCCAACATCAGTGACGATTATCTGAACCGGTCATGGGCCTCCTCCTATGTCGACTCAGCCTCAAATTAGTACCTGGTACGGTGTGCAAAAACACCACTGGGGAGACAAAGGCGGTCGAGCGTGGTGCTGTCCACCCGCCCCCTCGTGCGCCGTTCCGCCTTTTATATGTTGCTACTCAGCACTTGCCCTAACAGTCTGTCAAGGCTATACAGGGTGGGGGGGTGGGAGTGTTTGTGGGGGGGGCGGTTGCCGCGGTGACTGAGCGGCCATCTTACTCAGGGAATAAAAAACACACACGGCCGCGTGACGTCACGCGCCACCCGCATTTCCCAACGCCCCCCCCCCATCCCTCCCTAGGCAAGATGGCGCGGTCGGCATCACAACACGCGCTGTCACCGCGACACCCACACGTGGGATCGGCCGCACCTGACTCGTGGGAGCATAAAGAGGGAGGAGGATGATGAGGGAGGAGGAGTGGTGGTAGTGGTAGTAGCGGTGGGGGGAGCTCACGGTGAAGAGGCAAGTGTTGAGTTGCTGTGTGGCGGGCGTGCTGTGTTGCTCCGTGCTGGAGTTTGCGGGTTCCTGACATCGTCCGCCTTCTTGTGCATTTGCCCGTCGCTTGGCCACGATGGAGAGGGTGGCCAGCACCATCCGGCATGCTCCCACCAGCCTGCTGAACAGGCGCTCCGTGAACACGATGGAAGCCGATAGGGAGACGTTCGAACGCGTACAGGTGAGCTAAGCTGTCAAGATATTACGGCCTTGAACTAAATATCCGAAGTGATCTATCAAAAAAAATCATTAGATTGCCATCGATTAAATTACGCTTGAAATGCGAATACTGTATTGCACGTTACATAATTAAGATGCGTATATGCAACCCGCGGCTAAATATCGATTGTAAGCCGTATTACAGGCAGACTAAGCTCGTATTCTCATGCTGTGGGTACACTTTGTGGGTAGTAAGGTGACCTTATACGCGAATTGGTTGAAGGGTTGGTATTGTATAAAGTTACATGCACCGGCACCCACGCAGGCAACCACAGATGTGTAACACGTCAGCTGGCGATGATGCCACAGCGCGCAATATGCTAAAGCTGTGGTCGATTTGTGTACGTTACCAAACGCAGCATGCTGCAATGTGAATTGCAAGTAGGAAGACACGTGTTTGTATGGCTTAATGTGTGCGTACGTATCGTGGCCGCATCGTGAACGAAATAGAAAATTGCGTCGTTGAAGCGGTGAATAGATAGATGCATGCGAGAATTGTATTATTGGCGATCGATTTTCAAAATTGGAGTTCCATTGGAAAGCATCACGCATCTCGCCTGTTTGCTTTCACCCTGCCACGGCTGCATTTGTCATCGATTATCAACGCATCTGACGATCGTGAGAACGTGTGTGTGTGCTTTGTGCACGTTATGGTACCAATCCCACTGCTGGTGTTACGGTGACCCCAATAAACCAACAGCGTGGCTCTCTTTACCACACCGCAGACCCAGCGGATCTCTTCTTAGAAATAAGTATGTGCCGTTTAACATTGATTTGACAATCATCGGCATCACGATCAATGGTGTACGGTGATTTTTCTGCAATATTTTGCTGTCTTTTCTTGGATTTTCTGTTTGCGCATAGTCACTTTAAGATGTTTTCTTGTTCATGTTTTAGTTTTTTGTTTGTTGCGGTTGCACCCGATTCAAGAGCCGAATGGCTCACAGGGCTACACCTAATAAATTAACTTTAACTTGAATCTACCGACTGGATACAGGCCCCCTCTGAAGGCGTTGTTGCCATCTCTCATGGTCATTATTTAACCCACCTAGCACCCTGCCTGCACACCAGCTGATTTCGTCGCTCCATCTCCTGGGTTGGAGTGATCTCGGGAGGCTTTCTCCATCCCTAAATCCTCTTTGGCTTTCACTCCGTCACTCTTTAAATGGGGGTCATACATTTAGTCCGTACGCATAGAGGGGGAGGTTAACCCAAATGCGTAGCTTGCGTTTGGGGGGGTCTACTGACAATGTTAGTACACATAGGAAACGTGGGGGGGGGGGGCGAAGCCTCGATAATAATGCAGCCGGACGGTGGATTATCTGTTCGCTTAACCACGTTAATAGTATTCATCTTTGATCGTTTCTGCGTAGATTAAATATCGGCCGTTCTATAGGATTGGGGGGGAGGGGGTCAGGTTTTGACAGATGTTTGCGAACCTACTAAATGGATGGCCCCTTACTGCTCACCACGAACCATCATCTTGTTCTAGCGACGTGTCCTGGCCCAATGTCACTCGCTCTCACCTTTCACGACAATTACACCGATGTCTTTCATTTGCCTATATTTTATAATCCCCGTGTTCCTTTTTCTTTGACAAAATAACTTTTTTTTTTACAAATGGTATGAGAATACACGGGTTCAGCGGATATGTTTTGACTAATAGGTTGAAATACAATCCTCCATGTATTTAAAGTGGCGAATAATTGACAAGGCTGTGAGATATTAACTTCATTGATTTCACACGGCAGGTTAAACTAAACGCGCATGCCTTCTTGTGTAAAGGATTTAGTTTTCATTTGTGTGTTCAGAGTTGACATTGACAAGCCACGTGTTCAGGTGACATTATGGTCGGAGGCTAGGTGCAAGGCTTAATGTTAAGATGGTTTAAGGGTAATGTTAGGACCAAGGTGTTAAGGATTAGGTCTCAAATTAAGGTTAGGACTTGGATTTGATGTAAGGTTGGGTGTAGGCTTAGGTTTAAGGATACTGTTAGAACCAGGGCTATGTTTTAACAGTAAGGTTGGGGAACTGTTAGATTTCACAACGGAGGTTTGCAATAGGGTTCGGTGTAAGGGTAATATTACAACCAGGGTTCAGTTGTACAAAAACATATTACTAGCGTTAGCTTTAAGGATACAGTGCAATATAATGTAGGCATTTATAGTGTCTAAATGCGACTGCATAATTTGACGATGACGTGTTATTTTTATGTTAACGCCTTTAAAAGGTTAGGACTCGACTTATGGTTGAATAACTTGATTCACAACCGCCGCTAAGTTTAACACTCCATAAGGGCTATATGGGTTTGGTGTAAGGGTTAGCAGGGCTGGAGCTTATATCTCCAACACTGGAGACATATACTGGCTGTGAAGTCAAGATTGTGGTCCGCCCCACTGCTTTAGCATTACCACGGACTGACAGAGCTGAGTGTGAACACTGGTTGTAGCGGCGTTGACACTTTTCGTGGATGGCGTGGGGAGTTGATTGGCTATGTTTCTAGATGAGTGTCGATGTTGGTGAGTGGACAGCTTCAGGAGTCGCCTCGCCACGTTGAACATGTTTTTCAGTTTTCAGTTTCATTTATTTGGTATAGCCCTGGTGAGCCATTCGGCTCTTGAATCGGGTGCAACCGCAACAAACAAAAAAAAACAAAAACATGAACAGGAAAACATCTTAAATTGACTAAGCGCAAACAGAAAAATCCAGGGAAAAGCAGCAAAACATCTTCCAGAAAAAAGCACCGTACACCAACGCTGTGTGCAAAAATCCCAATGGGATGCAAGTCAAACAACAACAACAACCACAAGACAACTTAGATGAAAGCCATCATTCTAACTCCGTACCACAACAAACAAACATGGAACGCCGGCAGTGCCGTTTCCTCTGCAGTCCGTGCTTTGAGTTACATCGATTCGCACGGCGATTAATCGATTCGCATAGTCACCAGTTACTCGCACAACACGCGCGTGACACCTTAAATTCTGCGGTGTTACTACTACAATGCACGTGGTCCTTGATTACAGGCTCGCGAGAGGGGCACATCTGCTGTGCGATGCTCTGATGCACTTCAACGTAACTACCGAGCATTTACTCCTCTACAAACGTACAAGAAGAACGTTCGAACGTTGTTCCCACGGTTCCAATCGCATGCCAAACGTGGGCCGAACGTTGGGTTATAAACCATCGGCATAGCTTGGGGGAGGGTGGGGGGGGGAGGAGTTCCTTGCCCGTGTGAACTGGGAAGCTACCTGTGGGGCTCGCTGTTGGGGCTAAAACGAAAGCGGCAGGTGAAGTTTGGACCACCCATTCTTTTCTACCTCCGTTAATAATAATAATATACTGCGCGCTTGCCAAGCGGCAGCAAGCCACAGGATTAATAGTTCACCAGTCAACCTCGCCCCGGGCTGTCTACATCAACATCAGCGGCAGATGGACCCGTTCCTTTGGGTAAAGTCTTAGTCACAACCGACACCATAGGGCGCAGAGACCCGGGTATAGGATTTACAATGAGGGCCTGTTGGGTAGGGCTATGTTAAGGTTAGGATCAGGGTTAGGTTTCGGATTGAGTTTCGGCCCAGAAGTGCTGTAGGTGAAATTATTAAAGACTCTGATTAGGTTTAAGGGAACGTTTGGCTGCGTACGGTGTAGAAGAAGTTCAACATACTTTTTAAGGATACAGTTTAGGGTTGAATGATGTACTTAAGGCTGACGCCCAGCCCTAAGGGCTAGGTTATAGGACCAGTGTTAGGTGTAAGTGTTAGATTAGGCACAGAAGTTAACTTAAGCAAAATGGTTGAAACCGGGCAGTTAGATTTAAGGGCTAGATTAGTACTTTTATTACACGGTTAGGTCTCGGGAAGTCCTAGCCAAACTTATAAGGTCCAAGTTAAACTAGGATTAAGTTTAAGGGGCCATGTTAGTATCAGAGTAAGGTTCAACTCCTAGACTTAATAGGACGGTTCGAACCAACGTTAAGTTTAGAGATTGAGGTTAGGACCAGGGGTTAGGTTTAAGGTATTTGTTAGTATTATGGTTTGATGTAAGGGTGATCCCTACCATTCACGGTAAGGTTAGGACCAGGGTTTGGTTTTGCAGTAAGGTGAGGCCGAGAGCTGTTGTTGTGCCTCGGGCATGATAATAGATGGCCATGACATTTTCTGTAATAGGTGGCAAGCTCGGTGGACGTGCAAGCAAGCGTCTGTTTGCGTTCGGCTTTTACACGCGCACACACGTGGTGGAGAGTTTGACGGCCCGATCAGGTGCATGCATGGCCCGCCTTCGTCAAGGTCATTTTGCCGAGGTCTATTTGCGATTTGAATTTCACAGCGGGTCCCCGTGTGATTGGTTAACAAGGCGGGTGGCGGCGGGCACCTGCAGAACGACGTTGCGTGCGAAGCGTACCTGTCAACCCATACAGTTTACCCTTATTCTTCTTGTGCAGGGAAACTGAGTGGCGTTGTTTTTGATGTCCCGTTCAGTTCAGCCTTGGTGCCAGGGCACACCTCGAAATCCACTCACGAGCAGCGCAGTGTGAACACGCTGTGCTGTGCTTTGGTCTCAGATCCTGCTGTGCCTGGGCCATGCTAAATATATTACTTGGGTCTCACCTGCTCACAGGTGAGGGAGGTGGGGCAGGTTATTTGGAAAATTCGGAATAGAAGAACGGGTAAACGAATGGTGTATAGGTGTAATGAGAAAGAGGAGGTTGTGGAGGGGAGGGGACGCACGTTGTTTGGCCATACTTCACCACGCCGACCAGTGCCACTTTGTTGAATGCGGGCGGAGATACGGCACCAGTTTAGATGGCTTTCGCAACCCGATGTTGGCTGTGGCCTGGAATCAGACTCTGTGCGAGCCATTGCCCTTCCCCTATGAGTGACACGCATTTGGCTTAAGTATTTTCCTGTAAGAATACATTGCGCCCTTGCCATGAGAATATGGAATTTCCACCACTCAGCGGCCACCAGTGTGGATGAGCACTAGCCCTGCTGCCTACCTTTTTGAATAGTGTTTTGAGGCTACTGGTGCAAAAATGATTTACGCTACTTGTATAAAAAGATCCCCTGTATAGCCTTAACAGACTGTAGGGGCAAGTGCTTTTAGCGAGCACCTATGAAGGCCGGAACGGTACACGAGGGGGTGGGTGGCCAGCACAACGCCCGACCGCCTTTGTCTCCCCAGTGGCGATGTTTACACACTGCACAGGTACTCGTTTCAGGCCGAGTCGACCTAGGGGAGGCCCAGGACCGGTTCAGATAATGGTCACTGGTGTTGGCCGTGAGCGGGAATCGAACCCGGGTCGCCAGGTTCATAGCGCAGCGCGCTAACCGCTACACCACCGCTCCCCGTGCAAAAATGATTTACGTTACTTATATGCACACACGTGCACACACACACACACTGCATAATTCATACGCCGTGCATTCGAAATACTCTACTGTACCTACGAAGCATACATCACCGACGAGGAATGTGTCAAGGAATACGATGATTAGCCCCATTTCGCCACCACCCCTTTTTTTTACACGCCAGCTCAGTAATGGGCTTGAGTGTGGTTTTTAATCGTCAGCTTCATGCCACACAGCCGATCACTTTCACACGGCACACAGCCACAGCCTTGTGTGTCATCTGTGCGGTGCTGTGTGTCATCTGCAGATTTTGGGAGAATCCTCACAAACTGGATTGCATTCGTGAGCGTGGCACACCGTGACGTCTGTTGACTTACGTCTTGACATTTGGTGCCTTCAGAGAACCGCCTGTTTGTGTGCTGGGTGTGTCTCCTGTGATGATTTAGAGCAAGGTGTGTGTGTGTCGGTTGTGAATGTGTGTGCGCGTATCGTTGTGGAAAGTGTGTGGATGTGACTGCGCATGCACGTGTGTCTTTGCTGTTTTGAAGCTGTGTATTGGGTGTGACTGTGGTGTCTGTTTTTTATGTAGGTGTGTATGTGTGTGTTGGGTTGACAGAACGTTACGTGGGTTTGTTGTTGTGTAGGTGGGTGTGTGTGTTGTGTGTGTGCATGTGCGTTATTGTACAAGTGACTGTGTGTGTGTGTGAAGCGGTTACGTAGTGGTTAGCACACCGCGCTATGATCTCAGACACTCGAGTTTCATTTCAGCTTATGGCCAACATCGGAGATGACATTTGAACGGATCCTAGGCCTCCTGTAGGTCGACTCGGCCGTAAATGAGTACCTGGTGCAGTGTATAAACAACACTGGGGAGATGAACGTAGCCGGGCATGGTGCTGGCAACCCACCCCCTCGTGTGGCCTTCATTGGCGCTACTCACTAACAGCACTTGCCCCAACAGGTACAAATGTGTATTTGTACCTGTGTGTAGGTATGTTTGCATCTGCTTTGGATGTCTGATGTCTACATATGCACATGTCTCTATCTGCTGTAAAACAACTCTTTTTCTGTATCATCAGTATGTACTCTGTGTGTGCACGTACATAAGTGTGTATGTAGTCAGTGCTATGAAGAAGGGCCATTATCTGAAACGTCGCATTTTATAGATTCGTTTTACTTGTAGAGCAGGACATTTTTTGTGCCTATTCACCACTGCCAATGCAGTATAACAAAATTACGCTATGTGCATAATGTGTGTGTGTGTTGAGCCTTCGTACTTTTCATGGATTTAGCAATCGCTAAACCAAGCCCGGATACAGCTCCACTCGGATGGGGTGGGCAGGGGGGCAGCGGAACTGCTGCGTGGGTCACCAGAACAGTGATTTACCACCAGGAGAGTGAACCAACTTGGATTGGCCAAAGGGACATTTCTATTTTTATTTTACCAGGTAAGGCCCACTGAGCTATGTAGCTGATTTTCAGAAGTGACCTGGCCACAAATGACAGCTCAACGAAGTGATTTTATCACGTGGACATTTATAGCGGCCAAATACTCTATAAACGCACATTGATTCTAAAATATGGAAGGAAAAACTGTAAGACCCGGAGAAAAATCCACATTTGGTGGTGTCGCTCCCGCACTAAACTGTCTCTCCGCTGCCCTGCTCACTACCCATATCAAAGCAGCGCAGCACAGCAGCTCCCACAGATTAAAATTCCTCTTTTGTGTTTTTTACATGATTGTTGTGTGTGTGTGTGGGTCCGGCTGGAAAGGGGGTGGGTATAACCTCCTGAAAGTTACGTGCCGTTTACAATGTGCCGGGGCTGACATTGTCACCACTCTCATCATGCAACTTCTGCCACATCGCAGGCACCGGCAGATCTGGTTTCTTGCTGCTGGTGAGATAATGGTGGTTGCTTGGCTAGGGAGGGGCCCGATCACCCTCCCTTCTTTCTCCCAGTTCTGCCTCATTCCACGGTAGCATTTTATAATCGTCATCATGTGGCATTGTCAATCCACTGCTGGATGAAGGCCTCCCGAAGCTGCCGCCACCTCATGATTCAGCGACTCGTAATAATCCACTCGGCACTTGCGCACAGACTGATTTAATCGCTACATCTATGCGGTGGATCGCCTCCTAGGGCACGTTTCGTTGTTTTATATGGAAAAAAATTGTTGATGCCAGCGCTGTGCTCATTAGGGGTGCAACGGTCCACGTCACGATTCTAACCAATGCACCCTGCCGATTTGATTAAATGTTGTGGATTGTTACATAGCAACAACGTGAGCTTGTGGAGGCTTGGAGAGGCTTTCATCCAGCAATTAATTGACCATGACCGGTTATGATGATGTTAGCAGTTCAGGGTCGTTACTCAATTTTCAGAGTCGATTTGGACTTTTTTTTTTAAATATTGCGTCGAATGATGGGGCACCACTTCTGGCTACATGGGTTGACGTGAACCTATTAGATACAACCTGTTTATGAATTGATATACATAGTGAATGAAGCATGGCTGTTTGCTGATGATGATGATAACATATAGTTCAAGACACT
Source organism: Lampetra planeri (assembly GCF_965212315.1). Lineage (NCBI taxonomy): Eukaryota > Metazoa > Chordata > Hyperoartia > Petromyzontiformes > Petromyzontidae > Lampetra > Lampetra planeri. The sequence continues at coordinate 3,955,011 of NC_136143.1, forward strand.
TGGATTTCTATTAACCAGGCAACAAGTTCAAATTTCCATCGAGGTCAGATTGAGAGAGAGTAGTAGCACTTAAATGTAGAAGAGATGCAACGGTTTATTGTGCAAGCAGCATCATGGTAACAAGAACAGTTTACCAATTTAAATAATCAAATATTTTCGATGCTTGTCAAATGGTTGCGAAATATGTTTAGTGTACCTATTGGCTCGTGGAACAAATGAGACGGAACGTATGAAATGGAACACACAAGACAGACGGTACAAACGAGATGACAAAAAACAATCGATTCTTGGTACTCGTCACGACCCCCTCAAAACCGCCCCCCCCCGAATTGTGACAATTCATCGGGTCGCCCCGTGTTGAATCATTACATGAATCGATCCTCTTTCTGGATGTCTGGCCAGTGCGTAACTTCAGACCAAACAACCTCTAGAGGTGCTCTTTACCTGCAGTTGAGGAGACCCTCGCACTAGTCGTGACATGCGCAAGCAATTGCAGCGCTGCGCCTTTACGTTTTTACCATGACGAACACGGTGCCATAAGTGTGATTTCAGCGTAGATTATGCACTGTGACATTTACTGACGTTAAACATAAGGGATTTCTACTAACGATTGGAGGTTTCGGGAATAAAAGCTGCAATCGCAGTCTATGCTATCCGTCTGTTGTTGGGTCACAGTGGGCTGTAATTTTTAGAGGTTCTCTCTTGCATCACACATGCATGGTGGTTCGAGGGATTGGTAGCTCACCCAGCATGTAGGTGCGGTGTTTGTTCCTTCTCGCCGGGCCATCGACACACACAGCGGGTACTGGGGATGCATCGCAGAAGCCACTCTGTTGCGGTCCTTTATTCTCTCGTTTTGTGTTGAGTTTCTACATTCATGTTGAGGTTGGTTAGCGAGCCAGTGGGACGGCGTTCGTGAAAATCAGAAACGCCACTGATGAATGATTGAAGCGAGCAGTGGCGCAACTTTGTGGTCCGTGGTTTGAGATGGGTGACCGCAGTCGCATCGCGGATTGTTAATTTGCCATTCGGTGTACGAGACCTCCAGATCTGCCGTCCGATGCTTTGTGGTTTTGCGGGTGTTGACGCGTCCTTCAAATTTTGGATGAAACCGCTTGATCAAATTTGCAGCGGAGTCGTCGATGGCCGCTGATTCCAGTGTGCCAGTTATCACGTGCAATTGCAGCGAAGCCAATCTGATCTGTCGCGATATCAGGAGGCCCTATGGCTTGATCCTGTTGTATTACTCGCGTTTATCCAAGCGTCAGTTTAACACTTAGTAGGCTTTCGCGACCAATATCATCCATAATAGAGGTTTTTGGGTTAGATCGCGTTAATGTATAAATGTGTCGTTAAAACCCGCCACCACCCGACACGTAAACAGAACGTGCCAATTCGTCACTAGTACAGCACACCGGTGTGTTTTGGAGAGCCAAGTCACAACGTTTGCGGAGTACGACGTTTCGCTAGTAATTACAACTAGCTTCATCAGGCGGCAGCCAGATTTGCGGAGAAGTCTTAATGTTTCGTTCCTTTATATAGAGGCGTCGATGTGTTGACTGCTCTTGCACAAAGTGGGGGGATTACTGAGGCAAAGTACATTATTCATATGATGATTCGCTTTTACGCAGCACTAAGGCGGTAGCTATCCAAACGGTTAAAGTTTATTTTAATTTCTTTCAATTTCGATAGATTCTCTAATTAGTTTTGGCCAGTCGTAGCTAGTTTTGCACAAAACTTCAACATTATCAAAATCAATTGAATGTCCTTGTTGGAACGCGTGTTCTGCTATTGCTGACAGTTGTATTTGGGATCATTTAATATTTATCTGATGTTATATTAGCCTCGTGCTGATCATTTGTCCTGCTTGCCCAACATAACATTTACCACACGTGCAGTTATCCAACATCCAAGCGTGTTAATGCTCTTATTTGTGCGAAAAATACAAATTAATGAGTATAAAAATACATGTTTATCACTGGGGGTTTTTCCCCACTTTGTTTGACTTACTCTAGCTTTAAAAATGTAAGGTTTCTGTTTTATTTGCAAGCGACAGACAGTATATGCAGGCAATGAAAGCGTGTGCCCCCTCCCCAGTGTGGGTAAAAGGGCCTATTGAAGTGGTTTGTGTAATACTGGGTGGTGCAGTGTTTTTGTTTGTCTGGTGACATAAGACTGATGGCACAATTTGAATGGAATTGTTGGAGGGGGAGATATATTACATAATTGTGGTGGCCATGTTGTTGTTGGGTTCTACCGTGCGAGGAGGGGAGGGGCTTTTTTTTTATACCTGCCTCTGGAATGTTCCTGTGTCTCACGTTGGCCCGTTGGCGTTTAAACGCAACGGGTTTTACTGCAGCATTTAATTACCGTGAGAGATGAGGAGACTGTGTGAGGGCTACTCCAGCGTCCTGGTTTGGCCGGGGCAGTCCCGGTGGTTGAAGAAAGCTTCATGACACCCACCGGTACACGTACAGACTCCGTGTCAAAATCTAGATCTTGTCACCTATTATAGAAAACTCGCCGTTTGCCCGTCCAAGGGCGGGTGTATTTCAGTAAATCTGACACTTGCAAGCGAAAAGCAGACCGCGACGTGACATTCATTGTAACATTTCGTGGACATTTATAGCAGCCATGGGTTGGAGAGTGATAGTGGGGTTTTTATTTTATTTCCCACTGGTGGCAGAGGAAACCTCGTGTAGCGGTGGCCTAGCGCAAGCGTAACCACGTGGTTTCACAAGGCGCACAAATTACTATAATTTTGCACACTTCACGTTGGGCAAGCTTTAGTTCACGCGTATTATTATTATTATAATTAGCATCGGATGTCACAATTGTGAAGCATCTGCTGGATGAAGGCCTCCTTCCCCTTTGCCGCGCCAGTTGTGGGAGTCGTTTGACCATACTTCACCTAAGCTGGTCAATGCGAGTTGGGGAAAATCTGGGTACCCAGGACCGGCGGCAGATATCGCTCGCCACTGATGTTTGCCGTGACCGGTGCGCAAATCACTGCGCCACCACTCCACGCAATTTCATTCCTTCAGTTAAAAAATTATGAAATGCCATCGATGTTGCATTGCTAAGCTTTTATCAGCGACAGCCTTGACGTGGCTATTGTACCTGCGTGTGTGAAAATTCGTTGTCGCAACCATTGCTCCATAAGCCCTGGTCTTAGGGCTTTTCGTGTTACTACTCCTTCCAGATTATTCACATTAGTGGCATCGGTGTTAACGGATGAAGCGTTGCGTGTACGGGTGTAGCGATGTAAACGGCAAGAAAGCCCAACTCTCATCATGCCTTGCAAGCCGGTCAGGTGACCATCGCACTGCATGGGAAACGCTCTTAGCCTTGTCAGAGCTGCACGTGGCGTCATGTTGTTGTCCCCAAATAAACACAGCCGTTGTGTGTGAATAGCACACTGTTGTTTATGTTGATTCAAGTTAATGGCATCCAGCTTGCACGCATTTTTCTGTTCTGATGGGTTTTTTCATTATTTAGAGAGGGCGTTGGATTTGATGTAGAGATATGCTGGTTACTCTGGATTCTTTAGCTCATCGTAATTTTATTGAATTATATTACGTGTTGTGTATAATTGGGTTTTTGTGATTTCTCCTGCTACTAAAGGCGCTAACAATTTCCGCAGACTTAAAAAATATCATCGTCTTTTAATTGTAGCAAAGCTGTCTTTGTTAGGATATCATAATGATGTTTAATATTTTACATATAGCATCGTCATTCGAAATATTCAACTGGCATCTCACAGTAGCTGTGAAACTGCAGGCAAGCTGAAAGGCGGCAGCCAATTACCCAAGTTCTGCAGTTTATATCGTAAAATGTTTTTGGCCAATTTAAAGAGCGTTTTAATCATGTGGGGGGGAAACGGGAGCACCCAGAAAAACCTCACACGTGTGAGAAGACCACTCTGTCCCATGCAGATGAAACCAGATGATATTATTCTTCGCTTTTCTTTAACCATGTTCTCCTGGCAAGCCAGGGGTATGGCACCTCAATGCCTAGGGGAAGAGTTTCGCAACATTGGTACGATCCACCCACCCTCGCCTTCACAGTGCTGGTTAACAGGCCACGTGGGTAGCCACCACTACACGGCTTTTGTTGATAATTGTACAGCATCTGTGACAATTGTAATTAATCAATTGGGATGAATGCATAGCAATTATCGTCCATTACTGGCAGCAGGCTCATGCCCCAGGTCCTTTTTGCAAATGAGAATCCTCTGTCCTGGTCTCTTGAGTTCTCATCTGGTTCAATAAAATAAAATTTGAAACCTAAAACTTGAACAACTCGTAGAAAAAACGTTTAAAGTGGAGTCGTTCAAATTTAGATGAACAAACATGGGGGAACGAATGTGTCCAGCTATGGATTCTTGAATCCATCTGTGTGCTAAGCCCATCACTCATTGATGCAATTGGTCGAATATTCCGATTGTAGCACATGCCCTTCTAAAAAGATATCTTGAAACCCGGTAATGCTTTCCTGGGTAAATAATGAAAATTATTAAATATACTATAGTTAGCAGTGTCAGTCTTAAACAAAATGCCTTATAATAACATTGTCTTAGGGAATGTATTAATCATAAATAGAAATTGCTGAGTTTATTAAAAATTCCAAAGTTATTTTTTCAGTGCGTGTGGTTAAAGTAAAGTTTGTGTCGGGTCAACAGGGGTGTTGATGACTCATCTGTAAACATTGACCCTCCAGGCTGCTATGTTTGCTTGGGGTCACTTTCGAGAGAAGCTGCGATTTGCCCGCACAAGTACAGTACAAGCATGATTGAAGTTGGCCAAACATCACAATATAGGACCGCAGACCTTGGGCAATTGCTGGTTCTGGCTGCCTTCCTAGTCTGTGGTTTCCTGTGCCTCCTTGCGCGAAAGATGTTGTGCATTACAGTTTCTCCAATGTATGCTCCTCTCATCCGCTCATTGTAACCCATGCCACTTCCCAGCAGGTATTACCGCGAGTCTCAAATTCACCGTCCACCCCTGTGTGTTTGTGTGTGTGTCTCCCTCCACAGCTGACGAGCATCAACAAGGCGGTGAACACACAGGAGGTGCCGGTCAAGGAAAAGCATGCACGCAATATCCTTGCTACCGGCTTCGGGTGTGCCAGCATGGTTCACCTGTGCGTGTGTGTCGGTGTGTGTGTGCTGACGATCGGTAGTGCAGTTGTTGACACGTTGGGAGTTCCATTCCTGGCCACGGCTCGCATCGGCGGTGAACAATATCTGATCCGGTCCCCTGGGACTCCATATGGTCCGCTCAGCCTTAGACGAGAATCTCGTGTGATTGTATATACGTCGGCACTGGGGAGACCAAGGCGGCCAGGCGTGGTGCTAGCCACACCACCCCCCTTGTGCACAGTGTCGGCTGAAGTAGATGTTCGCTAACAGCACTTTCCCCGATAGCTGGTGTAGGCTATACAGGGGGGATCTTTGTCTTTATGTTGACGAGTCTTTGCTTGCTGGGTGAGGGTGAGAGTGATGTGGCGAGTGAAGGGAGGTGTGAATGGTTGGGGAGAGGTGGGTGACGTGGAGAGGAGCGATGCGGGTGGTGTGTAATAGAGGTGGATGGTGGTGAGGGAGGAAGTGAGATGGGGTGGCGTGGTGAGCGGGTTTGTGGTATGTGGGTAGGTACTTTAATCTGCAGTAGCCGCACCTCACGCTCGCAGTGCAGGAGCTTTGTATTTCATCTTCTTATCTCTCCGCGAGCTGCCACGTTGCTGTGTGTTTGTGAGCATCTATTCACGGGTGGAATTTCTTCTATTTTTAATAAAAATTAAATATTTTTCAGGCATTGTCAATCCACTGCGGGGTGAATTGTCTCCGTCTCCCCATGGTGCGTGTCACTGGCGGGGTTTGTTTGACCATACTTAGCTACTTTGGCCAATGCCGTTTGGTGAAGAGCTGTGGGGGAGGGGACACGTCAATCGGTTCCGATATCAATCGCCCTTTATATTATAAATTGCGGGGAATTGAACTCTGGGCTCCTGGGTACATAGTGCAGTGTGCCCACAGTCTCGGTCATGAGGGATTGTTTCACCATACTTCCCGAATCCGGTCAGTGTGGGTTGTTGAAGGTGGGTGGTGGAGAAGGCCTAGTACTGATTCGTATATCGCTCGCCACTGGTGGTAGCTGTGACCCAGGTGTCAAACTGAGGATGCTGGGCTCATAGTGCGGTGCGATAACCGCTGCACCACTGCTCCTGCTCGTGTTACATTGCGTTTGGTTGTTGTAATTTTCTATTAAAAATAATAGGTGGAGCTTACTTTATCATTTATTTTTTTCCCCTCCTTGGGGTCTCGCTTGTAAATGAGATATGAGGGCGCTCATTCTCCTCTGTTGACCCCACACTCTGAAACTCCCTTCCCCCCCCCCCCCAGTCATCCGTGCTGTCAACTCCCTGCCCTTGTTCAAGTCCAGGCTTAAAGGGTCTCTCTTCTCACCTGCTGTGACCAAGTGCCTTTCTGTCTCCCTCTCTCTATAAAGGAAATGGTGCCCACTATTTCTATAAAGCATCTCGAGATGCGGTCACATTTTGGTGCTACGTCAAAAAACAAATGTTATTGACACGCACAAACCTATAGACTCGCACGGGGACCTGTAGCCTCACACCTGTGACTATCTGCCTCCTTTATAAAATAAATGCGCCCTCTGTTGTGCGCTGCATATTGAGACGCTACGTAAAACCCACATCGCATCGTCTTGAAGACGGGCGTTCACCTGGCAATGGTAGAAGGTTTCATTTGTTCCTAAGTGCAGGTGTGTTTGGTCGTGCGTGTGAGCGTGCGTGCGCTGGAACAACAATAGCGTTGCACTGTAGAGGACTGCATTTGTTGGTTTCCTAGCGCCGGCTACTCGGCGCTCGGTGGTATGGCGACGCCTCCATTCACCCGCCGCTCGCCGGTTTGGCGTCATTACGTGCTCGTCGCGTGTTGGCGTCGTCTTACCGCCTCGAGCCCTCCAGCGCGATGGGTGCGCAACTCACACAGTGCGCAGACCGGAAACCACCTGTGCGGACGGATACTGAAACCCGCGTGTGTGCACACGTGGCACAAATACAAGAAGCACAATACCCCGGATCGATGGGGCAGTGACGCCGTGGCCCAGCAGCAGCGCACTTCGGCGTGGTTCAGAACTTCGTGGTTCGAATTTGGCGGCCACCGCGATTTTTTTTTTTTATCACCGTGGTGTATGCTAACCGTAATGCTGCTACTACTACGCGCCATCCGCTTCGCTCTCGGTGGACGTTAAGAGATCCCGTGGCGTAATTCGAAGGAGTGGGCCATCGTGCGGCGGCGGCGTCGGGGTCCGAATTTGCCCAATTCGAAAATTGCACCGCGAATTACTCAATTGAGGGCGCTCATTCTCCTCCGTTGACCCCACACTCTGAAACTCACTTCCCCCCAGTCATCCGTGCTGTCAACTCCCTGCCCCTGTTCAAGTCCAGGCTTAAATGGCTCTCTTCTCACCTGTTGTGACCAAGTGCCTTTTTGTCTCCCTCTCTCTATAAAGGAAATGGTGCCCACTATTTCTATAAAGTATCTTGAGATGCGGTCACATTTTGGTGCTACGTCAAAAAACAAATGTTATTGACACGCACAAACCTATAGACTCGCACGGGGACCTGTAGCCACACACACAACACACGGCAGCAATCGTCGCTCCCTGCTTCTGGCAGACTCACGCCCCCAGGTCACGCTTGCAATTGAGACTCATCATTGTCTCTTTTGAGCTCTTACCCGGTGAAACAAGTTAAACTTCAAATTTATAAAAACGAAATAGGAATTGTTGGCAGTGTATTGCTGCATCGATTCTTACCAATGGTATACGTGCGTTGCGTGAGAAGTCTGATGACATGGGTTCCATTCCCGGCCACAGCTACGCCTCTAACATCAGCAGTGAGTGATATCAGAACCGGTCCTGCCCACTCCCCTCTTCACCAACCCGCACTGCCAGTGTGGTCAAACAACCCTCCGTGACCGACACGGCATGGGGAGGCCTTCATCCAGCAGTGGATTGTTGATGGAATGTAAAAAGTATGTACGTAGACTAGTTTTTAGCAATACGAGTTCGATGTCTGTCGTCAATTTGATCGGGCTTGAATGACACCTGTGAGGCTTAACTCGTGTCTTTTTTAACGATGTGGAAAGGCATTTTCATTGCTTCTCGAGCATAACCTAATTTCAGTTTAACAATTTTTACAAGCCAGTCCCGTTTGCCTGTCCTTGCGGTGCACATCCTACGGTCCGTTAAGGCTATCTTTGTGTCTCCTGTATGTTTAATTACAGGTTGCTTAATGGAAATCTATGACGGAAGGCTCACACAAATGATGTGTTGACATTGTGGCTGTAAAATCCTACACGGGCTGTTGGGGCATTTTTATTGCATCCTTGAGTCGGCTGTTGTAATTGTTCATGAGTCACCCGTTGCTGATTTACATACAGCTGTGTGTTTAAAAATGAAATTTCCATACAGAAACTAGATTACATTTTTTTTACATTCACAACGCAAAGACTTCTAGTACCGGCTCTCGCACGCAATGCAACCGTGACAACTGCTCTACTTAAGGGAGCAGGAATCTGACCGCAGGAGAGAGTGGAGGGCTAGGGGGGAGGAAGAGGAATAAGTTCAACTTTGGAGTCGATTTTGAGTTGATTTTTTTGTTGAACTGGTTGAGAACTCAAGAGACCCAGAATGGAGTATCATTTGCAAAAGGGACCTGGGACATTAAGCCTGCTGTATGGAAGAGTGGATTTAGGAAGATTATAGGAGAAGCCAGAACGAGATAAGGAAGACGGCAATAAGGACACGACGATGGGGAACCTCCCGGGAAGGGGTTGAGGAGGTCAAATCGAGAAAAGGCTCGATGAAAGGGAATCAGGTCCTCCTGTAAACCATTTAGCGGACCCACCCCACCGACAGAGCCCCTAGGTGTTCAAGGGTGGACATTTTGCATCGGGTTTAGTCGGCTTCAAGCGTGGCTAGTTCCATGGGTCTTCCCAATTACTCGACTGGAGAGGTCTCCAGGCCACTGTCGTAAATTCAAAGGGCACCCATGGCCTGCGGATGCGTGCGGGTTGG
>NC_136143.1:3964311-4118807 GCF_965212315.1 Lampetra planeri
GACTTACACAGAGACTCGCAAACTAACGTAGAGACCCCCCCCCACCTCACATTCAGCGAGACCCCATCGACGTACAGAGAGCGCGGGGTGAGTGGTGAGTGGTGAAAGGGTGAGAGGGGTGAGTGGTGAGTGGTGAGAAGGTGAGAGGGTGAGTGGTGAGAGAGCGCGGGGTGAGAGGGGTGAGTGGTGAGAGGGTGAGGGGTGAGAGGGGTGAGTGGTGAGAGGGTGAGGGGTGAGAGGGGTGAGTGGTGAGAGAGCGCGGGGTGAGAGAGCGCGGGGTGAGTGGTGAGAGGGTGAGAGGGGTGAGTGGTGTGAGGGGTGAGTGGTGAGAGAGCGCTGGGTGAGTGGTGAGAGAGCGCGGGGTGAGTGGTGAGAGGGTGAGAGGGTGAGTGGTGAGAGTGTGCGGGGTGAGTGGTGAGAGGGTGAGGGGTGAGTGGTGAGAGGGTGAGAGGGTGAGGGGTGAGAGGGTGCGGGGTGAGGGGTGAGTGGTTAGAGCGCGCGGGGTGAGTGAGAGGGGTGAGAGTGGTGAGAGTGGTGAGTGGTGAGAGGGCGCGCTCACCTGAGGGAACTCTCCCTTGGTGAAGACGGTGAGCAGGGAGCTCTTCCCGCAGCCTCCATCGCCCACAATCACCACCTTGGTGCCCTGCTCCACCTTGACGGCCCCGTTCGTCACGACCCCCTCAGACATAATGCCCCCCCCCCACACACACACAACCCTCGACCTCTCCTCACCTAAGACCCCCCCCCCCACACACACAACCCTCGACCTCTCCTCACCTAAGACCCCCCCCCCACACACACAACCCTCGACCTCTCCTCACCTAAGACCCCCCCCCCACCCTCCAACCCCTGCTTCAACCGCGTGGCCAGTAGGAGCAGCAACGAGGCAGGAGTGAAGCCCCCCGTCAGACTGGGTGGGGTGGCGAGAGGGCGTCTCGCGTGCAGTCGGAGCCTCTCCGGCACGAGCGGACGACTTCAGTTGGAGCGACTTTGGTGCAGAAGTCGCTCACGTGCAGGCAACTTGATTCTAGCAGTAGGCGACCAGGCGACCCGGACAGAGTTGAACACGAGCAGGCAACTTGATTCTAGCAGTAGGCGACCAGGCGACCCGGACAGAGTTGAACACGAGCAGGCAACTTGATTCTAGCAGTAGGCGACCAGGCGACCCGGACAGAGATGAACACGAGCAGGCAACTTGATTCTAGCAGTAGGCGACCAGGCGACCCGGACAGAGTTGAACACGTGCAGGCAACTTGATTCTAGCAGTAGGCGACCAGGCGACCCGGACAGAGTTGAACACGTGCAGGCAACTTGATTCTAGCAGTAGGCGACCAGGCAACCCGGACAGAGTTGAACACGAGCAGGCAACTTGATTCTAGCAGTAGGCGACCAGGCGACCCGGACAGAGATGAACACGTGCGGTGACGACTACACCAGAGATGAACACGTACGGGCAATCAGAGATGAACACGTACGGACGACTGAAGTTGACTGCAGTTGACTGAAGTTGACTGTTGCCTTGCTCGAACTACGCGTCCCCTGCCACTCGGCTAGACACTTCGCAGGGTCATCAGCAAACCGCGAGCTCGCAGATCCCCGTTTCACTTCTCTCGCTCGCTGTCTGTGCCCGTGTGCGAGCCCTCACCTGGCGAGAATGTTGTTGGCTCTCTCACACCTCGGAGATCAGCGCGTGTCGGATCCTGCAGAGCTAGAGGACTCTGAACCCCAAAAGAGCGGTGTTGGGTGAGCGATGAGGAGGGGGGGTGGGGTGAGTGAGAGAGGGAGGGAGGGGAGGAAGTGGTTAACTCGCCTACCGCACTTTTCTGAGTCAGCTAGTCACACACGCAAACGTTCACACACGCACGTGTACACACACGCGCACGCACACACACACACACATTGCAATGAAAGTACATGCACACTGTACACTTATCCGTGCATACTCATACATAATCACACGTGTACATAGAAAACAGAGATAAGGGGGGGAAAAGCTCCCCCGTATAGCCTTAACAACCTGTTAAGACAAGTGCTGTTCGCGAGGACGTACTAAGGCAAGGACGGCGCACGAAGGGGGTGTTAGTGTTATGGCCAGAACCACGCCCGGCCGCCTTTGTCTCCCAAGTGATTGTGTTCAGACACCTCGCCACTTGTGCAAAATCTAATTAGAGGAGACCCTGGCTCTGCTCAGGTATCACTCGCTACAAATTGGTTTCAACTTGATTGCATGCGACTGAATCGTCGCTTATACGTGGACGTCTCTGCAACCGGTTACTGAGATGGTAGGTGAGTGAATGATTGAGTGGATGAGTGGGTGAATGAGTTGGTGGATGAGATGGTAGGTGAGTGAATTATTGAGTGGATGAATGAGTTGGTGGATGAGATGGTAGGTGAGTGAATGATTGAGTGGATGAGTAGGTGAATGAGTTGGTGGATGAAATGTAGGTGAGTGAATGATTGAGTGGGTGAGTGGGTGAATGAGTTGGTGGATGAGATGATAGGTGAGTGAATGATTGAGTGGATGAGTGGGTGAATGAGTTGGTGGATGAGATGGTAGGTGAGTGAATGATTGAGTGGGTGAGTGGGTGAATGAGTTGGTGGATGAGATGGTAGGTGAGTGAATTATTGAGTGGATGAGTAGGTGAATGAGTTGGTGGATGAGATGATAGGTGAGTGAATGATTGAGTGGATGAGTAGGTGAATGAGTTGGTGGATGAGATGGTAGGTGAGTGAATTATTGAGTGGATGAGTAGGTGAATGAGTTGGTGGATGAGATGGTAGGTGAGTGAATTATTGAGTGGATGAGTAGGTGAATGAGTTGGTGGATGAGATGGTAGGTGAGTGAATGATTGAGTGGATGAGTGGGTGAATACGTTGGTGATAATTTAGGTCATTTTATGTCATGGGCAGTATCAGCTGTTTGTGTACAAAGGTGTGAGTGTACCAGCTGATAGTGTACACAGACACACAGGTGTGCGTGTATTTGCTCGCTGTCGAGAGGGACTGCAACCGGCGATCCGCTCAACGATCCGTAGCTCGGCGTTCCATCTGCGCGGTTTGCGAACTCCGATCTGGTCGCTACGATCCTGAATAAAAACGCTGTGCAATCAGCTCCTTGCGCGCCTATTCGCTCAGACGTGGACAGAGCAGTCGCAGGCGATTTGAGTCGCGTGAATGCACGGACGCCCACTGTCCAGCCTCATCCAACTCGCACGGTTTCACACTGAGGCTGTGAGAATGGGTGCATGGGTCCACCACCCCCCTCCCCATGCCTCCTATTTAAACAAAAATAAGTCTGAGAATTAACTCTTGAAATCCGAGAGTGGTTGTGGGGGATGGAGGGGGGGGGCAGATGTGCATCTAGACCGGGGGGTCCTGATATATTGTATCAAGCTTTTAAAGTCGGGTCCTACATCACTAATAATAAGGAACTAACTATTTGCCATACTTTGTCTCTGGTAAATGTCAAAAATGCCTATTTTCGGGGTCTCAATTATTGGGGATGGAAGGGCCCCCCCCCATCCCCCTTGGATCCACCACTGTTGGGGGTGGGGGGAGGGGGCACGGGGGCAGGAAAAACGTCACTGGAGTCGGAATCCCGACTCGCCCGTGACGTCACCCGTGACGTAGCCGTGACGTCGAGGGCGGGAGGCGACCGCGTGCCGCCCGTTTCAACATCTCCTGCCACCACGACGACGGCGGCGAGGTTGGGACATCGCGGCCTCTCGACTCGAGTCGTGTTGGCGCGGGAGACGTTTCCCATGCGGTGAGGGGATCTTGCTGATGGCACCGTCGTCATCATCATCATCAATCGTTGGCCGTCCGTCATGATCCTTGGTGGTCTCCCTCGCGAGAGAAACGGGGCGGTCATCGTGCGGAGTTGGCACCCGTGACCTCAATTGAAGTTTGGTTTTGTTGAACCGCGTGGTCAGGATCGCTTATAGTTTGCAAGAGTGGCCCGGCTCACCAGAAGTGGCACAAGGCAAAGCGAAATGAAGTTGCAGCGATGAAGCGAACTAGAAATCGGCGCACTGAACAAACGCGTCACGTGGGAATTTTACCGCACAGGCACGAATCAATGTTAAAGATGATGCATTCCATACAGCGTGAGTTATTTAGACCGGTCAGAGTACAATTACACAGTCGAGTACAGGGGCCGTCCATAAATGACGTCACGCACCTGGGGGGGGGGGGTCAGACATTTGTGACGATGTGTGACGAGGGGGGGCGGTTGAGAAATGTGACATCACATCAAAATGCGCAAGTTTAAATAAACATAGACAACACGTTCTACTTAATTAAATAGACTTTTTAATAAATGTTTTCTCCTACAACATCAGAGTGCAGCGCCACATTAAATACGCACTACAATGACAACAGTTTAAAGCGATTTGAAGCATGTTATATTTGGGGGGGGGGGGGGTGCAGAGCATTGTGACGTCATATTTGAGGGGGGATCTGACTTTTTGTGACGCCGTGTGACGATGGGGGGGGTGGTCAAAAATTGTCCAAAATCGCGTGACGTCATTTATGGACGGCCCCACAGTATATATCTATTATAGACTGCCAGTACACGCACTCAAGAGATGGATTTCGCCGTACAACATCTGGCGGTTCAGCAGCATTGGTCCAGGCAGGCCGGACTGCTGAAGAGACACTGTGTGTCGAAACCGATCCAGACTTTGCTTGTATCTGAGTCAGTGCTCCTCAGAATCTCCCGATTCGCACGTTTGGCTACGTACGATGCGAAAGAAGTCCAGTATACATAATATAGAATGGGTACACTCCCGGTGGGAGGGAGGGGGGGGGCTTTGTGGCTGAAAACGCTTCTGGTTTTTTTTTGACGTGGAGAGACGGATACGTTACAAAGTAGGCTCATTGCATGCTTAGTTGTGTTGTTATCTGCAGGATGAGCACCTTGTGAAGGTATGCGGCCACATTGTCTCGCCACTGTTGCAATCTCCGCTCTCATCTCGCTCCACTCCCCCGCTTTGTATTTTTTTTAAAAACGCCGGTGCCAAAACGGTTTCCACACAGCGTCGATATAAACCCACGTTGTGTTGTGCAGTATACTCGCAGCGAGACCCATACAATTACACAAACCCATACACTCCTATCGATTCCTATGAACTCACACGGTGACCCGTACGGTCGCAGAGACCCATATACTGTATCCATATAGAACCCCATATACACTGTACAGTACTTTACATTTAACCCATATACCGTTAGAGATATGTATTAACTCTTAAAGGGATCCCATACACTCACGAATATACCCAAATGTTTACATGGTGACGCGTGTAATCGTATAGGTGACCCGTGGACTCACGTAAAGTTCAGTAGACTGGATACTAATACAAATATGCCCACTGTTTCCAAATCAGCAAGACGGGGGCACGGGTTGAACCCGGTGGGTGGTGGTTTCGGGTGAGGGGGTGGGTCGATGTTCCTGCTTGGCGGCATTTTTACCCAAAACATCAGCAGCATACGCGGCTCGTGCGTCGCCTCTGTTTTGTCAACAGATTCAAGGCAGAGGAGGAGGAGGAGATGAACGCACGCTCCATTTCATTTTGTCCCAAACTTTGCTACTGTGGTACGGGGGCGGCTCGGGGGGGGGGGGGGACAGGGGTGGGGTGGGGTGTTGTGGGTGGGGGGGGTGGGTGGGGTGTTGTGGGTGGGGGGGGTGGGTGGGTGTTGTGGGTGGGTGGGTGTTGTGGGTGTTGTGGGTGGGTGGGTGTTGTGGGTGGGTGGGTGAGTGGGTGTTGCGGGTGGGTGGGTGTTGTGGGTGAGTGGGTGAGTGGGTGTTGTGGGTGGGTGTTGTAGGTGGGTGGATGTTGTGGGTGGGTGGGTGTTGTGGGTGTTGTGGGTGGGTGGGTGTTGTGGGTGGGTGTTGTGGGTGTTGTGGGTGGGTGGGTGGATGGGTGTTGTGGGTGGGTGTTGTGGGTGGGTGGGTGAGTGGGTGTTGCGGGTGGGTGGGTGTTGTGGGTGGGTGGGTGAGTGGGTGTTGCGGGTGGGTGGGTGTTGTGGGTGAGTGGGTGTTGCGGGTGGGTGGGTGTTGTGGGTGTTGTGGGTGGGTGTTGTGGGTGGGTGGATGTTGTGGGTGGGTGGGTGTTGTGGGTGTTGTGGGTGGGTGGGTGGATGGGTGTTGTGGGTGGGTGGGTGTTGTGGGTGAGTGGGTGGGTGGCGTAAGACTAAAAATGTTGGGAACCACTCAGACAGCCTTAGAGCCTCATCTCACTCACCCTGGCCTCGACATCCCACGAAGCTTCTGGGCCACAACTAAGAACCGCATCCGCACACGAACCATGGAAGCAGGTGCAAGCAAAAAAGGGATATTTTTTTAAAACTACAATCTGGTCAGTGTGCGGCGACTCTGGTCACCTCCCAAAAACAGAATTGTGGAACATGAAACGACCATACTCTTTGGTTCTTTCGGTAAAGTCACGTAGGTATAAAATAAAATAAATCACGACATTTGGGTTGCAACACAAGCAAGCATCATCAGGTGGGAAAAGCACAGCAAGAAAAAAGTGTTTTGCTGAATGAAACGACCCCATTCATTGTCAGATTCGCAAGTGACGTCGTAGGAGGAGGCATCGTCAAAGCTGTTCACCACTCCGCTACTCCTGACACAAGCAACTTTGGCTCGTCAATTACATCGAGCTAAGATCATAGCTATTGCTCTACAACAGATATGATTTCTTTCTCTACACCAGCTAAGATTTTTTCTACAACAGCTATGA
The DNA here is from genome assembly GCF_965212315.1 of Lampetra planeri. Lineage (NCBI taxonomy): Eukaryota > Metazoa > Chordata > Hyperoartia > Petromyzontiformes > Petromyzontidae > Lampetra > Lampetra planeri. The sequence continues at coordinate 3,971,058 of NC_136143.1, forward strand.
TTTGTTTCTCTACAATAACTATGATTTTTTCTACAACAGCTAAAATGTTTCTTTACAACAGCTATGATTCTTTCTCTACAACAGCTACGATTTTTCTCTCTACAACAGTTTTGATTTTTTCTTTACAACAGCGATGATTTTTGTCTCTACAACAGTTTTGATTCTTTCTCTACAACAGCTACGATTTTTCTCTCTACAACAGTTTTGATTTTTTCTTTACAACAGCGATGATTTTTGTCTCTACAACAGTTTTGATTCTTTCTCTACAACAGCTACGATTTTTCTCTCTACAACAGTTTTGATTTTTTCTCTACAACAACTATGAATTTTTTCTCTTCAACAGCTATGAATTTTTTACACAGCTATGATTTTTTTCTCTTCAACAGCTATGATATTTTTTTCTCTGCAACAGCTATGATTTTTCTTCTTGGCTCTTTCAGTAAAGTCACGTAGAATGGAATTAATAAAATAAAAAAAAATAAAAAGATAAATCCCTGCAGTCACGAAAGCTTTAAATCCAAATAGCTATGATTTTTTTCTCTGCAACAGCGATGATGCTCTACACTCTACTAGCAACATCAGCCGCAATGAGGAAAATAATCTGACTCGTGACGTTTGACACCGAGACGGTTGGTATTGGTCCCCCTCCAATATTGGTGTGTATGTTGAACTTCTTTCGCACCGTACGTAGCCAACCATGCTCATCGGAGATATCGGAGCCAAGGAGGACTTGGCCCTGCCCAGCTTTGTGGGGTGCGATTGCATTTGGACGCTGGATGAATGACAATTATTGATGTTCTTGTTGTTGTTGTTCTTGAAGCGGCGTTAGGGGAATTACCAGCTGGACAAAGCAGGGCTAGGCTGGGTAGGGCTGGGTAGGGCAGGGCTGAACGGGACGAGGCGTGGGGGACCTAAGAAGGACGAGGGTCCGACTCGTTGGGTCTCAGAGTCCCATTGCGAGCCCTGAGCGCCGCTGTGCGGGTTGGCGGTGTAAATGCGCGACAGAGGAGCGCAGTGGAGAGAGAGGGGGGAGACGTAGCGAGGTACCACGATGATGGAAGGGGGATTCCTCGTCATTTGCAGATGTGATTGGAGATACCGGCAGGGTTGATGGGTGTATAGGAAGAAGTGGCGATCCCAGGCGAGGGAGGATCGCCCCCCCCCCCACCTCCCTACATTGAGACCCCGACAATTGATATTGTATGTCTATTTACCAGAGAAAGTGCATTCAATGTTTTTTAAAAATTAATGTCGGACCCCTCATGTTTAAAAATAGTGACATTTATTGACCTCCCCCATCCTCTTCCCTCCCTGGGAAGTTTCTCGATCCGCCTCTGCTCGGAATAGGGATAGAGGTAGGGTGATATGATTAAAGGGTTCGGTGATTGGTAAAGGGGTGCGAATATGATTAAGATCAGCCAGTCCTTACAATTGGATGCTGCTGCTGATGTTGAGCCTTTTTACACAGCAGTGGATATCAAACGACTCTTCCTTCAGTTGCTGATTATATCATCTTCTTGGTTCTTTCGGTAAAGTCACGTAGAATGGAAAGTCACGTAAAATGGAAATAATAAAATGTTTTATTTTTATTATTTTATTACTTCCATTCTACGTGATTTTACCTGAAAGAACCAAGAAGATGAATCCCTGCAGTCGCGAAAGCTTTAAATCGAAATTGCTGATGATAATTCCGCTGCTGATGATGATGAAATATGTCATCATCATCAGCAGTAGCAGCGGCGAGTGTGTATCAGAGGCAAGAGCGGTCAGTCGCCGCTCATCACTTCGCCACCAGAGGGCGCCATCCCACGGGGCCCATTGCCACGCGACCTCGGTGAGGAACGTCGCCCAAAACCACCTCGACCACGATTTTAGCGTTCCAAGTCACCTTGACAAGGGCTTTTGACAATCACCACCACCACCACCATCACCACCACCACCACCACTACCACCCCCATCACCACCATCACCACCACCACCCCCATCACCACCACCACCCCCATCACCACCCCCATCACCCCCATCACCACCCCCATCACCCCCATCACCACCACCACCCCCATCACCACCACCACCCCCATCACCACCACCACCCCAATCACCGCCCCATATCAACATGAAAATTACCGTCATCAACAGCGTCAATGTCATCACCATTATCACCGCCACCACCATAATTATCACCATCATGACAATCACCATAACCGCCACCATCATCATCTACACCGCTATTTTCATCGTCCACCGCCACCACCATCATCATCACTGTGACCATCATCCTCATCATCATGACCAACTCGGGCATTAACACTGAACCACCCGTATCCTAAACGTGCCTTCTGGCAATCACTTTGACCCCCACAGAAGTGTATGGGGAGGGGGGAGGCTAAGAATAGATCTTTTAAGGGGTGGGAATTGAACCGTGGCATTTAAACGTTTATCATATCAGTTAAACCTGTCCCAAGAGAAGCGCTTGTAAAGTGAGAGCAGAAGGTGCACGGATATTTAATTTCCAATAAATTTACATTGGTGTGGTGCATAACGTGGGGAACACAACGCAGTGACACGACGCAAGGACATAAGGGGCCGTCCATAAATGACGTCACGCGATTTTGGACGATTTTTGACCCCCCCCTCCTCGTCACACGGCGTCACAAAAAGTCAGACCCCCCCTCAAATATGACGTCACAAAGCTTTGCCCCCCCCCCCAAAAAAAAAAATAAAACATGCTTCAAATCGCTTTAAACTCTTGTCATTGAAGTGCGTATTTAATGTGGCGCTGCACTCTGATGCTGTAGGAGAAAACATTTATTAAAAAGTCTATTTAATCAAGTAGAACGTGTTGTCTATATTTATTTAAAGTTGCGCATTTTGATCTGACGTCACATTTCTCACCGCCCTCCCCCTCGTCACACATCGTCACAAATGTCTGACTCCCCCCCCCCCCCAATAGGTGCATGACGTCATTTATGGACGGCCCCTAACGCGGTGACGTAGCACAGGGACACGTAACACGTGCACATGACGTAGGGACATAATTCAGGGATAGAGAGCAGCGACATGACACAGGACATAAATCATAACATCACGTGGGGGCATAACGCGGGTGATTGTACGTTACGCAGTGGCAATGATTAATGTTATGAATGATGATTGATCATTCAATCATACTTAATTTTTTCAATCATACATAATTTGCCCACGCCAATCCTTAACTGGCTTTAGACAGCTGATCATAGCCCTAGAATAATAGTTTTTGGTATGAATAGTTAATTCAGAATTGAATATTTGATGTATTGTATCAACGTTAATAGCGTGGGTATCACGACTAGCATGTTAAGTAATATCAACCCCCATACTGAAGCCTAACTGCTGCTTAAACAGTATCATCAAACCTACGATTTATAATTATCGATTTGTGTTCATGACCTCGCGTTACAGCAGGCGTGGGGCACGCGTGGTGAAATTAACCCGTCGCTATGCAACGTAACACATTCCTGCGGAGGGAGCTGGTAGGAACGTTGGGTTGCTCGGTCAATGGCCAGGGTCAACGGCGGCGTGGTGTATTCCGCAAACATGGCCGACTGTGAGGGCGGGCACAAGCCGGCGTGAGTAGGTTAAACGTTGAGTTTTATAAGGGCACCACGGGGTGACCAGCCCCTCCCCACCCAGCCCCACCCCTCCCACCCCCACCCAGCCCCACCCTCCCCTCCCCAGCCAGCCCCTCCCCACCCTCTCCACCCAGCCCCACCCCTCACATTTTTGGATGCACGACGGACGGACACAATAATCCCCTGTGGGCTGGTGGAACCAGGTGGTTCCTACCAGTATAAGATACAGCTGTACTCTTTTGTTCTTTCGGTAAAGTCACGTAGGGTAGAAAAATAATAGATCCACGACGTTTCGGTCGCAACCCAAGCAATCGTCATCAGGTGGGACAACCACAGCAGTTTTTCTTGCTACGGTTGTCCCAAAAGCTTAAAATCCAGAAAGATACAGCTGTCATTGTCATACTTTTCTCACAATTCTATTCTCGGATCATGCAAAGTAATCCGCTTTTTACGTAACAAAATGCCAAGATAATGTGTATTGTGAGGTTGTTCTTGTTTGCTTGCTCCATTCTCTACGAGTTAAGGAATATTCTGGCGAAAACGTGGCACCACTAGGAGCGTACTTTTGAAAGATTTGGAGCACTCTTGAATCGAAGCTTTCGTGACTGCAGGTACCCATACTCTTTGGTTCTTTCGGTAAAGTCACGTAGTTAGAAATAAAAAAAATTAACCCGTAAAAACAAAGTTTTTCACTATAAATCCTTTATATGCGTGGCGGCTAGAGTCCTCTCGTCCTCTGGCTTGAGATGGCTGTCACCTATGGGTCAGATGAATGGCTGCCACCATTAAGCAATTGGTAATTAAATATAATTTATTTTTTCCTAAAAAGTGTAAAATTTAGGAAAATTCTTTTTCACGAAAATACATTGTCACGCACAACGTGTCTGTGTGCAAAATGTCAGCTCGATTGGATCACGGGAAGTGGGTTAAAACACGACCGAAAGATTTGCACGGTCGTAAGCAAGCAAGCAAGTGAACTTAATATAAAGGATTTAATAAATCACGACGTTTAGATCGCAACACAGCCTGATGACGACCGCTTGTGTTGCGATCGAAACGACGTGATTTGTTTTATTTAATCTCTAACTACGTGACTTTACCGAAAGAACCAAAGAATTTGGAGCACTTTTAAACGAACCGCGTGGTCAGTCTTCTGCCGTCGTCACTGCCACTCTCCCTCCGCGGTGTCGCTATCTATTGTGTGTGTGTGGCCCAATCAACGTTCGTTCCAACCATTTCACCAACGACGTTTGCCCAACGTTGGAATAATGTTTGACTGGGGCAAGTGCTGAGATGCGTGGCGAAGTTTACAGCACCACATCGTGGGCAGTAGAGGGCAGTGGAGCAAAATCCATATTGTTGTCTTGCAACCCACCGTGGTCTGACCGGCGTGGCGAGGTTTGCCCACTTTAATCCACACGAGACCAGAGGTCGCAACCGGGTACCCGATACCCGTACCCTACCCGATACCCGGCTACCCGTACCCAGCCGGGTACGGGTACCCGTTTGCGACCCTGGTGCGGCCGGGTACGGGTAGACCGTGAGTCACTGGTGAGTCACCGTTTGTCACTCATTTCCCAACGTCTTGTCTCTTCTCACAATTCAAGTTCCTAGAATCAATCCACCCGCGCCTGCAACGTGGCTTCATCCCAGAGGTCGCAATCGGGTACCCGATACCCGTACCCTACCCTATACCCGGCGGTACGGGTAGCCGGGTATCGGGTAGGGTACGGGTACCCGATTGCGACCCTGGTGCGGCCGGGTATGGGTACGGGTAAGGAATCAAAACCCGTGTGCACGAGACCCGTGTGGCGTGGGGAGGCACGCTTATCCAGCAGTGGATTGGCAAACGCATTGCACACGTGCCAGCAGCAATGCCTGACCCTGCTGATGAGGGCCCACAAGGGCGAACGGTCTGCTTCGCGTGCAAGTGCAGAACGATTTATGGGGTCTCTGATAAAGGCGCGGCCCTGAAATTGCTCGGGTCGCGCCACTCGCTGTTGGTGGAAGGGCCTCCGCTGGAGGGAACTCGAGAGCTCGTCCTGCTGTATGGAGGGTACTTGGCCTGCTCTTCCACGATGTCCAGACGTCGACGAAGAGGTTGGATTAACCACACGTTTAGGCCGATGGACTTTAATACAAATCTTTTTTTTTAATGTGAAAATACAGAACTGAAGGCTGTTCCGTACCGCAGCGAGTTTATTCATTTTGGTCCGGATCAGTCATGCGGTCCGCGCGTGTAATCACGGTCGACTCAAGCCCAGCATCGCGATTAATTATGCGAGAGATAGAAATCTGCGGAAGCCTCTTTCCTTTAGGGACCGGGCAGGAAGGCGTCCAACACAGAGAGAGAGAGCACGCTGTTTCTAGTTACCACCTCAGCCCACCGGTGCGTTGGGAGGGTTAATCCACAATGTTGACAATTTGAGTACCGATTTAAGGCTTGCGTGACTGCATGGATTCATATTCTTGGTTCTTTCGGTAAAGTAACGTAGAAGGGAAATAATAAAATAATAAAAATAAAACTTAAGATTAAATTCGTATTATGTTAGATAAAATTATTATATAAGATACAAATCTTACGATGTTTGATTTGTATTATTTTATTATTTCCTTTCTACGTGACTTTACCGAAAGAAGCAATCATATTTTGAGTACCGTGCCGTTTCGCTAGTAATTATATGCAGCATCGTCGGGAGATTTGCAAGACTACAGGGTGTTTAAAAAAGATGGACTCGATTTGAAATCGCTATATCTTTGAAATTGGGTCTATCATTTTGAATCACGCTGTACTCTGGCAAGACTATTCTGGAGAAATCGGCGGCTGATGCTGGATGTCGTACTCACAATTGTAAAATGATGTGGATTTACTCTCAAACACACCGGGTGGGCTGAAGTAGTAACTACACTATACACTACACTATATACTACACTATAGATTACACTACACTACTATACACTACACTATACACTACACTATACACTACAATACACAGCACTATACTCTACATTATACACTACACTATACACTACGCACTACTATACACTACACTAATATAAACTACACTACTGTACACTACACTCTACACTAAACTATACACTACTATGCACTACATTATACACTACTTTCCACTGAACTACTGGACACCTCACACTACTGTACACTACACTATACACTACTATGCACTACACTATACACTACTATACACCTATACTAGTAACTAATTGGCGCGCGTTGTTTACGTTGTTGGTGGAGGATTACGACACATTTATATTTTCGCGATCAAACCCAAAATCATTCATATTGAATATCGGTCGTGAAAGCTTTTCCTACGTGTTTAAGAGAGAACGACGTTACCCGTGGTGTAGCTGGAGGGATCAAATAAAAGGGTTCGTGTGTAGGAGCTCGGGTGGATCGTGAGAGGTGACACGACGGCTTGGGGAGGGGCCTTCATCCAGCAGTGGATTGCCCATGGCTGATCAGGAACAGGGAGGCACGCCATGCTCAAAGGACTGTGCTAATGCCCCTGACATTTACACACCGACCTATGCATCAAGTAATTGATTTAAATCCATCAGCAATCTAGCGATGACTATTCTGAATCGAGGGTGTAGGAATGTTTTCTTGATTAGTAACACATTAAAAACAATTGAACGATCACGACCCATTCCGGCCACTAGAGGCCGCTATATTCACAATACGAAACGTACCTGGACTTACTATGACAAAACAACCGATTGGATAAACATAGATCGTACAAGACGCTCATGGTTTCTTTATTAAATCCTAATTAAAAATATTTATCACATGAAATGGAGCTGCGCAGATTTTTGTTGCCTATGTATACAAGCCAATAACGTCATTCATGATTAGGAGAAAACATGAAATTGTGTTGAGGTTTTTTCCCCACCAAGTATAACCACATTTTCTGTTTTGATAAAACATTTAGCAAAAGTGGAAGCCATGACCGGGCACGATTTTTTTTTATAATTTGACAACCGACCACGTGGAGGGGAGCTATGGGTTAAAAACCCTGTAACCTTGGCAGCCACGCCGCTGCCACGGATTTCTCCTCTCTGCTTGGGCTGTTGCTTGGGGTGGGGTGGAGGGGAATTTGTGGTCACATGAAATGTTGCGACACCGCGAACACGGCTCGCGTGTGTGTGCGTGTGTGTGTGCGTGCGTTCCTTTGTCTTTGTGTTGTGAGCGAGCTGTGGGGCAATGGGGTTTAGCGCGCCGTGTTTTTAGACCCCGGATAATAGAGTTCGATTCCCGCTCACGGCCAACATCAGTGGCGAAGTGCTGAACCTGTTCCTGGGCATCGAGGTGGTCGTCTCGCTTCGGTTGAACGACCTCATGCGGCGTTTAAAAACATTGGCACTGGGGAGACAAAGGCAGCCGGCCTTCATTAAGCGCTCGCTGAGACCAACTTGCCCAAACAGCCCATGTGGAATTAAAGGGTGATCCTTATCTTTGTTGTAGGTGAGTGCCTTGGTTGGTGTTTTCTTTGTGCGCAACGACGTCTATTCATACGCGTGTGTGTGTGTACGTACACGTTGTACATGTGCGAGTTGACTTAATGTGTACGATATGAACCCGGTGACCTGTGCTTGGCAACCGAGGCGGTCGTGCGTTGGGCTGACCAACCCCAACCCGCTTGTGCGCCGTGCCAGCCCCTCAATAGGTGCTCGCTAACAATGGTCAGTACTGTCGTTGGAAATGGAATTTGTCGGAGCAGGTGGGAATTCGAGCGAGACCAGGAAAGTCGCCTTGGCAATAGTGACCTGGGGCTATTGGTCTTACAGTAAGCGGGGGGGGGGCGATGATTGCTGCTGTAATACCAAGCGAGTGCCGGACTGGATGTATCCACAAGGCTCAACATGCAGGCGCCATCCGTGTGTGATCTCGGTAATATTTTACCATTGTAGACAAAAAAAAAACTATCTTATAGGCTTTATTTCAGTCTGAAAACGCCAGATGTCAGAAGCTTTGCTGGCTTTTTGTTGTTTAAAGCTTGGTTAGTTACTCCGATGGCGAGACTGCCTGGGAACACCAGATGCTATAAGGCTTTGCGCGTGAAGCAATGCGTTTTTGATGGCGTCAAATCGTGTGGGTGATCATTTTAAGCCGCGAAAAATCTACAACGGGCAAAATAATGCAAACGAGACGGTAAACAACAATCGGTTCTATTTTATCTCGTGTATGGCAGCAATATGTTCAAGAACGAGATGCCAATGTCGAGGTCTGCTAGCCATGACGAGAGGGCTTCAGGAGAGGTCATGGAGGTTTGCTACTCCTCCGTAGGAGCTCAGGTTTCAGTGTTTTACGATATGGTCCATAGATTGGGTTGCATGGCCACAATCGCAATAATTGATGACTGAATGTAATGCAGCCTCTGAATGGCGAAGAATCATGGAATCGTTAAATGCCATTAAAAAATGCCATTAATACTCACCGAGTAACTGTGTCCCCCGGGTTGTCCATCACCAGTCTGAAGCATTATCAATTCTACAAGGCGGCTTTCGAATGTCACTGCTCGTACACGTTCGTGTAAAGCCATGCAGCGACAGTTGACAACGCACTACGATGGAGACTCCGGAAACAGGGCGATAACCAGCAACTTTACTCAGGAAAGCCTCGCAGACTCAATAGTTATTTCAAGAGGGTCGCAGGCTACATCCAGATGTTTGGCCAATTCAATTGACGCGCGTGTTTGGCTTCGTGTGGTAGGAAACTGGGAGAACCTGGAAGAAAAAAAAACCCACCACACATTACGATGTGGGCGACGGGTGAATGCAGTAAATCCACGGCTGCACGGCCATCTCCTGGCTACTTTGCAGCCAAAAACCCGCAACACCTGCGATCTCCCATGCGATAGTGTCCCGTCCAAGTCTTAACCCTGCTCAAGCCTGCAGCTTCCGAGATGAGATCGGCCAGATCTGGGTGACATGGTCGTTGGTCGAGTGAAGCTGCCAGAGTCGCTTCTAATCGGTGTCCTTTAATGTCGAGAAGACGATGAAATGCTGCGTCCAAAAACTGGTGACCGTTGTTGCGACGTGTAGCTCGGAATTCTTCATCGGTGGGGGGGTTTGGTCAGGTCACAATTATAGATGCCCCCTTCTAACCACCACACTTATTAAACGTGCAGACAAAACATAGAACGAGCCCTTTCACGTAGAGTGAGATTAAAGTCGACCTCTGCATGTATAGACATACGTGATGTCGACTGAAGTATCCTTCTGAAAAAGGGTATAACAAAGAAAAACAAGCATAGAAGGGTAGGCGCATGCTTGGAATATCTCGCCGAGAGACGAGAAAGAGGAACACAAGCATTACATAACGAAACCCACGTTAGGTCACTTTGACTCCAAAGAGAAATGGCTTTGGGCAAAAGACACCTTAAGGGACCGTGGCTATTTAGTCGTGAGTACTGTACATCCACCGAGCAGATGCAGTTACAAAATCGTCTCCGTAGCACAGTGGGAGATGGTGACGGCTTGTGGAGGCGCCTTCATCCAGCAGCGGATAGAACACGGCCGATGGACGTTTGGTCGAGACAAACACATCAGCTCGAGCACAGGAGGAGCAGCTTAAGAGTGGACTTTCGCATCGCAGGGTCGCGAGATGGCGACGACGTGGGGTGATGCCTCTTCGTCTAGCGGTAGATAGACCATGGTGGATGAGATAAGGAGGTTCCGGTCGACAAACACTAAAGAAAAAAAACAACCTACACCGCACGTGAAAAAGCCCAGTGGCTTGAGACAGGTCACGGCACACGTGTCAACATGTCACGCACAGCTCTAGTAACGCAAGGGCTGACACGGCACAACAGACGCACACACAGAAACATCGGCACGCTGAATTCGAGCTCCCAAGCCGGTTTAGACCGGTCTGACCCAAGTCCTTTATTTGCATTTTAGACACCTTTACACCACTCAAAACGGCATAATTCTCCACCGGTTATCGAGCGTGAAAATTATACCGATGAATTCATTAGCCTAACCGGAATGCGTAAATGATGAGCTCGATTAACGATACATTTGTGCATTCTCATCTTGAGATCAACAAATATTAGACATTCAATACCACCGTTGTTTTGACTTCACCTACTCGCACTGACCGGCGTGGTGAAGTATGGTTAAAAAGACCCCTCGAGAACAGCACGGCGTTGGGAAGGGCCCTCATCCAGCAGTGGATCGGCATGTCACTGTATACGTTTTTTAAACAAAAGTAAATTACGATGACAAACACGACGAGCTAGAGAGATGGCTGCTGATGCTGTATGCGGCATGTCGAGACGGGGGTTACCTCAACAAGCACGGCAATAGCCTCCCAGGCCACCAGCGTGGTGAAGTATAGAGGTGCTACGTCTCACCATGCGCTGTCTCACGTCACTGCTTCTGGATCAGCCTGCGGCATGGCACAGCCAGCCAGCAAAAACACATCCCTCCCCTCCCCCGCTATGGCTCACTCCATCCCCCCGTGGTGACTCACTCCTTCCCCCTTGGTGGCTGACTCCCTCCCGCCCTGTGGCTCACTCTCCTGCCATGGCTCACCCCCGCCGTCTCACTCCCTCCCCCACTACGGCTCCCTCTGGCTCCCCCCCCCACGGCTCCCTCTGGCTCCCTCCCCACGGCTCCCTCCCTTCCCCCACCGTGGCTCATCTCCTGCATCCTACCCCACGATGGCTCACTGCCACCCAGCCAGCCTCCCTTCCCTGACTCACCCGTGTCTACGTTTCGTCTCACTGGACATGTCCACACTCAAACATGTTCCGTTTACACAGGAAAGCCTCCCCCCCACCCCTCGAGAATTTTCAGAAAGGTCCTGGCCACATTTTCGCAGAAGGCGGGTGCTGATTGCTACGTAGATAGATTTAATAAGTTTGCGGTAATTTTTTCATATTTAGCGCGTCGTGGTCTACTCTTGCAAACGGCGTAAGTTGATCCATAACATTTACTTTGACGATGCAGTGCTTAATCTCTGCCGTTAAAGAGTCTGGGTGTTATTCTGGCACGCCACGTACATCTCGCCTTTAGTTCTAAACCTGTGAATATGATTAGAAGAGCACAGAGTACAATAACATAACGAGATGCGTACTTGCGTAAACCTTGTACTCTCGTGGTAGTGCCTTACGCCGACTCTCCCAAACTCCAAGCGTTCCAGAAAATATCAAGTCCTGTACAGTATACATGTACCTTTCTCCATCCACTGCTGGATGAGGGCCTCCCCTCCACACGCCCGTGCGTGATGTGGGGGGAAATGTTGACCATACTTCACCACGCTGGTGACTGAAAGTATGCCTCTTCCGAAGGTTCAGTCAAGCAATTCACCAGCGCGCATCAAACAAAGCCATCTCCTGGTCAATCTGGACGGAGACTCGGCGAGACTTAAAGGCAAAGGAGAACCACGGCAGTTGTCTCGACAGGCAAGGCGCCATAGAAGCACAGTACAACATTGGATGTTGTTGCCGTGACTCACTGCTGCTGCTGCTGCGGTGGGATTCATCTTCCACCACTGCAACCCCCACCCTCGAACACCAACCCCCTCCCTGTGCCTCTCCCCCACAACTCCTGCCACCCACCCCCTAACACTGTACACGAGATGACTGGGTGCATTCCGGCAAAGGATTCTGAGTTCCTTACTCCAAAAGCCATTCTCCATGTCCCCCCCCCCTTGTCAAACCCACACCCCCCCTGCACTCACAATGCTCCCATCCCCCGCTTAGCCCTTAGCCTAAACCCCCTTGTTCCCCACCCATAGCCCCCATCATACATTCCTCCATCTCTCTCTCCCCTGCTCCCCCATTCTGTCCCTGCGACTCTCAAACACGAAGATGACCCCCGCAGCCCCAGGTAAGAATGATGATCTTTACGCAACGCCATCCGTCGTGGAGCAAGCTCTTCGACGCTGCAACATGGTCAGCGCACAACACGAATCGCGGAGAAACAACAGCCACGGTGACAGAAAACGCGAACGCTTTAAAAAGCCATGCAACTAATACGGTGAAAACTGGATAAAAAAAATACATCTTTAAAAAAAAACCCCATCACCAATCCCGGCCGGGCGAATAAAACCTTGCTCCCTTCTCCACTCCCCTGCTCCCTCTCTCTCCTAACCTCATCAACCTATTCCACGGCTCCCCTCCCTCACTACCCCGGCCTCCACCCTTCCCCCATACCCCTCGCTGCTCCACTCTTCTTCCCCTCCCCCACAGAGAGAGGGGGGTGGGGTGCCTCCTCCTCCTCTTCCTCCTCCTCCTCTCTCCCCTGACGCAATCTCGCTCGGTGCTGTCGTCAGCCTCTGCTTATGCGCGGTGGTCATGGACCACAGCTTTTGGGGGGGTGTACACCGGAGGCTGAGTGGTTCAGACAAGGGGGCCCTCGCCAAGACCCCAACACCAACCCCGACTCTTTCACCATCTCGTGTCTTCTTCCCCAGTGACAGCCAATTCGATTATATTGGGGCGGTCACAAAAACACTAGACCGTCCGCCGTTTGTGTTTGTCCTCTCCCCAATTCCACGTTCGGATTGTGTAAGCGTTAGTTCAAAGACGTGACGGAGAGATTAACAACAAATCTGACGCCACTTAAAAAAGGAAAAACGTAAAATGGACTTTGGGCCTGATGGGACGCTGACCGTCGGGTGAAATCCGGTGCCGGAATGCCAGCGGAGAGGAGAGCGCGTCAAAGAGGGCCTCCAAGCACGGAGATGGAGCGGTGAAATGCGCCGAGATGGGACGGTGGCAGCGACTGCGGGAACTCGCGAGCGACGGTGTTTTGGCAGAAGAGACCTTTCATCCGGCGGTAGAGAGTGGGGCGATTTTTCATAACGATGGAAGTAAAATTCAACAAACCACTGGCGTGGCCACGATTGTCGACGAGGCATCTGTCCCGGGTGAGACAGAGGCGATTGGGGCTTGGGAACAAAGTCGACTGGGGCTGTGGTTCGTGATGGAAACCGAGAATAACCATCCCCCCCACCACCACCATCATCAACCACCATCATCATCCACCACCATCATCTTCATCAGCAAGCCTGCCGTGGAGAGGCGAATTCATTAGATTCATAGACGAGTCATATCTAAAAGTTACACACAGCCACACACGTTACACACACCCGGCACAATCACAACCTCCTCGCAGTTACAGTCGTCACGTACACACACCCCACCCCCCCAGGTCAGCCTTAGTCACACACCAAGACGCACTTACAGTCACCGCCTTAAACAACACCTTTGTCTATAACACACAAAGACGAAGGAAAGATCCACTATCACGCACGAGTTCTAACAGTCGCCGGCATCACTCACACACACACACGGGTGACGGACTCATAACGCTTAACAGTCTCGACACAACCAAGGCGGATAGTTCTTCTTAACACGTGCAAGCCACATCTCCTCGCAGCCATCTAAAAGAACTCGGCGAGGGCATTGTTAAAGCTGGACACGGCGCTACGTTGGCAGCAGGCACCACAGATTGCTGTTGTTTGTCCTGGTCCTGGTTATGCAATGCGACCTCGTTTTTTTGGGTGCAGCAGTGAACGTGAGCGCGCAGAACTGTTGCGGTGGTACAGAACGCGACGAGTGACCAGCAGCAGCAGTGCGGCGATGAGATGTGTGCAAGGGGTTTTAATTATGAGCTGGGGGTTACACTGTGTGTTGGCAAGATACGCACGGAGACAATCACGGACACACGGGCAGTGACAGACGTAGACACGTGGAGACGGTCATCACACAGGCACACGATAAGACTGACAAAAAAGAGGGTTACTGACACTATGTAGAGACCCACAACAGACACATTATTAACACACGTGGTGGACGGAACTCGACGTGAGATATAGACGCACACGACGTACAACAGACATTGAAAGACTCACAAAGAACACTTGCATAGATTGCCTTATATGGGACTGCGAGGGCAAGTGCGGCTATTGAGCACCTATTAAGGCAGTACACACAGACCGTACAGGCATAAAAATACACAAGGCATTCGGACATGGAGTCACCCAACGAACCTTACGTACACACACACGTATGCACACAGACATACAGCCAAATCGATAGACATTCGCACAGAAGACAGAGACACGCGGTTAGACGTAGAAAAAGATGCACACACGGACACAAGACACAGCCATGCACAAGCACACGCAAACACACAAACACATCACCACGGACCCATCTAAGCTAGCAGTCGGTGACCTCCAGAAATCCTCTTCTCTTGTCGACCCCCTTGCCCAAGGGGGTCGACGGCGTGTTGGGGTCTTGGTGTCCGGCAGCCCGTGGTCCTGGAGGCAAGGGGATCTGCGAAGTCCAGGAGGAGCCTGGGGACAAGACACCAAGTGGGGGTCAAGGAATCAAGGGGACTGTATTGTTACTACGATGATATAGGCTGTGTATGAGATGTCAAAAGCGCGCAGCTTAGGAATAGTGGAGTTAATGCCAAGCGTTGCAGCTTTGAAGATTGTGGCGTGCAAGTGCGTGCAGCTAAATAAGCAGGATATGCTAAATCCATCTGTTTGTGTCAAAGGTGCAGTCGTAAAATGCAGTATATACTGGTATAGTACAAATGTGCAGCTGTAGGATGTACTGTATTTTAAAAAAAACCTGTGCATCTGTAGACTGGGTGCATGTCAATGCGCAGTTATATTGTGGTGCGTGGCAAGGGTGCAGCTTACAGACTTGTTGTGCTGTGCGCGTGTCAATTTTGCAGCTAGAAAATCGTGGCAGTGGCTGTGTGCAGCTTTGTGGTGCGAATCAGAGGAGAAAAAAAAACCCCGCGGCGAGCAGTTTACGAGTCCAGTTGTGCAGCAGCAGTAGCAGGACGTTTCACCATCTGTGCGGCTACGCTTTTAGGTGTCCATCCGGCGTGCAAGCAATCCATGCCACGCAGCGTCAAAATGTACAATCTCCAGCAGCGGCTAATGATGTGTCAAGCGTGCAAGGCATGAACGCGGTGTGCAGCGAGAAGATTGTGGAGTTGCGAAAGATGTGGCGGTGTATTTAAAAGAGTGCAGCTATTGAATAGATGCTGTGCGGGTGGCTGCACGACCACCCCCCACCACCACCCCTCCACCGGCAAAGCCAAGCCGCAATGCGAGGCATGAGGCTCGCTGCACGGCCAGAGGGCAACGCCTTACTCATCACTGGAAGCTTCCATGCGCCTCGCCTCTTCTTCGTGTCAAGTCCTCTCCACAAACATCGCCCCCCCCCCCTTCTGTCGCTCTTTTTAACCGGCTGTATAGCTAAAACAATTTCTCAAAAACAACGGCAGCATCAGCAGCAAACGAGAAAACCAAATCCTGCTTGTCTGGCGACCGAGGTTTGGAATGCGATGTTGTTGATGGTGGTGGTGGTTGTTGGGTGATGGAGGACAACAACAAAAACTCCAACAACGCCATTCCTCCTGCTCCTCCTTGTGTGCCAAGTCGCACACTCTGGGGACGACCATCATCCATACGAAATCTTGACGAGAGAGAATGAGGCATCTTCTTCGTATTGTGGTGAATGGTGAGTTGGTGAAGAAAGAGGACATCTCGCCCGCGCAAGGCTGCCTGGCGCCGTGTAGAGGACAGCTGCTTTACATGCAATGCAACCACCCACAGCCGCCGCCTTTCCCCTTCAGCTCTTCTCCTCCTGGTTGTTGTTGTTGTCGCTTGGTTGGTGGTGGTGGTGGCTGCGGTGGTTTTGTTGTTGCTATTGAGCCAACATCACCCGCCGCTTGTGGAGTCAAAGTGGGTGAATGTTAACGTTGGGTGGATGAGAAATATTAACGAATTTCTCGTCGAGAGGAAGAAGAACGGGGTTGGGTGGGTGTGGGTGGTGGGGTGGGAGGAGGAGGAAGGAAGGAATGAATGAATGAGGGAATGAAGGAATGAGGGAGGAGGAGCACGGCAGCAGCAGGAGCCATGCCCCTGTCTTGGATACCGACGAGAGAAGAAGAGGGAATGCACGAGCCATGGAGGAGGCATCTTGTCAGCCGTGGGGGAAAGTGGCACAATGGCGCAGGGAGGTGATGGTGATTCAAGTGTTGCAGTGGAAATTTTCTCGAGGATTCCTTTTGGTGGGGGTGGAAAAAAAACCATTCGCAGCTGGATTCGTGGCTTAATTTTTTTGTTATTTTTTCATCACGAGGTAAAGCCCAAGCGAAATTCAACGTTGGATTTTTTTTTGTTTATAGCGGGCGGGGGGTGGTGGATATTTAGCATCGCGTTTGTTGGTGGTGGGAAGTTGTTAAATATTTTAACAATTTAAAGAAATGTTATATGTGAGCAAAAAGCGAGTGTATTACAACGGTGGACATCTGGAATGTCATGGAAAACCACTCCAGTAGCACCGTAACGTAAACATTTACTGATTTTTATGCGAAAGATGTTTTATTCTATGGCTTGAAAAAACAATAACGTGCTGTGTACTATCTACGAAAGCCATAATACGCAAATGTTGAAATGGTGGCGTGTACATTTGTTGTTTGCCTTGTCCTTTTTACCTTTGCGATCCACAAGCTTCTGTGGACAAGAACCGCCACGAACTCCACGCTTCGTGGACAAAGATCCCAGCAGGATGGATATGACAGAAGAGAATGTGGGGATGGTCCTACAACAACAAAAAATCCCTTAAATTTTCAGCAAATGAAGCCACCAGCTTCCCATGGATTTAATTCGAAGTTGTTTAGATCCAGGCGTTCGTGGTCGAAGATGTGGTGGGATTTTAAAAGGGCGTTTCTTTTTTTTAAAAGAAAAACATTAAAATTGTCGGTACATTGATTGGTATCGGAGTGACCAGGGCACCTTGGACCGATGGGTCCGCTTCTCTAAACGTTGGTCCAGCGATGAAAGCCACAAACATCGTGGTTTTATGGCACAACTCAAGATAATTTAGAGTTTAAAAGGGATCTAGTTTGGCTTTTTAGATGTAATTCGTTCCATGCAGCCGAGTTCGTGGTTCGCACTGCCGTTCAATGCAAGAATGTCTCGTTTCATAACATTTCATATTCGTTAATCGGATGCATGGTTTTAACTTTTTAAAAATGCTTGTTATGCACAAAACATTAGGTCAATGTTAACTCATCACGAAACGTAGTTCAATTAAAAAAAATTAACTGCATGATCCAACCACGCTGTGTATAAGGCAAGTGCTGCTTACAATCCATGCATGACATTGCAAATATAACAAAGCACACTTACTAAAAAAACCACAAACACGTATATTTTCAAGCTCGTGAGTGAAAATGGCAAAAAATATTAATCCTGTCACGCCGGGTAATGGCTTTTATATTTCTTCCCACCAAAAGGCTGTCATTCCTCAAAGCTTCTGAGGCCATTCTCAACATGGTGGTCAAAGCCAAGCTCCATTTTAGTTCAAGGGAAAGCGTTTGTTTTCGCCGGCCAATATCTCCCTCCATCGGCCGCCACGCCGTCGATATTCCACGACGAAACGGCTCATGACTTCCCGCTCTTCCGGTTGACGATGTTACGAGGCGACGAGGAGGCTCCGATGGCGGAGGATGCCGACGGATTTAACTGAAGAAGACGACGACGATGTTGCAGATAGGCAACGATGGCGGCCGCGCCACTGCTCCCTCCCACCCGCCCGGTCGTTGCTTTTATACGAGCTCGGGTGGCGCCAGCAGCAGTTTCGCCCGCGAGCAGATTCGTCCACGTGGGTCACGTTAACTCCATGCGAAAAGTTTCGTTTTGAAAAAGACGACGAAAGTTTCCATCCGCATGTTGTGGACAACCGATATATATTTTTTTAATAAGTTGCTTTTAATTGGATCCGGCAATCAGTTATGGTTATTGAGCATTTCAGAAGCTTTTTGGCCATTCTGAATACATATGCTAGATAATGTTTGAGTGTTACGTGGATAAGATAAGCTCTGTATTTGTCAAGAGTTCGGAGGTTTCTGAATGAAACGTGGCATTAAAGCGTTGTAAATGTGACAAAGTAAAAAAAAAAGTACATGTCGATGGATGGCAAACGTGCAGGATGTAAAAGGATGTATCTTAGAAGTTTGGAATAGAACGAGAGCATGGTGGAGGGATGCCAATTTATGTCGACTTTAGGAACGACTTAGGGGAAAACTAGCAGACGGTAGGGATGGTGAGTTGGTTGTGGTGGCATCAGCATTGATCACGTTTACCTCTTGACCTTGAAACAATGTTTTAAGCGTGTCGATCTTTGGAAACGTTAAAGGTTGGAAGCTGCTCTTGGGACAGCTAATTGCGGTGTTTGAGAGGCGGGATTTTTATGCATAAATGGGACCCAACTAATCGGCCACAAACGTAGTTCATTGCAGATTTTAGTTGACGAATCGTCAATAACACCGCCTTAAAAAAAGAAAACGTTTATAATGGGCATCGTTTTGGACAATGCACATTCACAGCACCTCCGATAATGAACGTACGGTGAAAAACAAGTTCAGCACCTCTGGCTTCTGTGTTGTGAAGAAGTGCCATTGCCCGAAACGTCGTTGATTGCATTTTGTTTAATATATTTCTGTGTTTAAGGCCTCGGTGTTATTGACAAAATGTGTTGATTGTTGTTAACTGTGTTTGTTGCACTACTGCTCACACAGCAGCAGCAAATGGTGCAATTTTCAGGACAGTTCTGATCGTGGTGACACTGGTGGTGAGAATAGGCCCTAAAGAAAGCTGTCTCTGGTATAGGCTAATCAGTTTCAAAGACACTGCATATCTTATTAGTGTTTGCATGTTCACCACAAGTACGTGTGGTTAATGCGAACTTGGGATTCCTCTATTTGGTATATGGACATCTTAACACATCCTGTTTTATTGCCAGAAGGGGTAAAACCTATTGTTATTTTTTCACACTTTGATACTGGCAAAAGGGCCCCATTTTGTAGCTGATCACCCCAACCTATAAATGCTCTGATAGTGGCATTATTTTTGCTGTTCGCCTTTTGGCGTGCTCTGGTTTGACACTCCTACTGAGACTAGGTCCTAAAAAAGTCTGTCTGGTGTAGGTCAATAAATTTCATAAGACTGCCATATATTATCAGATCATCTTTGCTTGAATTGTTCACCACAAGTGTGATGATTAATGCGAACTTTATTCTTTGATAAAAGTTTATATTTGGCGTTTGAACATCTTGAACACCTGTTGTATTGCCATAAAGAGTGAAACCTATTATTATTTCACAGTTCTGTCGTTTTTGCACTGTGAATTAAGGTGGCGGAGTTTGTGTTGTTTGACCTTGTGCATCATTACCAACAGTTGACCCCCCTCATTAGCATCTCATGGTCAAGTGTGTCAGAAGAAGGTCTACATCTTAATCATTACTTAATAAAAAAATAAGTTATAATTTTGTTAATTTATTTCTGACATCGATGTGGTGTGTATATTAGTTTAAGACCAGGTCGCCCCTGAAAAAAAATACTTTTTTGCCAGTAAATTCTCACCTGGTTTTAAATAAATGTATTAAAAATTGATTTCACAATGCACAAATCATCATAAACCGTGGTCAATCCACTGTTGAATGAAGGCCTCCCCAAACCTGCAATGTCTTCGACCCCATCACCTTTGGGGCCGTCTTCTCTGACGTGTTGTCGATAAAAATAAATAAATGTCTTGACTTTAAAGGTACAATGTTTACAAGTTGCATTATTGGTGAAACATTTATCTAAAACACCCACGTGGTTTAATGCCAGTCCGTTTTAGCATTCGGACACAAGCGTACTAACATGAATAATTATTTACAGCCCTTTGTCCAATCCACTGCTGGATGAAAGTCTTCCCACGCCTTGTCGGTGGTGGTGATTTATTGACCATACTTCACCACACTGGTCAGTATGATGGTCACTCTGACCAACGAGACAAAACCTCCCCCCCCTGCCTCATTACACAACTCAGTATTTCACAGAGGTGTGGACTCGAGTCATGTGACTTGGACTCGAGTCAGACTCGAGTCATGAATTTGATGACTTGCGACTCGACTTGGACTTGCATAACAATGACTTTGTCCCACCTATGAGATGTGGACTCGAGTCATGTGACTTGGACTCGAGTCAGACTCGAGTCATGAATTTGATGACTTGCGACTCGACTTGGACTTGCATAACAATGACTTTGTCTCACCTCTGGTATTTCATAGTTTCTTCGTCACGAGTACAATTATTACCAATACCATTATTACTAGTATCGCAAGCACACCGCGATCAACCCTATAACTTCCAATTCGTAAACAAATAAAAACACAACACAAATGTCTGCACACGTAGGAAGGATGGGGTAACGGAGGGGTCAAGGTGGAAGGCGGGGTTGGGGGGAAGAGGGGGGGGGCTCGTCAAGTCCACTCAGTATAAGCCAATGGGGGGGGCGATGCCGGCAACCCCCCCCACTCAATACAAGGGTGAGGGGCGGGGCTGTCGGGGGGAACGGGGGGGGCGTTGAGAACCCCACTCAATACAAGCTAATGGAGGGGGGCGGGGCTGCTGGGGTTGTGGGGGGTGGGTGTCTGATAGCCCCCCGCGGCGCCCCCCGCGGCGCCCCCTCCACTCATTACAAGCTAATGGAGGGTGGGGGGCTGCTGTGTTTTTTGCGGCGGGGGGTGATGGGGGAATGGAGTTGAGGGGGGGGGGGCGAGGAGGAGGAGAGGGGGAGGAGGGGAGGAGGAGGGGAGGGGTGGAGGGGGGAAGGGGTGGAGGAGGGGAGGAGTGGAGGAGGAGGGGAGGGGTGGAGGAGGGGAGGAGTGGAGGAGGAGGGGAGGGGGGAGGAGGGGGGGAGGAGGGGGGAGGGGGGGAGGAGGGGGGAGGGGGGGAGGAGGGGAGGAGGGGAGGAGGGGAGGAGGGGGGAGGAGGGGAGGGGTAGAGGAGGGGTGGAGGAGGGGTGGAGGGGAGGGTGGAGGAGGGGTAGAGGAGGGGTGGAGGAGGAGGGGAAGGGAGGGGTGGAGGGGTGGTGGAGGGGAGGGGTGGAGGGGAGGAGGAGGAGGGGAGGGGGTGTAGGATGATGAGGGGAGGAGGGGAGGAGTGGTGGGGGAGGAGGGAGGGGGAGTGGAGGGGGGGAGTGGAGGGGAGGAGGGGAGGGGGTGTCCCGGAGCCCACGCGAATCTGCGCGCGCACGAATCTGCGGCTGGGCCTGGTGGGACGGGACGCGGGGGGCATCCACCAGCAGCAGCGGCGGCGGCGGCGGCCGCAGCAGCAGCACCACACAGGGCACAGAGGCGGGAGGCGAGCGAGAGGCAGTGACTCTCCCACAATATGCGGCCACACGCCTCTTCTCCTGCTGCTGCTGGCAACCCTCTTGCTGCTGCCAGTCGTCTTGTTGCCGCCGGCGCCCCGACGGGACTACGCGGCCAGACGTGGGTGCCGTTTTGTGGAAGCTTGATGCTGATGCTGCTGATGGTGGTGGTGTTCGTGTGAAGAGGCTTTGGTGGTCGGTGGTCTTCTGGCCGCCTACTACTTCCCGGGGTGTCCTCCACCCCCTTCCTCCTCCTTCTTCTGCTGGGAAGAAGGGCAGAGGGTCATGTCGTCCAGGTCTTCGGGAGAGGCGAGACCCGGGCAGCGACCGGCTGTCAGGGTTCACGAGCAGACGGGAGCTGGAGACAAGAGAGGAGCCGCTGCTGCTGCTGCTACTGCTGCTAGTGCTAGTGAGAGACATACAGTCTACACTGTCATCTGTGTGGAAGCTTCAGCAACATGATAAGCATCGATAACCGCTTCCTCATCATCATCATCAGCAGCAGCAACATCAGCAGCTTCTACATCATCATCGTCAGTCATGAGCGTGGTTATCATGATCAGGAACTTCATGGGCTTCATCATCAACTTCATAATAATTGCCAACAGCAGCATCTCCATCATCATCAGCAGCAGCAACAACTTCTTCATAACCAGCTTCATAATCATCATCATAGTTAACACCAGAAGCAGCATTTCCAGCATCAGAGGCAGGAGCAACTTCATCATCATCAGCAGCAACTTCTTCATAACCAGCTTCATAATCATCATCATCATAGTTAACACCAGAAGCAGCATTTCCAGCATCAGAGGCAGGAGCAACTTCATCATCATCAGCAGCAACTTCTTCATAACCAGCTTCATAATCATCATCATAGTTAACACCAACAGCAGCTTTTTCAGCATCAGAGGCAGGAGCAACTTCATCATCATCATCAGCAGCAACTTCTTCATAACCAGCTTCATAATCATCATCATAGTTAACACCAGAAGATTCATTTTCAGCAGCAAGCGTGTCATCATCATAATCATCCACTTCATTATCATGTCACCATCATCAGCATCATGTCACCATCATAATTACGAGTTACCAACATGATTTGTGTCACGATACAGTATTTTTGTCACCAGCATCATCATCGTCATCGTTGTTTGTTGTCGTCTGAGCCTGGCTGCTGATGCTAAAACGAATTTCAGAGACACAGACTCTGAACACACTCATGTTATTGTATGTACAGTGTCCATGTGTGAAAAATGTATATGTGTACTTTGTTAATTGCGTGTGTCATGATGTGGCGTGTTTGGTGTCTGGCCCGAGTTCAATGTGTACACACACACACTGTGTACACACTCACACACACATGCACAATAAATAGTATGTGCCTTGGACAATATGCTGTGTGTATTATGCATGCACAACATGCTGTCCAATACGCAGTGTATTTTATGATACAATACACTGCTCATTGTACATTAGTATTCACGCAGCACACGTGTGTAGCACACACAGTACATACTAATAGACTCACACCGTTTGGACTCTTGCCATGTGGACAGTGTCGTGTGTGTTTTGCACGTACAGTACACGGTGTGCACTGTACACGCAACACACGTGTTGCGTGTACAGTGCACAGGGCACTGTACGTACTGTATGTCACGTGGGGACACACATACAACACAGACGACTGTGTTGTATGTAGTTATTTTTTGGAAAGTAATCACTCTGTGCGCGTGTGTATTTTGTGTGCTCTATGACGCTTGGGCAATATTTGTGCATGTTCTATGTACGTACACATTTCGTACTGCACACATTTACACAATAGTACTGTTTATCACGTGGACATACACTTTTGTGTATTAACATTCCTTGGGGGGTACATACTTTACACGTGTGTACATTCTTGTCATGTGTTTGCAGTGCATGAACTGTCACGTGTTGAAACAATCTACTCGCTACATGGTACACGTACAGTATGTATTCTGTCACATGTATACTTGTTTGTAGTGTGTTCTACATACATCATACGTATGTGCGTCCTGCCTGTGAAAGTTTGTACGTGGAACACTCATGTGCACAAACTCTTACACTTGTACACATACGATGTGCCCACACTGTCTGCTACATGCAGTGCAAGTCTCAGAAATATGTACCAGTGTGTACACACTGCACGTGTATACACTGTAGGTGCACACGTGCTACAACATAGACTTTGTACTCCACTTGCACGGGGAGTGTATTTCGTTTAATGTCTACATAGCAGTACATGTGTGTACTGTATCTACACGTGTATACACAATGTATGCACACACTAACAACATAATACATGGACAATGTCTTCATCACTGTATTGTACGTGTGTGCATTCTACTTGAAGTACACGTGTGTGAATGCTGTACACGTTTTGCTTACAGAACACGCGTATTCGCACACGTGTACACACTACGTAACACATTTGTACTGAATGGCACGTGTAGAACACGCATTGTGTGTGTGTAATCCACGCGCAGCACATCTGTTTTAGTACTGTACAAGTGTGTCATACAGCCCACGTGTGTTCCAGACTGCGCACGTGTACGCACGAAGCATGCCACAAAGTACACCCATGATGTCCGCCACTTTTACAGGAAGCCCACTTCGTTTTTTCTACGCACGGCTACACGTGTATAAAGTCAACATGTGTGCGTACAGCACAGGCGTGTACGTCCTGCCCGTTCGCACACCACCGATACTGCACGCACATTCCACGTGTGTGTACAGTAGTACAGTGCACGCGTGCAGCACAGCGTGGTATAAGCGTAGCACCACCAGCGCACGTTGTATATGTTCCGTATGCAAGTTCTGGGCACCGTGATGCACTGTACGCACTGTACACAATACAACACATGGCATGGGTATGCGCCTACGTATGAGCGCATTGCACCCTGTGCACGTGTGCGTTATACACCAAGTTGTTTGTTTGGGGGACGGGCAAACATGTTGGACGAGTATGCGACGTGAGTCTATGTGTTCGCGCTCACTTGTACTCGCTCGCTCGCTCGCCTTCCACACGGTGCAGTGTCTGGCTGCTGGAGAACGACCCACGTAGGTTTGTAAGATCGTGGTCGTAGGGATGCTACTGACGTCCTTTCGCCGTACTCGCGGCAGCAGTAACAATAGCAGCAGCGCTGCTCCTGACGGCGCTCACCTCGCCGAAACCCCCCGCCGCTGCTGCCGCTCCTTCTACCACCGTTACTGCTGCAGTCCCTGCTGCTGCTACTGCTGCCACGAACACTGCTGCTGTTGCAGCTTTCTGCTACTGCTGCTGCTGCTGCCACGAAGCCTGCTGCTGCTGCTACTGCTGCTGCCACGAACACTGCTGCTGTTGCAGCTTGCTGCTGCTACTGCCACGAACCCTGCTGCTGCTGCTACTGCTGCTGCCACGAACACTGCTGCTGTTGCAGCTTGCTGCTGCTGCTGCCACGAACACTGCTGCTGTTGCAGCTTGCTGCTACTGCTGCTACTGCTGCCACGAACACTTCTGCTGTTGCAGCTTGCTGCTACTGCTGCTACTGCTGCCACGAACACTTCTGCTGTTGCAGCTTGCTGCTGCTGCTGCCACGAACACTGCTGCTGTTGCAGCTTTCTGCTACTGCTGCTGCTGCTGCCACGAAGCCTGTTGCTGCTGCTACTGCTGCTGCCACGAACACTGCTGCTGTTGCAGCTTGCTGCTGCTACTGCCACGAACCCTGCTGCTGCTGCTGCTACTGCTGCTGCCACGAACACTTCTGCTGTTGCAGCTTGCTGCTGCTGCTGCCACGAACACTGCTGCTGTTGCAGCTTTCTGCTACTGCTGCTACTGCTGCCACGAACACTTCTGCTGTTGCAGCTTGCTGCTACTGCTGCTACTGCTGCCACGAACACTTCTGCTGTTGCAGCTTGCTGCTGCTGCTGCCACGAACACTGCTGCTGTTGCAGCTTTCTGCTACTGCTGCTGCTGCTGCCACGAAGCCTGTTGCTGCTGCTACTGCTGCTGCCACGAACACTGCTGCTGTTGCAGCTTGCTGCTGCTACTGCCACGAACCCTGCTGCTGCTGCTACTGCTGCTGCCACGAACACTGCTGCTGTTGCAGCTTGCTGCTGCTGCCACGAACACTGCTGCTGTTGCAGCTTTCTGCTGTTGCAGCTTGCTGCTACTGCTGCTGCTGCCACGAACACTTCTGCTGTTGCAGCTTGCTGCTGCTGCTACTGCTGCCACGAACACTTCTGCTGTTGCAGCTTGCTGCTACTGCTGCCACGAACACTTCTGCTGTTGCAGCTTGCTACTGCTGCTGCTGATACTGCTGCTGCCACGAACACTGCTGCTGTTGCAGCTGCTGCTACTGCTGCTGCCACGAACACTGCTGCTGTTGCAGCTTGCTACTGCTGCCGCTGCCAGTCACCCTGCTGTTGCTGATACTCTAGCTGCTGCTACGTCTACTGTTGCTACTCCTGCTGCTGATACACCTGCTGCCACTAGCCCCTGCCACTGCTGCTACTGCTGCTACTGATACTCCTGGTGCTGATGACCTCTGTTGATACCCCTGGAATTGCTGCTACCTCTGCTGCTGGCGGTACCCCTGCTGCCCCCTAAAACGCGACTGTCACTCCTGCTGCAGGCTCCGTCAACGGGGTGATCCCTGGAGGAGGAAGCGCTGCAAGCGGAGGAGCGAAGAAGCAGCACTGGAGGAGCTACAAGCTGCTGGTGGACCCAGCGCTGAAGAAAGGCCAGCACAAGCTCTACCGATACGATGGGCAGAGCTTCCAACCGCAGGTGACGTGTGTGAGCGAGTGAGTGTCTTGGCTGACTGTCTGAGCAAGTGGTTCATAATCAACGTTTTTGGGTTTAGAAATAGTGAACTATTTATCTTTTGTCAACGTTACACTTTTTTACTGATTGGCCGTGTCGGGTGGTGGAGGGTTACGACACATTTATAAATAATGCGATCTAACCCAAACACGTTTATTATGAATAATATTGGTCGCGAAAGCCTACGTGTTAAACTGAGCAAGTGGTGTTAGCGAGTGGCACCTATGAAGGCCGGAAAGCTACGTATGGGGGTGGGTTGGCAGCACCACGCCCGACCACCTTTGTCTCCCCAGTGACGATGTTTGCACAACGCGCAAGATACTCAATTGAGGTTGAGTCGACCTAGGGGAGGGCCCAGGACCGATTTTGGCCGTTAGCGGGAATCAAACTCGGGTGCTCGCTTACAGCACTTGATCTTTGTATTTTTCTTCGTCTGCCTGACTGTGAGTACGATTGAGTGAGTTTTTGAATCACTTAGTGTTACATGTTTTCTAATTGGAGTGTGACAGTGTGTCAGTGTTGTAGTGAGTGTCTGAATGAGTGTAGCGGTTGAATATCTGAATGAGTGTGAGTGTGTCAGTATGTTTGAGTGTCTGAATGACTTGGTGTCATACGTGTGAGAGATGGGAGTGAGTGAGTGTCATTGAGTGTGAGGATGTGTGTTGCTGTGTTTGTGTGAGTGTCTGGATGACTAAGTGCGTGAATTGGGTGTGTGAATTAGATTGGGTGAGTGAATGAGTGTGAATGATTGTGTGTGTGGGGCTTTGTGTATGATTCTCTGTGTATAATGGTGCGTGGAACGATCCATGTGTGTGTGTGTGACTTTTTCCAGCAGTATTTGTCACTGTTTATGTGTAACTTTGAGACTGTGTCTGTGTGTGACTGCTTGAAGCTGTGTGACTTTGTGTGTGTGTGCGCGACCGTGTTAAGAGTGAGTGAATGAGTCTGTGAGTTTGAGTGCAAGGTAAAATTAGTTTCTGCGTTTTGGTGTTTGAAAGCAAGAGTGAGTGTCTAATTGAGTGTGATCGAGTGGGTATATATTTACGTCTGTGAGAGTGTGTGTGTTTAAATGCGAGTGAATGAGTGCCTGAGTGTGTGAATGTGTATTCGAGTTAGTGAGAACCTTGAGTGTATGGGTTTGTGAGTGTGTATTTAAGTGTGTGTGTGTGTGTGTTTTTTCTGTGTTCATGGTGCCGGGGAGTGGTGGAACAGCGAACCCAGAAACCTGAGTTTGATACACCGCTGACTTCAGTGGCGAAGTGTTATCACATCCGTTCCTGGGCCTCCTGCCTAGGTCTACTCAACTTTAACACGAGTACCTGTTACAGTGTGTAAGCGTAGGCAACGGGGAGGCCACACCACACATCTGAGCGCTCATGGTGCTCCCTAACAGTGTTTTGAGCATTCTCACATCAGGTAAACCTTAGAGCTATTCTCTGTGTAATCGGTGACTGGGTGCTGTCTAAAGCAGCACCCCAGCCCTCCACCAGGCAAACCACACACAACACCACACCGCCAAGACAAAAACCCGAATCACAACAACTAAACACCACAGCCTCCTGTCTGCCCTCCACCCTGGGTTTCACAGCGCACACATTGGCCTACGGGAGCTCGCGTAGAGCAATAGGGCAATTTCATTGTCCTTTTTAGCTCCTTCCCCCGACAGCGCGCTGATTGAAGCCATTTCACCTGCGAGTGTTTTCACCGCAGCCTCGCCGTGTCCCACTCCTTCGCTGGCCCTCCCCCCTTTGCGATGCCCCCTTCGTGTGCCATGACCTTGCCCTGACCCCTCGCCACTGCCATGGCCCCCACCACCACCCTCCACCCGTGCATCTTACAGAATCCCGGACTGCCGCCCGTCACGTCCGTGCATGACCCGCGCGCTTCCCGGCGATGGACGCGAATCGTGGAGGCCGAGTTGCCACTGCCCAAGTTCAAGGTGAGGCCTGCGACAAGGCTTGTTGTGACGTGGGCGACACCACAGTTCGTCGTACGTACAGTGGTTCGCGAATCGTACGCGCGCTGTACGCAATGCCTGCATGTCACCCCTGCAAGCCAGCAGTGGGCTGTTACATTCACTGCACTGTTTAAAAGAAAGTAATTGTTGAAAAGATTTGCTATCCTGAGTTGTGACAATAGCATTGGAGGGGTAGTTGTGAATGGTGATTCCATCCACCTGTCGTGTCTCGATTCTAATTTCGGAATTAGTCGCAAATCGTTACACACCTAATTAATATGACACTTATATGAAATCATGAGCTGATGGCTGGTTTCACTCGTTCTTTTCTCCGCTAATGCCCCCCCCCCCCAATCCAATGACCCTCACCCGGCAGATTGATGAGTATTACGTGGGCCCGATCCCGCCGAAGGAGGTGACCTTCGCGAAGCTCAACGACAACATCAAGGAGCACTTCCTAACGGACATGTGCAAGAAGTTTGGCGACATCGACGCCATGGAGATCCTGCACCATCCCAAGACGAGGAAGCACATGGGCCTGGCCAAGGTGATCTTCACCACGGTGAAGGCGGCCAAGGAAGCTGTGGAGAAACTGCACAACACGTCTGTGATGGGAAACCTCATGCACGTGCTGCTAGACAACGGAGGTGAGGGGGCGGCAGAGGTGTGGACTCGAGTCATGTGACTTGGACTCGAGTCAGACTCGAGTCATGAATTTGATGACTTGCGACTCGACTTGGACTTGCATAACAATGACTTTGTCCCACCTCTGGGGGGCGGTGTGGTATGCTGCAGCGTGCAGTGGAGGAATGAATGAGAGATAGTCCCTTTCACTTGCTGGATCGTGGTGACTAGAATGTGATGCATAAAAGTCATCGACAAGGGATTCCCTTATAGCCTTTTCAGAATGTTGTGGCAACTGACAACTGCCGTTAGTGTGCACCTAGGAAGGCTAGCACAGCGCACGAGGTGTGGACAGAACCATGATGTTTATACAGCACACCAGGTTGTCCTTCCCCGTACTTCCGATAAGCGTGGTTAGCTATGTACGGTGTGAAATAAGTTCAACATACATACATACTGAGAAGGAGGCCCAGGACTGGTGCAGATAATGGCCATTGGTGTTGGCCGTGAGCGGGAATCAAACTCAGGTCATCGGGTTCGTAGCGCAACGCACTAACCGCTGTACAACCACTCCCCACAAACAAAAAATGTGTCTATACACACACTCAAACACAAACACTGAAATATACATTCACTCCCACGTGTGCACAAAATCAAACACTGTCATTCACTCAAATATGCATTCACTAAAATTCACTCATTGAAACGTGTGCAAACATACACTCACCTCCATGCACATTCAATCAAAGACGCACACCCTCACTCACTCACACACTCACACTCAATCAAACACACTCACTTCAACGAACTCACACTCAAAGATGCTTAAATACACGCACTCCAACACACATACTTAAACACACACTCAACCAAACACTAGGCCACTATCATCCCTTCTAGACATGATGCATACCTGTCAACCCCTTATCAGCGCCTACCTTATTACAGACCAATTCAGACCTTATTGGTCACCTCGAGCCCTTGTAAATCTCAACGTTCGTCCTACAAAGTCCCATCACAAGGGAGAAACACAAACAAATAGACAAAACATTATTTGTGCCCGTATTGAACGGCTTTACACCATATGGACCTGGGTAGGAGCCATGATGCCTCCTACCGAAATCTACTCAACTTTATAACAGTCAAGAACATCGACATACTCGAATCAAAACACATCGATCTTTGCACGTGCAATTTTCTGAATGCATGTATCGGAAAGTAGAAATGGGGACGGAGTTTATGACCTCGCTGATAGCCACTCCTGTGTGTAAGAGCTTTCCAGCTTGATGAGGAGCTTGCGCTCTTTAATCCTCACGGACGCCGATGTTTGTAGCACACAGGCCGGTCAATTCCACGACACAATTTCTCCATTTGTCCACAACAGGCCACCTCGCACTCAAAACTCCGCACGGATAGATTCTAGAATCCGTTGCCATACTGTGATCTCCTGGCCGCTGCGCGGTCCTGGACTGCCAATGAGATTAACGGGACTTTTTTTTAAGTAGCCTTATCCTTTCCTCGAGACGCAAACCTAGATATGTGGCGGCCTGGAAACTGGTGTGTGTTTTGTACTAGGAGCGTGTAAAATTAGCTGGCACCCTTCCTTAATGATATGTGTGCCCGGGCACGTAACGACGCATCACCAAGGGATGCTACACGTATCCATTGTTTCTCGCGAGGATCCATTGTTTTCGATCGATTGTATTGTCACTTTCAATTGGTTAGCGTCATCCCTCCATCCACGGGAGGCGCTGCTCCATTCACCGCAGCGTCAACAAAAACGTTGATTGAATTTACTCGCAGCCTTGAATCGTGACGATTGATTGAATCGCCGGGGTCGGAGGGCGGTGATATTTTTCACCCTGGCTAGGGATCCACAAATTCCTCTCACCCAAAGTTCGCTGTAAAATTTACCAGGGTTGTCAGGTAATTTGAAAGTCTGAATCCATCTCAAATAATTACAGGATTTTCAATCACCTGCAATACACTCCGTATGTGTGAATCGAAGAACTCCTTACGCAGTGTGATTTGATACATATGTGGTGAGCTCAAGAACCAATATTAATTGGTGAATCTATGCATCGTCACACCCTTAATCACCGGCATACTCTGGCGAAATGTTAGAATGCACGGGCCGGAGGGAAGAGAGGTTGGCAGTTGCCAAATTATTTCCCTTTTTAGCATCGCGTGCCGGTTGAGACAGGAGGCGCTTGCTGTGCTCATACATTTCTCTCACACGCAAATGTTTAGCGTCATAGGCTGTCAGGGCAAGTACTGTTGGCAAGCATGTGGCACATTAGGAAGGCCGATGTGGCCAATACCATTCCACAGCCGCCTTTGTCTCCCAAGTACTGATGTTCAATAATAATGATGAGGATAGGAACGGACATGTCGATTGCGCGTAACAAGGGCCCTTAAATCACCGCACCAGCTGTTCATGTAAAGCTGAGTCGCCCTGGGGGAGGTCCAGCACCTATTCAGATGACGCTTGCCACTCGAAGTTTTAAGTTTGTTTTGTTGAACCAGGTGAGAACCCAAGGGACGACGATAGAGTCTCACCTGCAAGAGTTGCCCGGGGCATTAGTCTGCCAGTTGGGGGCGATGATTACTGCTGTGTAATCTCAATCGAGTAACTTGCGACGTCATTTTCGGACTTGGCAAATTTGGATCTTCACGCCGGCACACAATGGCCCGCTCTTGCGAATGACATCAGGGGCGTCTCGAGTGTCAACTGTGAAGCAGACGCAACAATCGTTCCGGTTGTTGTGCTCTTCGTAATAACCAGGGCGGCCGCCGGATTCGAACCGTGAACCTCTGCGACAAACAAGCGGCGAACGCGCCGCTGCTCGGTCACGCCGCCGTACCACTAAAGTTGGCCGCGGTGCCAATAATCGATGTCAGGTCATTGGGTTCGTAGCGCAGCGAATTACGCTACGTCACCGTTCCCCACACCGCCCACAAGTCAAGGCTAATTAAATGCAGCCTTAAGTCTTAACAGACTGTTGGGGAAATTAGCTCGGTTGGCTCCATACGGTGCGAATGATGTTCAACATACATACGTGCGTTAGCGAACACCTGTGAAGGCTAATACGGCAAAGTAATGGGTTGATGTGTGGTGAGCGCCAAGTTTGCTGGGGACACGCAGACACAGCGAGTGTTTGCCTCGTTTGCGTAAATTAGCATGGCGACACGGACGCAGCGTGTGCGTCTCCCAACTTGGGTTACCCGCGACAAACAGACATCAGCGGACCCCAGACAATGTCGTGTAATCTGAGAACAACTGTGCTGTTGGCCGGAAAATCGGCCCCTCAGTTAACTCCCCCTTCCCCTACCTGACCAACGAGTTTGGATGTACTTTTAATTCGTACGGTTTTGGTTAATAACGAACTTTGGGGCCGATGGTTAAGTTGAAAAGTTAAAATTGCTTTCCTCGCCGCAGCATTTTGCGCCGGGCGAAGTTGTCTGTGATGCTAACACACGAGCGTGCAATTGCTGTGGGGTGCTGTGGAGATGCGCCGGTGTTTACGCATTATTCGGCGAGCCCCGTTGCACTCGGAATGAATGAGTGAGAGTGCGGGAGTGTGTGCTTCTGAATAACTGCCTGTGTGAGTGTTTGTGTGTTTGAATGAGGTGTGCAATCAGCTGTGCGGTTTTCAGTGTGCACGTATGATCTCAGGTCAGGTGGCCCAGCGGTAGAGCGAGAGGCTCGTAATCGTAAAGTTGCCAGTTCAGATCCTCATTGGGGTTTAACTCGGCCTATCATCATCATCCGTCCGGGGTCGATAACATTGGGAACCACATGCTGGGGAAGTCAATAGTGGTCGTCATACGAAGAGTCCCACCCCACGCCAAAGGAATTCGGAATTTCCACCACTGGCTCAGGCCTGTAAACAGGAGATGAGCCCCATCGTTTTTTGCCCAGCTGTGACAACTGTGACTGACCATCCCGCGATGGCCCACCTGTGACAGCGGCGAGTGACCGCCACCGTTTTGTTGTTCTTCTGCCCAGGGGAGATGCGGGGGAAGCTTTACGATCTCCTGCTCAGCGGGAAATTCACGCCGCAGACGCTGCCGGTGGAGAAGCTCACGGAGGAGGGGCCCGCCGACACGTGCCAGGTGAGGTTGGCTCTCCTGTATTTACTGTTCGTGTTGTTGTTGTTGTCGTTGTTGTAATTCCCTCTTCTCTAAACTTGTTTTACGGTGACCAGAGGCCTTGGAGGTCAGAGCGCTGAGCTGGCGCTGCTGAAATCCCAAGTTCAAATTCAGACAGACACCGGTAAAACCCCAGGTTCTCAAGCGCAGTGAGTCGATGGTCTCAGCCCAACCACCAATGACCAAGCAAAAAAAATAGCCACCACGTTAAATTTGGTTGTGCACTTAAATTTTCTAAATTCCAGCAGTGTAAATAACATTCTTAATTTTGACCAATCATGTGTGAAACATTACTCTCAGCGACAGGACTGGTGGGAAAGTGCTGCCCCTACTGTATGGACCACAGGCCACTTGAGGTCTCGCTGGTAGCTCTGATATTTGTTTACCTGGGTCGTTGTCTAGCACGAAGGGGTGCATAATGCTCATAGCACAATTGGGATAAAGACATTTCTTTCTTGAAACCCATTTCACCCGGTCTACACTGTGAGCTCACGACAGTAACTCCTTGATGTTTGTGCGTGCCGCTGCTGCCTCCGCTGCCATCTCAGCCCTGTGACCCGCGCCGCCGGACGTTGAGCGAGAACGGCTGCTACCAGAGCGCTGCGTCGGCGAGCCTGGCGTCGGCCGACACGCCCTACTCCACCGACACGGCCTACTCGAGCGGTCTGCGCGATACCCCGGCCTCCTCCTCGGTACTGCCGCCGACGCCGCTGTCGTCGGCGACGCAGCACGGCACGCCGGGCTCCGTCGACTCGCTATCGTACGGCTCGATGCACAGCGCCGGCACCCCGGTCTCTCTCGAGCCGCCGCAGACGCCCACCGCCTCTTGTTCCTCCTCGTCGTCGGCCGCCCCTCTTCACGAGGCGGCCTACCTCCCGACGACGGCGAAGGAGGGCGGGCGGCGCACCTCAACCGGCGCGACTCAGCGGTTCTTCCCGGCGGAGGGGTACGCCGGCCAGGGCCTCGAACACAAGTCGTTCGCGGCGCCGCCCGAGACGACGGCGTGGCAACAGCCACTGCTGCCGTCGCCGTCGGCGTTCCACGGGTCGGCCCACCACGGCCGCCCCGGCGGGTTCCCCAATCATCCGCCCCCCCCGCTGCCTCCCCCGCCGACGACGACAACCTACGCAGGATACTCGGGCTCGTCGGCGACAACCCCGGCGGTGCCGGCGGCAGCGGCGGTGACCGCCACGGCCGCTCCGCCGCCTTCCGCGCCGTGGACGGGAGCGTACGGCGAGCCGGAGCGGCCAAAGTCGCCCCCCGGCGAGGGAGCGCCCCGGCACGGGGAAGGGAGTGATGGCTCGTTTGTGACGGCCAAGGCAGCGGTGGCAGCTGACTCGCCGTCGCTCTCTAGGGAGAGCGGAGTGAAGGTGAGGAGTGATGGCGGTTTGCGTCTGTAGAATTGTCTAAAGGGGCTCATCTTAGACCCACCTCGATGACACCTTTACAAGTTTACAGTCTATTCCATTCAAACAATTCCCACCTTCCCCTAGAGAGCTATGATTAAAATGAATATATCTGTTTTTTTTGCAATTAATGTAGAAAGCATGAATGCATTAGCTCTGGCCGTCCGTCTGTTATGTTGTGCAATACGAAGAAAGCATTGGTATAAATGAGTGTTGATGCAACATTAACGCTGTGTGGGAACTCGCAGGTGTCACTGTCGAAAATTGCTAAATTGAAAAACTACTTGTGCAATTGAGGGTAAAGCCACGTCGCAAACCTCGCCCCCTGCCATGAAACTGCTGCGGACCTGAGCCCCGCCGTGATGGTTCTGCATCGTAAGAATGGCGCCAATACCAAACGCACCCGCGTGATTTGATTCGGCGCCGGTTTGTGTCGCTCTTTCTCTCTCTTGCCGAGAAGACTTCCCGCCGCACGCCGTCGCCCGTGCCCTCCGCCTCCTCCACGCCGCCCCCCTCCTCGAGCCTGCCCGGCGAGAGTCCCCCCGGCTCGGCGCAGCCGTGCAGCCTCGACTCGCGCATTGAGATGCTGCTCAAGGAGCAGAGGGCGAAGTTCCCCACCTTCCTCATGGACGACAACGTCCCCAGCGGCGAGAGGGAGGCGACGCGCGGACGGAGGAGGCCTCCGTCCCCGCCCACACCGCCCACCCCCATCTCCACCATCTACGGCTTTGAGCTGGAGGAGATCTCGCCGACACCATTGGCTTTCTCCGACGAGTCGGACATTGGTGATGAGGTGTATGACAGTCGCGACGAGAGGAGCTCGGTGAGGATGGATCAATTCGTAACTTCTCCCCCGCTGCTGAAAAGCGATTTCGATGAATTGTCGCGATTTGGGCACGGGTTGTGATTTGATTGATAGAATCGATCCTGTATGGTTTTTTTATTTTTCACTGTGTCATTTGAATCGTTACTCACATCTATGGTATTGTGAATTGAAATTCTTTCGCACCGTATGTAGCCAATCGTGCTAATCGGAGGTGCGGCGGAAACACAACAAACTAAACACAAAAAGCATTCATAGATATACTTATTCACATTTAGGCGATTTAATGAATTGTTGTGATTTAATATAAGAATCAATACTTTTTGTCCCATTTGTCGAACCTATATTTGTATGGTTTATTTTTAGTTTGGCGACCTCTAAGTTCTAATTGGCTGACGTTTTATGCCTAGTGCTTAATTTCCGCCTGGTCTGCCCAGAAAATATTTCAGCACCTGGGACGCCACATCCAGTTTTCCTCTCACTATGGCTGTGGCTACCAATTACGAGCCATCTACTCCAGTCCAGCGACCCGAAAAGTATTCAGTGAGAAATGAACCCCTGACTTTGCCCAAGTTAAAAGTACAGGTCACAATTACACTAACGATCGCCCATGTCTTCTTTAAAGTGTCTGCAACGTACGTCCGAAATCGTGTCGTTGCCCTCGCTCGTCGCGCCAACCAAACAAATGAAACGACACTGACTAAGCGCCGCGCCGCCGCTTTTCCCGCAGAGCTCAACGATCCTCAAGGGCGTGGAAGCGATGGTGTCGACGCTGCGCAAGGACAGCGAGCTGAGGCCCTCGAAGCCGGACGTGTTCAGCCCGGACACGCGCCTCTCGTTCAGCTCCGAGAGCGGCGGCGCCCACACGCCCAGGGCCGAGCAGCAGCAGCAGCAGCAGCAACCTCAGCAGCCGCCGCCGACGACGCCGACGACGTCGTCTTCGTCGCGGCCGAGCAGCAGGACCCAGACGCCCAAACAGGACGTTTGGCCGCAGACGCCGAAGCAGGACAGCTGCCCGGCGACGCCCAGCAAGAGCCTCGGTGGCGCCAAGCCCGACAGCCGCCCCTCCACGCCGAGCAGGCCGCCGCCCCTGCCAGCTAGGTCGGACGGCGAGGGCAGGCTGCCGTCGGAGTGCGCCACGCCCATCGTGGACGCCGAGGACAGCAGGGGGGCAGACGTGGAGATGGTCGAGGTGCCCAGCGAGGTAACGCTCCGCGACGGGAGGCGGCGACGCTCGCCTGTGGCACGAGGGTCGGTGGGTCGTGTCGGTTTGTGCGCGGCGGTTACTGGAGCCGAGGGAGTGGCGGGATGTGGAGGGAGAGGGGACGGGAGCGGTAGTAGAGGGCGTGCAGGGGAGTAGAGTGACACGAGAGACGAGAGGGCAGAGCGAGTTAATGGTGGATGTTGGAAGATCGTGAGTGTGATCTCTACATTTATCTGCGATTGGATTGGGAGCCAGTAGAGGGATCTGAGTGTCAGGTGCGAGTCAGGAGCCTGGCAGTGGCATTTTTTATTTTATTTCTCATGACCATTGTTCACGTTGTAAAATGTTTGGTGTTTAATTGGCCTTGTGTTCTTGTTGATTTCCGCAGCCTCCACCTCCCAAAGAGCTGTCGGACGACGACATGGACATCTCAGACAATGAGACGGGGCAGTCCTCGTCCATCTCCGCACCCATCGAAGTGAACTCGCCCGTACCCACCTCGGTGGCCCACCCCCTACCAACGTCCATCCCCCCCACGGGGCCGCCCCCCATCAACCTGCCCCCCCCGCCGATCCCCCCGCCCCCCCACCAGCCCCCGCCGGGATTCCCCCCCTCCATCCCGCCCCCCTTTTCCATGCCACCCCTTCCGCCCCCTCCCTGCGTTCCGCCGCCCCCTCCTCTGCCAACGCTGGTGCCGCCCCCTCTGCCGCCTCCGCCGCCGCCGCCGCCTCCGCCGCCGCCGTCCTCCGTCCTGAGGCCTCCGCTGCCGCCCCCCCCGGGGCTGCCCATGCCCCCGCTGCCCCCGCCGCTGCCCCCGCCCCACTCGGCCATGCCGCCGCTGCTGCCCCACTTCCACTACGGCATGCCCAACCAGGCGGAGCTGGTGCGGCACTGGTTCCGCAGCACCGCGCCGGGGGCGCCCATGTCCTTCCAGATGCAGACGCAGATGCTGAGCCGCATACACATGATGCAGCGCTACTCGGCCAACTCGGCGGGGATGCCGGGCCAGCCCGCGCCGGGCCAGCCCGCGCCCCAGGCTCCCTACCCTTACCCGTACCCGCTTCCCAGGCCTTCTCACGCCGGCGGCGCCGGCGGTCCCGGCGGTCCCGGCGGCGTCGGCATGGGCGGCATGGGTCACTTGCAGGGGCCGCCGATGTCTGGCGGCGCCGGGCCGCCCTTCCCGTCGGCGCAGCTCTACCCCAAGCTGCCGCTTCCTCTGCCGCTGCCGCTGCCGCCGGTGACGTTCAACCCGGCGGTTCCCCCGCCCGGGTACAGGCCGCCCCCCAAGAAGAAGGACGACCCCCACCAGGCAACGATCGATGGCGTGCTGGAGGCCGTGATGACCGAGCTGAAGAACATCATGATACGGGACGTGAGGAAGCGAATGGTGGAGGGTCTCGCCTTCAAGACCTTTGACCACTGGTGGGAAAAGCAGGAGAGGAATTTCAAGGTGAGGTGCTTGAATGTCGCTCGCCGGGATGGGGAGTCTTTTCAGGTTCGTCACCGTCGTCATCCTCGTCAGCTCCGTGGGCCTTACCTAGTAAAATGAAAATAGTTTAGTTTGTCTCACACGGACCACGGCACTGTTATCCCCTTATGCTTGGAGGGGGGTTACAGGTTCTCTGAATTCCTCCGACCTGAAGACGAACGCTTGTTAATTAACTTAAAATATCCTCCTCACAGCAGTCGGTTAACTTGACAATGTGAGTTTTCACAGCCAATATGCCATTTGGTTCATAATGAAATTTTTAGGTCGCAACTTAATAATTGTAACTTGGCCAAACTCAACTCCGTTATGAATCGCGCGACTCATTAATTTAATTGGCCAAACCTCTTGTGGTGTAAACAGAAGATTACTAAAGAAATCTTGCCCACGCAAATCAACACATTAATCTCTTATTTGTCAACCATTCATTCAATATATTTAGCGAATTAAATACTGGACGCACCCGTAAAGACAATGTCAAAGCGAGTGTCGCGCTCGTGTCCCAACAGTGCTGAGATCCAACCGCTCGTTCTTTTCTCTCCTGCGTCCGCCGCGCAGACGCCCTGCAAGGAGGAGGAGGCCGGCAAGTCGGAGGAGGTCGCCAAACCGGAGGACGCTGGCGGAAAGAGCGACGAGCCGGGCAAAGCGGCGGCGGAGCCCATCTCGGCGTTGCTGTGCGGGCCCTCGCCCTTCGAGAGCTGGGGGAAGGGCTCGGTGCTGGGCGTCGACGGCCTTGGCTTCGGCATGGGCCTGCGCGGCGCGCTGAGGTTGCCCTCCTTCAAGGTGACTCTCAGTCCCAGGCCAAAGGGATGACTCGCCCTCGTGACGTCGCTTGGAGCCGACGTTGTTGTCGGCCTCCTGTAACTTCACACTGCTGGGCGAAGGCCTCCCCCCCCACCCACCTCGCTCTCTTCCGTTACTTTCTTTCCTCAGCTGCTGCTGTACAATAGCGGCCTCCAAACTCTCTCTCTGTGGTGCCGTCTCGCTCCTGCCTTCCCTTCCCCTGTCTTCCTCCGATTCTCTTCCCTTCTGCCGGTCTCCCCTCCAGCGTTAATCTTCCGTCTCTCATCAGTCGTTCTAATCACGTTGTGCTGCTCCATTTCCACAACATTTTTATTATAACTTGACAGCAGCATCGTCAGTGACCACCGAACGGTTCCTTCCCGTCTTCCTATGTCCCCAGGTGAAACGGAAAGAGCCCCCGGAGCCAGCTGCCGTGTCGGAGCAGAAGAGGGCGCGCGTGAGCCCCTCGTGCGAGCTGGAGGAGGAAGACGATGAAGGTTTCCACCAATAATATTTCATTATACTTCGCCTGTATTCTAGCATCAGCGTGGCCTTAAACCGTTGCATGCCGGCACATCTCCACCACTGCCAATAGCACAATGGACGACCACCTTTGTGCGTGTGCTTTTGTGTGCGTGTGTGTCTGCGCGCGTGTGTGTCTGCGCGCGTGTGTGTGCGTGAGCAGAGGAGAGGATGAGCGACGCCTCGGAGGCCGAGGGGCAGCCGGTTGGACGCGTGCGGAAGCACAGGGTGGCCCGGCCGCTGGAGCTCGACAGCGAAGGGGAGGAGGAGGAGGAGGAGAAGAAGGTGGGGATCCACCATGTAGTCGCCCCATCCAAACGGCGATCCACCCTGCGTCGCCGTCGTCACACGCGAAGGGCGCTCCACGCCATGGAAATAGTCGATCGATCCGTCGATCATTGCTGCGATGAATTAAATTGTGTTAGCAGAATACGGTTGGAGACCGGGGGAGAGATGAAAGGATGTGGTGGAATGAGATATGAGGATAGTGCATGGCACAGAATAGAAGTTCATGGAGAAAGAACATTTCATCAGATGACCCGATGCCGTCATCGGACTTTGGGTCAAAAAACAACAACCCTTTTCAGATGAAGCTTCACTTTACACTGATTCTATTCCGCCCTTTTTTCCCAGGAGCAAGAGATGTCAGTGGAGGAGGAGGAGGACGAGGAAGAGGAGGAGGATGAGGAGGAGGAGGAGGAAGAAGATGATGATGTGGAAGAGACGGAAGAGGCAGCGGTGGAATTGGCGGAGGTGGTGGAAGAGGAACGCTCTGACGTGGAGAAGAAGGCCCGAGCAGTCGACGTGAAGATGGAATCGGATGGTAACGAGGCCGGCCGGACCACAGACACGATTCCAACAGTCGATTCGCAAAATCGAGTTTAGACTGCGTAATGTATGCACGTTTTGAACCGGGACATGATCCTGCAAAGGGGATCGGGCATTCCTCGGGGCCGCTCGGTTCAACACAAATACAAAAACCGCCCTTAACGCTTTTCTTTCCTATTGACTCATTCCACAGGCGCTCAGACGGCCAGCGAGGTCTCCTCAAAGTCCGGCACGGAGTCGACCTCCGCATCCGGCTCGGAGTCGCCGTCGGAGTCGCGTTCTGGCTCGGAGACGCAGTCGGAATCGGAGCCGGAGTCTGAGCTGGAGACGGCGAGTCGCGTGTCTCCATCGGACGCCCGCCCCGCGGACAAGGCCTCGTTGTCCATCTCCTCGTCCTCCTCGTCCTCCTCGTCGTCGTCCTCCTCCTCGTCGTCCTCCTCCTCCTCGTCCTCCTCGGAGTACGAGAGCAGCTCTTCGTCGTCCGAATCGTCCGAGTCCGAGTCGGAGGAGGAGGAGGAGAGCGCTCGGCGTGAGACGAGAGCGCGGGCGAGCGCTGGTGCCGTGGCGGCGGCGCTGGCGCGCGACGACGAGGACTACACGTTCGACGCCGACGACGAGGGCGACGAGGTGCCGACGGCAGGTATGGGTTGCCCCCTCTCGCTCCGCCGTCCCCGCCTACCCGTGAAGTGTTCACCGCCCCCCCCCCCACCCCCGCCAGCAGGCTGGTGCTGGCCATGTCGTCGCTGGCAGTCTCGTCGGCCTGTGCGTTTGGCGTCGGTGAGATCGGTGGTCGTGCCGAGGCAGCTTCGGGCATGCAGGTCAAAGTTTGGTTGGGATTTGGGATCCAAAACGTGCGCTCTGTAGAATTCAATTGGCTCCATAGACTAACAAAGCGCCCATGGACTGCTGTAGAACCCTTAGATTAATATAGGACTTAACTAACGTTGAAGTCATACGAACAGAACCCATATAATAACATAGGACCCGTAGACTGATATTGGACCCATAGATAATTATCAAAACCCATAG
Organism: Lampetra planeri; assembly: GCF_965212315.1. Taxonomy (NCBI): domain Eukaryota; kingdom Metazoa; phylum Chordata; class Hyperoartia; order Petromyzontiformes; family Petromyzontidae; genus Lampetra; species Lampetra planeri. The sequence goes on from NC_136143.1 coordinate 4,012,514, forward strand.
ACTAACATCACGTGCCGATACTGTTGCAGACGTGCCGGCGTTCTGCGAGCACAAGAGTGAGCCGGGTTCCCCCGTGGCGGCATCGCCGCCGCCGCTTGCCGTTGCGGCCGCTCCGCCGGGCCGGCCGGTTGCACCGCTCGGCGTGGGGCCGGCCACGCCACCGGGCGCCCCGCCGCGCTCGGACGAGAGCGACCTGGAGACGGCCGAGTGCGATGACGAGGAGGAGGGGGACGTGCCTCGGACGCCCGGCAGGGACCCGCCGCCGCAGTCGACGTTCTCCGACGTCGACTTCCCCGAGTCGCGGGGGCCGCGGCTCTCCTCGTCGGACGCGGACTCCTGCGGCGGCGGCGTCGTCGCGTGGAGGATTGCGGCGCAGAGGCCGCCACCGACGGCGCCGCACGGCTTTGCCGTGCCGCAGAGGGTATCTCCGACGGCGCGGACGTCGCTGTCGGACTCCGTCACTCCCGCGTCGCTCCTGGGGTCCCTGTCGGGGTCGACGTTGCTCCCTCCGCGGTCGCCGAACATCCCCGTGACGCCCGGCAGGGACATGGGCTTCGTGTCGCCATTTGCCGAGGCTTTGCCGCGCAGCCCGGCCACCGGTGACGGCGAGAGCCAGCGGCGCGTCCTCGCATCGGCCGACTTTGGGCCGCTGCCCGGCAAGGAGTTTCCTTCGTTTCAGAATTCGCGAACCTTTGTCGGCAAGGACGACGACACTGCGATGGACACCTCCTTGCCCCCGCTGGACGGCAAGGAGACGTCGAGCGGCCAGAAGAGGACCGAGAGTCTCTTCAGGAGGGGCGAGATCGAGTGCGACATCTCATCGGACGACGACGTCCCGGAGCACAACGGGGCCGTGTCGGCCATACTCTCCTTCCTGTCGGAGGACGAAGCGCTGGAGGAGAGTCGTCCCTCGCCCGAGCCGCCGGTGGACGAGAGGGATCGGTCCGAGACGAAGGACGACGTCGCTTCGCCGCGAGCCTCGTCCCCCGCCGTGACCCCCGATGACATCTGCAAGCCGAGGTCCGAGGCCAAAGTCGCCGACGTTTGCGAGGAATCGAAGAGGTCGACGTCGGACAAGATCAAGCTGCGGCCCGTGGTGATGCTGCACTCGAGGGACTGGGAGAAGCTCAAGCAGTTCCGCTACGTGGACGCAGACCGGACGGAGAAGGTGGTGACGCTGAAGCTCTCGGCGCAGCAGTCGGCCTTGCAGGCGGAGCTCGGCAAAAACCTGCGGTACAAGGCCGACTCTGGCACCGCCGCCGACGTCGCCGCCGAGCTGCTCGCCGAGATCACGCAGAAGGGCGCGCGGGAGTCGCGGGCCGACGGAGCGACACGGCCGTCGGAGGACGAGCGGGAGGACGGAGAGCTCGGGCGCCCGGCGGCGGAGAAGATGGAAGTGGAGGTCGTGTGCAAGCGAGAAGTGGAGGCGCCGGAGGAGACCACGGAGGAGACGGAGGAGGCGGAGGAGGAGGAACGGGAGGAGGATCGTCGCGTCGTCGGCGAGCTGCGCCTGCGAGCGGCCTCGTTCACCGAGAGCCCCAAGCCGGCAGAGACCAAGTTGAGATCGAAGCGCAGGGGAGTTGTTCCCGTGGAGACGGTGCCCGCGCCGTGCGTCACGAGCGAAGCCGCCGCCTCGTCTCCCCTCCTCCCGGGGCCCCCCTCGTCCGCCGAGAAGACGACGCGGTCCTCTTGGGACGGCGGGGAGCTCGTAGCCCGGGACTCGGAGTCTCGACCGATAGGGACCTCGATCGAGACCGAGTCGAGGCTCACTCCGCCGGACGAGGAGATGTCGCCGCCGCGTGACGAGGTGGAGGGCGACGCTTCGGCGGCGTCGCCTGCCGAGGAGGCGGTGCGGGATTCCAGGACTCATGACGCGGAGGACTTGAGGCGTTCGGGCGCGGCCGAGGAAATGGTTGTTCAAGCCAAGCTCGTTGAGAAGGTGCACGACCTGAAAGAGGAGCTGGTGTCGGTGGAAGAAGAGGAGTTGAAAGAAGAGGTTTTGAAGAGGAAGGTTCCAAAAGAAGAGGTGTTGAAAGACGACGTGGATGTCACCAAAAATGACGACGTCATCAACAAGAAGACGGTGAAGGATGAGGTGTTGAAAGAGGAGGTAATGAGAAAGAAGCCACTGAAGCAGGAGGCCTTGAAAGACAACGTTAAAAAGAGGACAGTTCAGGAGGAGGTTTTGAAAGAGGAGGTCTTGATAAAGGCACTGAAAGATGAGGTTTTAGCAGACGACGCTGTCATAAAGAGGACGGTGAAGGAAGAGTTACCGAAAGATGACATCGTGACAAAGAAGGTGCTGAAAGAAGAGGAGTTGAAGGAGGAGGAGAGGAGTGAAGACCGGCTCTCCGAGACGATCAAATCCGAGGTCCTGCCTGAGGCCTTCCTCCCAAAACCCCTCGCTCAGGAGCCGCCCCACTCAGAAGCTCCCAAGGTGGACGTGAGAACGTCCACGCCGCAGCCGGGCGTCACGCCGATCGCCGCCGCCGTCGCCGCCGTCCCCGTCCCCGACGCGCTCACGCCCGTCGGCGTTTGCGGCGGCGGCGGCGGCGTCAGCAGCGGCAGCGACAGGGGCGGCGTCGAGACGGCGCTGGCCGAGGGCCTCCTCGCGGAGGCGACGGCGGCCACGCGGCCCAAGATGGGTCGGAAGGGCCGGCGGCGCGGCCTGCGGCCGTCGGAGGGCCTGGCGGCGCGCATCCCCACGCCGCCGCCCTCGCCGCCCGACTTCCAGTTCCGCCCCCGCAGCCAGTTCGAGGAGATGGCGATCCTCTACGACATCTGGGACATGGGCATCGACGCGGAGGACGTGGAGTACCTGCGCACGACCTACGCGAGCCTCCTGACGCAGGACAACAGCATGGAGTGGCTCAACGACACCCACTGGGTCCCTCACCCTCATATCCTTCCCGTGATGGCGTCGCGCGCACGCACCCGCACGCGTACACGCCGCGACACGCCTGCGTACAGACGGCTGAAGCAGAGGTCACTTCTTTAGCCTTGAATGTACGTAAGTGCCGCCAGCGTGCACCTATTAAGGCTGGCATGGCCAGACACCTTATAGGGGGGGGGGTCTGTGGCCAGTTCAGGAATTGCTTGCTACTCACGATGGCCGTGGCTGGAAATCGGATTTGGGTTATCAGGTTCACAGCACTAACCACTGTACCACCGTTCCCCACCTCCCCCACCCCAATGCACGATCACACAAATATAAAGATCCTCCGTATAGCCTTAACAGTCTGTTGAGGCAAGTGCTGTTAGCGAGCACCTATGAAGGCCGGCACTGCACACGAGGGTGGCCAGCACCACGCCCGGCGAGCTTTATCTTCCTTGTGGCCATGTTTTACACACAGCACCAGGTCCTCATATGAGGCTGAGTCGACCTAGGGGAGGCCCAGGACCGGTTCAGATAATCGTCACTAATGTTGGCCGTGAGCTGGAATCGAACTCGTGTTACCGGGCTCGTAGTACAGCTCGCTAACCGCTACACTACCACTCACACGGGCACACTAACTCAAGCACACAAATACACCAACACCACCAGATGCAAACACATGAACACATTGATGCACGGACACACAAACGTGAGTACAGCAACAACAAAACAAAAACATCAATATTGTAGAGAATGACTACATGGTCTTCGAGCAGCATTGCACGACTAACCGAAGAGAAATTTTACGAGGTAAAGGGAAAAACCACAGGTGGTTATGGGTCAACGCAAACACGTGGGTGCGCGGTGACCACCACGCGCGGTGACCACCACGCACGCACAATTCGCCCCGCTGCGCTCCTTGACGGCGCCGCACACACGCACATCCCGCGTGCCGAGCGCCCCGGCGGGCGCGGGCACCGCAAGAAGGTGGCGAGCGACGGGCTGCGCGAGCACGCGACGGGCTGTGCCCGCAGCGAGGGCTACTACAAGATCAGCATGAAGGAGAAGGCGCACTACCTGGCCGAGCGACTCGTCGCGCTGGACGAACAGCTTCCGGCCGACACGCAGGTGACCCCCCACGACCGCCCGTCCCCCGTGCGCGCTTCGCTCGTTGCGCGCGCACGGCCCGCGCTTTGCTAATGAGACCGTCCTCGTACCTGGGGTCCTCACCGGCGGGCGACGCGGTGGCGAGATGTTAACCACTTGGCCTCGTATGCAGGACGATCCTGACCTTGACGCCCGCTGTATATTTGGACTTTGCGTGTCTCTCTCATGCTTTTTTCGCGTGGATTTTTCACCGGGTCCTCCAGTTTTTCCCCCCACATTTATAATCAACGTGCTTTTGGAGTATTTGGCTGCAATACATTTCCAGACGATAAGCCACTTTATTGAGCTATCAGTTGTGGCCAGGTCACTTCTGAAAAAGAGCTATACAGCTCAGTGGGTCTTACTCGGTAATTTTTTAATATAGAGGGTGTTTCAAAAAGATGGACCGATTTGAGATCGCTATATCTGCAACCACGAACCGCCCATGAATGAAACTCTTACCACTTGAAAGGGCGGGGCATAGAGTTTCAAATGATTACCGCTCGATGCCTCTCCCAGTGCACAAACAGCCCCTAGCCTCAGTTATTCGCAAGATGGTGACCCCGCAACACAAGGGGCGTTTTGCGTTCTGCAGTTCAGCAAGACCGAATTCGTAATTGCGGTGCAGCAGCGTGCGTTTCAACGGCGATTTGTCATTGATCCGCCGATGTCAAAGAGCATTCGTCGTTGGTACCGACAATTTGAGGAACCAGGCTGTTGATGTGCGGGGAAGAGCACGGGGCGACCACGCACCTCGGAGGAAAACGTGAGAAGAGAGACGTTTGGGACGAATTCAACTATCGTCTCGATGTTGTCCGTACAGCAGGTGGAGGGCACATAGAGCATTTATCAAATGTTTAGTAAAACGTGATAACTCATTAAACCGTTTGTAACTTTTTGTGTAATTGTAAGATGTTGCCGTCGTGAAATATGCTGCTTTGAAATAAGGTCCATCTTTTTGAAACACCCTGTATATCTTGATTTGAAGCTTTCGTGACTTCAGGAATCCATACTCTTTGGTTCTTTCGGTAAAGTCACGTAGGTAGAAAATAAAATAAATCACGACGTTTCGGGGGCAACACAAGCGTCCGTCATCAGGTGGGAAAGCATGGTCTGCTGCTGAGGCAGACGGACGCTTTACCGAAAGAATCAAAGAGTATGGACCCTGTATATAGTTGATAGTTTCACTCTGCTCGTTCCGCATGCAGGGGCACGCTTTGCCACTGAGACCGTCCTGGTCCCGTGGACCCTCACTGGTGGATTAACAAACTCGCGAGCCGGCCTGACCCCGACGTCATTTTGTTGTGGTTCCATCCTGACCACGGTGAGATGTTGTTGTGCTTCCGGCCGGCCTCATCCTGGCGTCGTTCTGTCGGTCGTCTCGCTCGCAGGGCATGAGCATCCCGGCACAGCCGTCTCTGTCGACGCGCGCCGGCTCGGAGCGGCGCTCGGAGCAGAGGAGGCTGTTGGCGTCGTTCGGCAGTGGGGGTCCGGCTGACAGCGACCTCTTCAAGTTCAACCAGCTCAAGGTGCGCACCGCTCACGATTACAGGACGACGCCTGTCCGTGCGCGTGTGTCCGTGAGCACGCTGCGCTACGAACCCGGCGACCCGAGTTCGGATTCTCGCTCACGGCCAATTACGATGGCAGAGATGACCTGAACTAATCCTGGGCCTCCCCTAGGTAGACTCGGCTTGAAATGAGAATCTGGGGTGATGCGTAAACATCATCACTGGAGAGACGAAGGGGACGATCAGGCATGGTGCTGGCCACCCCATCCCTCGTGTGCCATGCAAGCCTTTATAGGAGCTCTCTAACAGCGCTTGCTGCTCCAACAGTCTCTTAAAGGCTGTGCGGGAGATCTTTACCTTTGCGTGTGTACGCATGTTCCTGTACGCATATATGTGGGAATATCTATATGGCTGACTTAGGCCTACTTGCAGGCCATTCCTGCATACACCTCGTGCCGCACAGAGACGGCTGTCACTCAAGTTCAAGTGTATTTATTAGGTGTAGCCCTGTGAGCCATTCGGCTCTTGATTCGGGTGCGACCGCAACAAAAAAAACATGAACAAGAAAACATCTTAAAATGAATATGTGACTAAGTGCAAACAGAAAATCCACTGAGGGGGGTCTCCTTGGCTAGACCGTAGCAAGCAGTCGGAGATGTTAGGCGCTCATGAGACACAGAGGAATTTAAGCAAGGTCTCCGTATGACCCTTTGTGTGTGTGTGCGCGCTCCCGTCTTTGTCTCCAGTTCCGCAAGAAGAAGCTCAAGTTCACCAAGAGCGACATCCACGACTGGGGCCTCTTCGCCTTGGAGCCGATCGCGGCGGACGAGATGGTGATCGAATACGTCGGCGAGGGCATCCGGCAGGTGGGTAAACCCCCCCCACCCCCACCTCCCCACCCACCCCAACTCAGCGTCGGACGCTCTCGCTCGGAACTCGGTCTGATTCCAGGGACCACGGAAGCGTGCCGGTTAGCTTTGCCGCAGTGACTGAGGGAATTCATCGGCGTAGATTGTCGGGGCAGCCTTGGATACCGCGTTGCCATGGGACGGCAGACTCGGACTTGGCCTGGGTTGCTCAAATTGCGTGCCGATCTCGAGTTGAACGGACAGGTTGATTTGATTGAAGGAAAAGTAGTGGGTTTTTTTTCCTCTTCTGTGATGTGCGTGCCAAGTTACCAGAGTTGGGGCTGCCCTTTCCCAGCATTACTTTTGCGAACCAGTAGACAAGCAACTGAAGATGCTGCAGGCGCCGTAATTGTGAGAACGAAAAAAAAAACTTGAATTCATCGAATAGCTGAGCGGAGGCCGAACTGAGACGTGGCGAGTAGCGGTCGATGGATCGTGCGCACGCACGGTCGTGGACGCGCGAGTAAAGGGAGCGTCTTGAGTCACACATCCCATCCACAAGCGAGCAGCGGCCGCGTGGATGTACCGTACCGTACGCTGAACTTCTTTCGCACCGCACGTAGCCAACCGTGATTATCGGAGGTGTGCGGCGGAGGGCGGAAGGACACCAAATTGAACACGTGAAGCGGTTCTAAAGAAAACGAGTGGTTGTGCGGCGTGAGAAGACGCTTGCGCGTTTGGCCGGGCCATGCCATCGCGTATTCACCTCCGGGGGACAGGCGTACGTCAGGGGACGGGGGGGGGGGTGCGGCAGGGGGTGGCAGGGGGCGACGTTCCTCGATGGGTGACGGTTTGGTAGGAGGGTGGGACGGGTTTTGGGGGAGGGTGGGACGGATGTGGGGAGGGGGGGGGTCCTTCTTCCATGCGGCTGATGTAGATGCAGAGCAACAACTACAATTTCACATTCGGGTGGTCGTCTCCTGCGTATTTGTGGTGGGTGGTGGTGGTGGTGGGGGAGGGCGGGTCCTGATCGTGTGCCACGTGGCGCCGCAGGTCATCGCGGACATGCGCGAGCGGCACTACGAGAAGGAGGGCATCGGCAGCAGCTACATGTTCCGCGTGGATCACGACCACATCATCGACGCGACCAAGTGCGGCAATCTGGCGCGGTTCATCAACCACAGCTGCAACGTGAGTGGCGGCGTTCACCCGCCCTCCCCTCCCTTCGCGATCTCACGAAGGAGGCTTCCGTTGTTCGTGCTCCTCCAGGCGAGGAGCGGAGAACGTTGTGAACCATCTTTCTTTTGGAATCTAGGCCTATGGAAGTTTGCGTCTGCAGATTTTATGGGGTGCTGAATACAAATATAAATGTATTTAATTTGATCTTGAAAATAACATTCGGCCATTTGGGCTGCCAAAAATATGTATCAACTTTTATTTTATATTTTTTGTTTAATTTTTTATGCTAGGCCTACAAATGTTTAGATATGGAGGTTTTGAAGGGTGCAGCTTCTTGACACTTGTGCCTGATCCGTTGGCCTCAGTGTAATCTTTGCATCTAATTGTCATGCGGTGTAAATATCCGTTTCACACGTGATTGTAAGCATGGCTAGTGTTGCGTAATAATTGGTTTCATCGCAGGCTTTCTAATCAACCCCCCTATTAACTATCCACGTCACGTATCAAAGCCTTTGTTGGTTGGTTCGTCTGATGGGACACGGCGTGCCGAGTGACGGTGGCGCTCTCACTCGTGCGCGCAAAACCCAGAGCCCGCGGCGTCGCGTGCGCTGGCTGGCAGTGACGACCGCCGCCGCTCACCTCCCGTTCGCTTTGTTTTCCCCATCTTCAGCCCAACTGCTACGCCAAGATCATCACCGTGGACTCGCACAAGAAGATCGTCATCTACTCCAAGCAGGCCATCGCCGTCAACGAGGAGATCACCTACGACTACAAATTCCCGATCGAGGACGAGAAGATCCCCTGTCTCTGCGGCGCCGAAAACTGCCGGGGAACCCTGAACTAGCGACGCCGGCACATCATCCGTTCGCCCGCCCGCTCGCTCGCGCGCCCGACCAGCTCGGCCGATCTCACCTCCTCGAATGGGGCAGGGCGAGCGGGCGAGCGGGCGGGCTAAGTTCCCTGGGTCGGCAACGAGGACAGGAGCTGCGCGTGTGGGTCGATGGTCAGCAAGGGCAACTGGCGCGTCGCGTGAAAGGCCGTGAAGGACCTGAGCAATTCTAGGGCAATGGTTACCGGCAATCTACTCCAGCAAACGCATTCACGGTGGCAACTTGGTACGCCATTTGGTATGGAGGCATAGAGTTCCCCCCTAGCCAATGAAAATAGAGTTTTTCTTGAAAGTAGCAAAACATACCAACACAGAACAGTCAAATCGACATGTGCAATAACATACCAAGGAAACAGTAAATCTATGATTAAAAAGTGCGTTTGATGAAGAGTGATTGCTTTACAGAGCACATCACCTCGGGTAACCATATAAAGCCACGTGACGCCTGTCTTGTGATCCGATTGGCAGCCGCCCATGGGCAGAGCAGCGGTCAGATTTGTCCAGATTTTGGACAACTGCATTGTTGACGATAGAAAGTCATTTAGCAACTTCACTGCCAGCGACGATTCCCACCGATGATCGCCCTAAAATGAGCGTGGGGGCGCCACGGCCTTTGACAGCGACGCGAAGGGCCCGACCGGTCTGAACGGCGCGGTGACGAGGACAACGACGACGTGGAACCGGCACCGCCGAGAGGAGGCCGATTGTTTATTTTCACATTGCTGCTACTGGTGAACTTTTTGAAATGCGTGCAAAAGCAAAAAAAATGTAAATAGTATATTTTTGTGACGGGAGAAGCACTCGCAAAGGAGGGAGGTGGAACTCTTTTTGTTTGCTCAATGCTGGCGAGGAGGAGGAGGAGGACGACATGCCAGCGTTTCATTATGCGCACACGTTTTTACACGCCCAATCCCCCGTCCCGTTCTGCGTTTTCCGCGGAGCTCTCGTCGTCATTCGCGCCCGGTTCGAGGAGCTCGTTCACGTGTTTTTCTTTCCCCGGGTTGACTTGACATGGGGGGGGGCACGGGGTGCCACGGTTTACAGCGGCGAACAGCGAGCACGGTTTTTTTCCGGGAAGATCGCAAAACTGGGAAAACCGTTTTTTTGGAGAAAAAGTTTGTTGCTTGAATATTTAGTTTTCGTTTTTGCGAGTGTGACTTTGCGGATATGACACACGTGTCCCCGTCGCCACCGAGAATCTGTCCCTTCCTTACCGGCGCGGCGCAGGGACTTGCCGTTCCGGCTGGCTCGGACGCCCGGGCGTTCTTCGTGTGCGAGATTGTGGATTTATGGTTTTGTTGTTGCGAGTGACTGCGTTAGGGGTTTTGTTGGGGGGGAGCTATGATGACGATGTTTTCTAAGTCACTTTCATTTGGGGTGGGTGGGGTGGGGATGTTTGCGTATCTTGTATTTTAATCGCTTTGGTGCTGTACATAAGACACCCGGGGGTCCAAGTCCGCGCGGCGTGGGCTCCCACCGGAGCTTCTGGCTCTTTCTCCGTGCACTCTTTGTAATTCTGTCCTGTATATAGTTTTGTAATTGAGCGCTGGCGAATGGAAACACGTGAGTACTGTTAAATGGGGCGTTTGTGATTTTTTTTTTACTTTGACGTTAGCCGAATTTTTGGTTTGGCGGTGACGTGGGGAGCGCGCTCGGGTTCTCTAGGAGCAGCGCGTCATTGTCGTTGGGGTGATGCGGGAGTGAAGTTTGCTTCGCCGGGCGAAGTCACTTGTGTGCGGGCATGGTTGCTGGTCTCCGGCACAGGTAAGATGGTGTGCGGCCCGGCGTGACGCCATCGGGATCGGAGAAGTGCTCGCACCGCACGCTCGGACCTGGATTTGACACCGGAGTCGATCGTCGGGATTTTAAATGTTTACCGCGTATCAAGCTCAGGAGCGGGGAAAGCAGGAGCAACGTTTTCTCTGAACACTGTGCCCATGGTGCACCGCGGGTAATTTTAGGATGGTCGCCGTCTGCGAATGAATGGTTTGCTGGAAAGGCTTCATCACCCCACATTCATATAACCCATGCTAAACTTCTTTTTGAACAGGTTACATGCCATTTTCATAGTTTTTATTGTGTCGTGTACGCACACATGGTCGCACAATGACCTGAATCACATTTTTCATCCGCTTAATTAACTGACTGTGAACAAAAGCCTCCCACTACTTTCTGGACAGATCTTGTGGCTTGTCGAGTTTTTTCAGCACATCCCTCGATTTATAATGATATCAATGTGGCTGTCCAGACCCGGACAAGTGTATTATCGCTGCTCCCCTTCGTGGGCAACTGTGATGGCAACGTCCATTGGAGTCACCAGCAAGAGGTAAAAATGACGATCCGAGGTTGTTGTGCTCTCAAATCGAATACATTCTTTCTAAAAAGTTGTTTTAATTGGCCGGAAAGAAATGTGTGTTTCCCTGCCCTTGTCGATGCCACCGCGTTAACAAATGCTTCACCGATGGCAAATTGGCCGAGTTTTATCCTGGCGTTTAGAAATCTGCAGCGCTGGCCCATCGTCCTTCGCGCGCACGGTGACCGTTGTCGAATTGGCTGTTGTAGAAATATCGGTCCGAGTCTTTTGGCGTTGCCGGCGATCGGCGAGGCGGTTCGAACTGTGAAGTTTCTCGGGGGGTTGTGTGCCCGCGTGCGAGGAGCGATCGGTCCCTCGGAGACGTTGGTGGAGCGGTGTCGCGACACGGAGGGAATGTTGCCGCTCTGCACGACGAGCAGTTCGGTTGGGATGAGAGCGGTGTTTAGTCAGTCTCCACGTCAGGTCTGTTTCGAGTCTTGTCTTGACGGCAACCTGTGGAATTTTAGTCTGGATTTTATTTTGTCAGCATTTTTTGCTGACGAGATGCAATCCGCCGACGCATTTTTGTTTTTAACTCCACGCGTATCGTCTTCGACTCGACTAAGACTAGAATCATTCACACACCGATCAAACGAACACTTGGACGAGAGCGAGCGAGTGCTGTTAAGTTTGTTTTTTGTGTTTGTGAACGCGTCTGGATAAGAACGCGTGTGCATCCATCACTCGGTCTGGAGGAGATGTGATTCTAACCCGCAGGGATCGACGACCAAAATAACGAAATCATTTTTTTTGACTTCCGAATTCAATAGAAAACAAACCCCCCCCATCCCTCAATATATCAAGAGCCACAATATGCACCTGATGAAAATACGTGACGGGAGGCCATTAATAAATAATGCCACGAAGCAAGTTCATTTTTAGAGCCGCAAGGTTTTGTGACTCCTGTTCCAACTCGTACCTTGGATTTTTTCTTTTTTTCTGTCTCGAAATGTGTCCGGGGCTGAAATTCGTTTTCTGCAACCATTGTTTTGTTTGCCCTAAACTCAGCCTCAACTCTTTTTTTTTTTAACGATTGTTTTTCTTTATATATTGTGCCTGTTTTGGTGCTAGACAAATTTAAAGCGCGTGAATATTTATTATTTTTTCCCAAACAGTCGTGGCTGTAATGTACAGAGTTGTATATATCTTGTAAGTTAAAATTTAACCCCTTCTCTGCCAGGACCGCGCCTGGGAGATGGATGCCGAGCGGTGATTTTGGTTCATTGTTAAGCACTCTTGCGCTGTGTACATAATGTTTATAGCCGGACGAATCTACCCAGCCCTACATTGTCTAACTGTACCACAGTATGTTTTATAATATAAAGAATTAAAGCCTTCAAAGGTCTTTTTTTAAAAATATGTAACAAAGATACCTGCTGTGTTGGTGTGTATCAGTCATTTTGGCAGTGGCCTTATATTCATGATCGGTGCTAAAGAGCAGAGCTCTCTCATGGAGCCCGAGCCTATGTTATATCCCAGAGCTCTCTTGCGGAGCTCTGTCGTGGAGCCAGAGCTCCCTCGTGGAGCCAGAGCTCCCTCGTGGAGAGCTGTCGTGGAGCCACAAATGTCTCATGGAGCTGAGTCTGTCATATCCCAGAGGTCCCTTGCGGAGCTCTGTCGTGGAGCCAGAGCTCTGTCGTGGAGCCATTGCTCTGTCGTGGAGCCAGAGCTCCCTCGTGGAGCCATAAAGGTCTCATGGAGCTGAGTCTGTCATATCCCAGAGGTCCCTTGCGAAGCTCTGTCATGGAGCCAGAGCTCTGTAGTGGAGCCATAGCTCTGTCGTGGAGCCAGAGCTCTGTCGTGGAGCCAGAGCTCCCTCGTGGAGCCATAAAGGTCTCATGGAGCTGAGTCTGTCATATCCCAGAGGTCCCTTGCGAAGCTCTGTCATGGAGCCAGAGCTCTGTATTGGAGCCATAGCTCTGTCGTGGAGCCAGAGCTCTGTCGTGGAGCCAGAGCTCTGTCGTGGAGCCACAAACGTCTCATGGAGCTGAGTCTGTCATATGCCAGAGCTCTCTTGCGGAGCTCTTGTCATGGAGCTAAGGTCTCTCGTGGAGCCAGAGCTTCCTCGTGGAGCGAGAACGCCCTCATGGAGCTACAAACGTCTCATGGAGCTGAGCCGATGTCAAATCCCAGAGCTCCCTTGTGGAGCTCTGTCATGGAGCTAAGGTCTCTCATGGAGCCATCAAATCTCACGGAGCCACAGAATCTCACGGAGCTGAGTCTCCCCCCTCTGAGCTGCATCTTTGTCGTGGACCCGGGCTGTCGCACGATTGGGACGTGGAGCTGAGTGGACTTGCCGATGACCGGTACCAGCGGTGTCAAGATCGGCCTCTGTGGAGGAGGCTCGTGGAGGACGCTGCTACTGGGCAGACGGAGGGCAGAGGAGCGACGCCCACAACAACGAGCGGAGCGCTGGGCGGATAAAATTGGCACAGATTGGAATACAGCTGGCGCATCTGCCACTTATCTCGGTCGACCCACGGCGCCTGGTTCTGTGCTGTGACTTCCTGCCAGCGAGCCATCGACTCTTCCGCGTGGCCTCGGAGTGCACGTGGCACTCGGCACAAGCGCAGTGGGGACATCACCGCCACTTAGTGGCGAATGGCGGGTTATTGTGCGCGCGTAATAATATCGATATGTTATACAGAACACGTGGCCCCTAATACGCAACGCATGTACCGGAACTCGCATTACCAGCAAGTTGAGCTCTCGGCTCATCGAGTGAATTATTGTCCATTCAGTAAGTACGCATGGAGGTGGGGGGGTTAACTCAAATGCGTTCGCTTGCATATGGGGGGGGGGGTCTACTGACAATGTACGCATAGGAAACGGGGGGGGGGGGGGGGGTGAAGCCTCGATAATTTGTCGACATTGGCCTCCAAATGAGTTAGATAGTCCGGCGGTGGACTGTCTGCTTAAAACACGTTAATATTATTAATCATTGATCGTTTCTGCGTGGATTAAATATCGCCGTTCTATAGGATTCGGGGGGGGGGGGGGTGTAAAAAGGTCAAAAGTCCGCGTGTGTACAGGGAGGGGGGAGGGGTACATTTTTTAGAGATGTGTGCGCACCTACTAAATGGATGGCCCCTTTTCAGCCCTACTGCTCTCAATGGGTCCCAGGCTCTTTGATGGATCGCACACAAAATCCCAAACCTGCTGGCAGTAGAGGAAGTGGGATCGTGACCCCCCCCCCCACCACCCCCGCTGTGAGCAATGCTTGGGTGAATGTTTCCCCAGGGTTCTCGGTTATCCTCCAAACACCAAGCCAATGAATGAACATGGAATTGGCCAAACATTCCCAAAGTGGCGGGGGGCCCTTCCTGGGCGGACACGCGTTGGCATTGTATCTTGAAAATTGGCTTCATATCTTCATTGGGACCTCTATTGCCAGTATGAAAAAAAACAAGAATAAGTTTGACCCTTTAACAGGAAAACCGGTGTTAAGATGTTCAAACGCCAAATAGAAACATTTCGCAAGGAATCAACTACTGCATTAACCGCACACTACTTGTGGTGAACATGTAAACAAACATGCTCTATTCTTGGTTCTTTCGGTAAAGTCACGTAGAAGGGAAATAATAAAATTATAAAAATAAAACATTATAAAATACAATTCTCACGACGTTTCGGCCACAACGCAAGCAGCCGTCCTCAGGTGAAGAACAGGTCTGTCGGAAAGACAGCATTTGAATGTCTTTCCGACAGACCTAGAGTATGAATCCCTGCAGTCACGAAAGCTTCAAATCGAAATTTAAACATGCTCTCATCATTTCTAGATTTGAAGCTTTCATGACTGTAAGGATTCATACTCTAGGTTTTTTCGGTAAAGTCACGTAGGTAAAAAAATTATGAAAATTTAATAATAATAACTGATAATAAATCAATTAAATACACCTGATGAAGGAAGCTTGTGTTGCCTCCGAAACGTGATTTAATTGATTTATTTTCATTTATTATTCTTTTTATTATTTTTTACCTACGTGACTTTACCGAAAAAACCTAAGAGTAATGCTCTCATCGTGTATGATGCGTTGTCTTTGAAACGGATTGGCCAACACGAGAGACTGCAGCCTTCCTTATAGGGCCTCGTCTCACTGCCAGTGTTAGGGGCCGTCCATAAATGACGTCACGCACCTAGGGGGGGGGGGTGAGAAATGTGACGTCACATCAAAATGCGCAACTTTAAATAAATATAGAAAAACGTTATACTTAATTAAATAGACTTTTTAATAAATGTTTTCTCCTACAACTTCAGAGTGCAGCGCCACATTAAATACGCATATATGACAATAGTTTAAAGCGATTTGAAGCATTTTTTTTATTTGGGGGGGGGGGGGGGGGCAGAGCTTTGTGACGTCATTTTTGAGGGGGGGGGTCTGACTTTTTGTGACGTCGTGTGACGAAGGGGGGCGGGGGGGTCAAAAATCGTCCAAAATCGCGTGACGTCATTTATGGACGGCCCCTTAGGTCAGAGAACGCCAAAAGGCGAACAGGACAAAGACAATGGGGCCACGTATCAGACCATCATCATCGTCGTCGTCGCAACAATGTTCCAAGTCAATCGTTAACCAACACGTGAACACTTTGCGAAGCACTTCTCTTGAGCAATTGTGATGCTGAATCTTGGGGCTGGAAAGCCAAGAGGCTCACGGACTAAACACGTGCACGTGCAGACACACAATGGACTTGTATTATTGTTCACTCCCAAGGGAATTATTGACGGTAAAGTCGCAATGATTTTGAAGATTTGAGCTCGGCTCCATGGGGTTGAGGTAACTGCAGTGGGAGGCGACGTTGAAGTCGATCTTGTGTTTCTGTGGGAGAGTGTTTCTGTGGGAGAGTGTTTCAAGGGATAAGAGGAGAGGGAGGGGGGGAGCGTGGCTCGCGGTTGTACCGCTGACCTCAAGTGACCCAGGTTCGCCCCCGGGTCTCTTGCCACGTGACGACCACCCGAGTCTCCATGGCGACACGAGGCCATCAACTTCTCTGTGGTCGAGTGGGGAGTGCGCGGGGCTGCGAGTCGCGAGCTCGCGGGTTCAAATCCCCCCCCACGGCTCGATCGTTTAATATTTTTTGTTAACGTCATTTTACTTACAACGATCAAACGCAAAACATTCATGGACAAGAAATCGTGTTTCTCTCTCTCTCTCTTCTCTACAGCTTTTATTTTGTACGACAAATACATACGTGGAATTGTCACTAGGGAGACACCTGGAAGGGACAAAGGCGGTCGAGACCTGAACACATTTTTTTTCAGTTTTCAAATCTTCGCCACCAGGGGGCGCTGCCCTAGCGGCAAACTGCCACGGGGCGCTGTTCGTTGAAACATTTTCCATCAAACCCTCGTTTTCGTGCAAAACAACGACTTTACATCGGTTTCTTCAACAATTTTAAGCCGTGAGCGGTGGTTTGATGCAAAATTGCGGCGAAATGCAGCAAACAGCGCGCGCAAACGTGCCGTGAAACGGTGAAATCGCCAAATGCTCTGGCAGATGACACTGAGATTTGGAGCAAATCCACTTAAAACCAGCATCCCAAGCAAGCCAACCAGCCCCGCCGCTCCGCAATTCATCAACGCAACGTTGAAGGCCTCCAGAGCGAAATGTGAGGTCTTGTCAAAAATATCTAAACAAATAACGCAGAAGATCGATGTCATCGCCCTTCCAAAAAACCCCCCACGCACCTCAACCCAACCCATGCCGGACGAAGATGCCACCGATGCCGCGTGGGTAGCCTGACGATGCCACGCGCAGCGCACGGTGCGTTATCGTCGTTTATTGTGTTTAGGTCGTTTATTGTGAAAATTCGGTCACAGTTCCTATGACCTGCACTGTCTCATTGCTTTCATGGCTTTATTTTGGTGATTTTCGATCCGTTTTTTGGTTTGGCCACGTTTGTTTGTTGTAGTACGGAGTTAGACTGATGGGCCTTAATCTAAGTTGTCTTGTGGTTGTTGTTATTTGACTTGAATCCCACTGGGATTTTTGCACATTTTTGTGTGCGGTGCTTTTTCAGCAACATTTTACTGTCTTTTCTTGGATTTTCTGTTTTGCACTCAGTCACATATTCACTTTAAGATGTTTTTGTTCATGTTTTTTGTTTGTTGCGGTTGCACCCGATTCAAGAGCCGAATGGCTCACAGGGCTATACCTAATCAATGAACTTGAACTTGAACGGCGTGGCCACCACGCGCGTCCGGCCCGACCTCACGACTCGAGCTGAATGGAATCCCGGTGAATCTCGCCGTTTTCACCGTCACCAACAAGCGTGGCAAGCCGGCCATGGCGATCGTGCACAAGAACTCCGACGGGAGTCACGGCCACCAAAGTCCCCCACCAACCGCTCACCACCCACAGCCGTCTCCCAGCGTGCACCCCGCAGAACCGAACCCCGTGTGGGTCTCCGTGTTAAGTCGTAGTGCCTCTGTGAGTCTATCGGTCCGTGTGTGAGGCTGTGGGTCTCTATGTGTAAGTTTATGGGTCTAGGTGTGTGCGTCTGTAGGTCTGTGTGTGAGTCTACGGGTCTGTGTGTGAGTCTACGGGTATCTGTGTGAGTCTATGGGTCCGTGTGTGAGTCTATGGATCTCTGTGTGAGTCTACGGGTCTTAGTGTGAGTCTATGGGTCTGTGTGTGAGTCTGTGGGTCTGTCTGTGAGTCTACGGGTCTCTGTGTGTGAGTCTATGGGTCTGTGTGAGTCTATGGGTCTGTGTGTGAGTCTACGGGTCTCTGTGTGAGTCTATGGGTCTCTGTGTGAGTCTATGGGTCTCTGTGTAAGTCTATGGGTCTCTGTGTGAGTCTGTGGGTCTGTCTGTGAGTCTGTGGGTCTGTCTGTGAGTCTACGGGTCTCTGTGTGAGTCTATGGGTCTGTGTGTGAGTCTGTGGGTCTGTGTGTGAGTCTACGGGTCTGTGTGTGAGTCTGTGAGTCTGTGTGTGCGTCTATGGGTCTGTGTGTGAGTCTATGGGTCTGTGTGTGAGTCTATGGGTCTGTGTGTGTGAGTCTACGGGTATCTGTGTGAGTCTACGGGTCTTAGTATCAGTCTGTGGGTCTGTCTGTGAGTCTGTGGGTCTGTGTGTGAGTCTACGGGTCTCTGTGTGTGAGTCTGTGGGTCTGTGTGTGAGTCTACGGGTCTTAGTGTGAGTCTATGGGTCTCTGTGTGAGTCTATGGGTCTGTGTGTGAGTCTACGGGTCTGTGTGTGAGTCTGTGAGTCTGTGTGTGCGTCTATGGGTCTGTGTGTGAGTCTACGGGTCTCTGTGTGAGTCTACGGGTCTTAGTGTGAGTCGATGGGTCTCTGTGCGAATCAATGTCGCCATGAAGTGTTTTTAGATTTGCTGGTTTATCCAGGATGTTACTGTTGCGCGTCGTCGCTTTTAGATGTTCTCTGTTCATATTTTGTTTGTTGCGGTTGCACCCGACTCAAGAGCCGCATGAAACTTGAAACCAGGCGGATGTTCGCGCGGCTCCCCCCTCGCGGCACGGGAGACGCAGAGCTCAGTTGGATCCCATTACCCGGCGCACGCAGCGAGAGAGGGGCGGCCACCACACTCGCACTCCCTGGAGACAGCCGAGATATCACCTGACCTCCCGGCAGTGCCGGATTAAGCTAGTGCGGGGTCTGTAGCAGATCCTATAAAGGGGCCCTAAATATATAATAAAAACGACACGTAAATATGAAAACACAATTTTTTTTACTTGCACAGTAAAGTAATTGTATTTTTTTCATTTGCTATACAGCCAGATAACACGAAAAAAATCGCTAACCTTAAACACCCAGTCGTTCGTAAAGTTATAGTACTATAGCAATAGAGCAAGTGCAGAATCACTGAACCGGAATTGATAGCTTGAAAGCATTTAGCGCGGGGCCCTTGAAAGTGCGGGGCCGTAGCTTCATATGTAGCTACATATGTAGCTTCATATGTAGCTACATATGTAGCTTCATATGTAGCTACATAAGTAGCTACATATGTAGCTACATATGTAGCTTCATATGTAGCTTCATATGTAGCTACATATGTAGCTACCTTTGCTACGAGGATAATCCGGCACCGCCCCCCGTCTGTGTTCACCCGAGTCACGAAGGGAATTCCCCGCTTCTCACCCTGGAGTTGAACCGATCCGTTCCGTGGGTGAGGATCGACTCAGTTCCACCACGTGACGTCGGCACTTGAGCCGACAGCTCACCTGGCTGGTAATGTGAGTTCCGACACATATGTTGTGTGCTAGGGGGCCACGTGTGTGTGTGTATGTAGATCGGTATTATTACACAACACACACAACAACCCGACATTCGTCACTAAGTGGCGGTGATGTCCCCACGGCGCTTGTGCCGAGTGCCACGTGCACTCCGAGGCCACGCGAAGAGTGGATGGCTCGCTGGCAGGAAGTCACGGCACAGAACCAGGCGGCCATGGGTTAGAGGCCGACCGAAATTCGGGTTCGGCGCCGAAAGTTGACAAATGGCCTCTTTCGGCATACTTTCGGTTTCGGCCGAAAGTCAATGTTTAACTTTCGGTTTCGGTCGAAAGTTAATGTTTAACTTTCGATTTCGGCCGAAAGTCAATGTTTAACTTTCAGTTTCGGTCGAAAGTCAATGTTTAACTTTCGGTTTCGGTCTAAAGTCAATGTTTAACTTTCGGTCTGGTTTCGTTTTCGGCCGAAACCAGAAATTCAGTTTCGGTCGGCTTCTACCGTGGGTCGACTGACTGTGTGGACTGGCAGATGCGCCAGTTGTATTCCAATCTGTACCAACTTGCGCGATTTTATCCGCCCGGCGCTCCTGCGCTCGTTGTTGTGGGCGTCGCTCCTCCGCCCTCCAACTGCCCAGTAGCAGCGTCCTCCACGAGCCTCCTCCACAGAGGCCGATCTTGACACCGCTGGTACCAGTCATCGGCAAGTCCACTCAGCTCCACATCCTCCTGCACCACATCACTCCATCTCTTCTCTAGCCCGTGCAGCGCCCGTTTAGCCCCCACGCGTCACACCTATAGAAACGTGTGTGTACGTGTGTGTGTAGATATCTTAATTACACACCACACCTGCATACGCGCGTGTGTGTCAAACAGATCCACCTGTAAGTGTGTAAAGACAAATATCCCCCGTATAGCCATGATAAGATTCGTGGCAAGTGCTGTTAGCGAGCACCTATGAAGGCCGGAGTGGCACGCGAGGAATGGGTGGCCAGTACCACGCCCGACCGCCTTTGTCTCCCTAGTGGCGATGGACAGACATCGCACCAGGTACTCATTCGAGGCTGAGTCGACCTAGGGGAGGCCCAGGACCGGTTCGGATTATCGCTTGGGTTCGTAGCACAGCGCGCACCAATCACTGTGCCACCGCTCCCAACTAACACACACAACACACACAACACACACACCACACATACACAATACACACACAAAACACACAACACACACACACACACCAGCGCGCACGCACAGACGATTAAATGCCCCACCCAGAACGTTGCACCATCAGCAGCAGCACAATTAAAACTGGAACAAAAATTAACAAAATTTGAAATGATTTTTGCCTTCGGTTGTCGGAAGGGGGAAAGCAAACTCAATCAATACTAAAGCCGACACTGCCAGGATCGATAACGCTACAGCGATCATTAATGACAGGGTGACGCATGCGTGGTTCGGGCTTCGCGTTTTTTAGCGATCATCAGCGACGAAGCGGCCTCAACGCCGTCTGCCACCAGAGGGCGCTGATGAGATTTGCGTCCCAGTTGCATTCAATTAATCAGAATCATCATCAGCCATGATCAATCCACTGCTGGATGAATGCCTCCCCCAAGATGTGTCGCTCATGGAGGTTGTTTGACCATACTTCACCACGCTGGTCAATGCGGATGAAGGAGGATGAGAAGCTCCGGAATCGGTTCAGGTAATCCACTCGCCACTGATGTTAACCGTGGTCGGGAATCGATCTCGGGTTGCGCCTACTAACCACCTCCGAGTTTCAGGTTTGTTGAACCGGGTGAGAGCTCAGACTGAGCCCGAATTAGGGAGTCTCATTTGCAAGCGGGACCCTGGGGATCACCAAAAAACGACGAAAGCAAAATAAATACAATAATGTTAATCGATTAAGCAAATAGAAAGCAAAATAAATGCAATAAAGTTAATCTATTAAGCGGATAGAAAGCTAAATAAATACAATAAATGTAATCGATTAAACGAAGAGAAAGCAGAATACAATAAATGTAATCGATTAAGCGAATAGAAAGCTAAATAAAAGGCAATACATTTAATCGATTAAGCAAATAAAAAGCAATACAATAAAATTAATCGATGAAGCGAATAGAAATAAAAATAAATACAATACGGGTAATCAATTAAGGGAATAAAAATCGGCGCAAAAAAACAACCGGTTGCAGGAGAAATTTAAAATATTGCGCAACACATAAATCATCGTGAAATGATAAATGCCCTGAAGCGTGAGAGATTATGTTTAGACTGACCGTAGTGCAATTAAAAACTTCACACAATCGTCAATTCCCCTGCGGCCTTAAAAATGGAAAGTAAACAATTCGGCGACGTTTCGGTGCAGTGACCCTTTCCACACCACAACACGTCTCGAGGCTGGGTTCACAACAAAGGTCGCAAACGAGTTTTGATTCCTTACCCGTATCCGTACCCGGCCGCACCACGGTCGCACCACGGTCGCAAATGGGTACCCGTACCCGGCCAAGTACGGGTAGCCGGGTATCGGGTAGGGTACCCGGTTGCGACCTCTGGTTCACATCCTACTAGGCTCACCAGGGGGCAGCTTCTCCTCGCGGCGCGCTATGACGGCTGCTCGCTGCGCGGCACTCGGGCTGATATCAAATATCTGAATCCTCAGCAGAGCTGGAATGTACGGAAATTAAATGTTAAATACAATCCAGAGCGATGCGATCGTTGGTGACCGGATTGAGACTCATTACCCTTGAGGTCCCGGTTTGATTACAATTCAGTCGATGCTGGTCTATGTACCTCTATGGGAGTCTATGGGTCTCTATGGGAGTTAATGGCTCTCTATGGGAGTCTATGGGTCTTTATGTGAGTATGTTACTGGTAGGAACCTCCTGGTTAAACCAGCCCACAGGGGATTATTTTGTCCGTCCGTCCGTCGTGCATCCACAAATGAGAGGGGTGGGGCTGAGTGGAGAGGGTGGGGAGGGGCTGGGTGGGGAGGGTGGGGAGGGGCTGGTGGGGAGGGTGGGGCTGGGTGGGGAGTGGGAGGGGTGGGGCTGGGTGGGGAGGGGCTGGTCACCCCGTGGTGCCCTTATAAAACGCAACATTTAACCTACTCACGCCGGCTTGTGCCCGTCCTCACAGTCGGGCATATTTGCGGAATACACCACGCCGCCGTTGACCCTGGCCATTGACCGAGCAACCCAACGTTCCTACCAGCTCCCTCCGCAGGAATGTGTTAATCTGCATGGGAGCCTATGAATTGATGTGTCGGTCACGGTGAACCGGGACTGATGCCATCGACTAAAAATACAGTTGAGAGCCCGCAGCAATCCCTGTTGTTGGGGCGGCTAACACCTGGGTTCAAACCCAGGCTTCCCATCGTCTGTGACCTCTGAGCCGCCCGACGCATATGAAAATGTTTTCATACATTTTTATTTTATTTGTAATGTCTGCAGGGTTTACACAACTGCCAACACATCCACCCAATTTATTTTCTTACTTGATAGGAAAAAAACAACAACCCAACACGTCGAGACACTTTGAGCATCTCTTGAGTTGTGTTGCATCATTGAGGTTTGGTTTTCTGAAGCAGGAGGAGGAGGAGGAAGAGAGAGAGAGAGAGACGACATCTCGAGGGCGCGATTACCAGGCGATGATGCCACCCCGCTCTGGGGCAGGAGGTGGTGTGGGGTGGGGAGACGGAGCGAGCAGTGCGTGGATTGATGCGGGTAGCCACACGGGTGCCCGGTGGTGTGTTCTTGGAAGTGCCGCGTGCCGTTTCAGAAGTTCGCGGTTCGAACCCCACCCCCAACCACTCATCCAAATTCTAGATTTGAAGCTTTCGTGACTGCAAGGATTCATACTCTTAGGTTTTTTTCGGTAAAGTCACGTAGGTAAAAATAAAAAATAATAAAAATAATAAAATGAATAAAATAATCACCCATTCAAACCCACGGCCGCCCTGGTAAATACGGCGGGCGCATTAACTATGAATACAGTGTGCCGTGTGCTTCGCAGTAAATGTCACAGATCTCGTGATTATACTTGTAACGCCGGCGCTACGGTCCAAATTTGCTGATATTTGAAAAACAAAAAAGGTTAAATTATCCGAATACCAAATGTGCCACTCGTGAAAAAATGCCTATATCCTGTCTCTCCATTCGTGGTGGCTATAGAACGTGGCCTCTAATCCAGCACCGTCTAGGCGACGGTTGGTAGATCAACGCAAAAATGTCGTGAAACTCCCCCTGCCCGCGGGCGTCGAGGAGGAGGAGGCGTAGCCACCAATACCACCACCACCACTGTCACCACTGTCACCACCACCACTGTCACCACCACCACCACCGTCACCACCACCACTACCGTCACCACCACCACCACTGTCACCACCACCACTAGTCACCACCACCACCAGTCACCACCACCACCGTCACCACCGCCACCACCACCGTCACCACCACCACCACCACCACCGCTGTCACCACCACCACCACCACCGCCGTCACCACCACCACCGCCGTCGTCACCACTACCACCACCACCGTCGCCACCACCACCACTGTCACCACCACCAGTCACCACCACCACCACTGTCACCACCACGGTTACCACCACCACTGTCACCACCACCACTACCGCCACCACCGCCACCACCACCGTCACCACCACCACCACCGTCACCACCACCACCACCGTCGTCACCACCACCACCACCACCACCGTCACCACCACCACCACCACTGTCACCACCACCAGTCACCACCAGTCACCACCACCACCACTGCCACCACCACCACTGTCACCACCACCACTGTCACCACCGCCACCACTGCCACCACTGTCACCACCACCGTCACCACCACCGTCACCACCACCATCACCACTGCCACCAAAACCACTGCCACCACCACCACTGTCACCACCACCGCCACCACCACCCGCTCACAGATGTCCAGTATAGATGTCCATAGTGGGCCACGTGTATCCCCGTGTGTGTGTGAGCATGCAGTGCCATGCACGTGTCGTGTGTCTGCAGTGTGCGTGTCGCGTATGCGGTGTGATGTTGGCGCTGCTGCGTAGGCATTGGTGCACAAGCACAAAGAACAACTCGACACGCTCCGTGTCGTTATCCCCACGTGGCCTTTAGATGAATTATACAACAGGCGACGTGTCGGGCAATGTCCCTTCTTCATAATGAGACTTGTGGCGGTGCAGTAATGAGACTTCTGGTTTAGAAGCAGCAGCATCAGCAGACGAGGAGGAGGAGGCTCGCACCCCCCCCCACTCTCCCCGGAACGCGTGAATTATAAACGAGGAGATGCGAGAGAGTCGTGCTGATGGGACCACGGGGAGGTGACGGCCAATGACAGAGACACGTGGGGGTGGGGGAGGGGGGGATATGTGCGGCGAATGAGGAAGACAAGGAACGGAGGACACGTGGGAAGAGGAGATACAGATATGATGCAGGGGTTGGGAGAAGAGAGGGGATGTGATGAGCGCACGATGATGGGTAGAGAGAGGTTGATGTAGGGGATGAGAGAGAAAATATGAGAACGCGTGAGAAGACAGGGATCAGAGAGAGAGAGGGAGGTGGGAGACACTAGGAGGAGGGAGTGAGGATGAGAGGTGAAGGTGGAGGATGAGAGAGGGTGGAGAGGGGAGAGAGAGAGTAGGCGGTGCTGCTACTCGCTACTGACAGCACTTGCCCCTACAGCCCTGCTAGAGGCTACCTGGGGGAGCTTTATCTGTGTGTGCATCATAGGTGGTACTGCTACTCGCTACTGACAGCACTTGCCCCTACAGCCCTGCTAGAGGCTACCTGGGGGAGCTTTGTCTGTGTGTGACAGCACTTGCCCCTGCAGTCAAAACAAAAGAGAGAGGAGGAAGAAGAAGAGACAGCGCGGACGAGGAGGAGCGAGTGAGAAAACACGCGGACGAGAGAGGGAGGAGGGAGACGGAGCGAGAAGATGAGTTGGTAGGCGGTGAATTACTCGTGGGCGGACGGGGACCAGGAACGAGAGGGGGGGGAAGACGCGAATCTTGAGCGCGGGTGCAGTGGCGGCACGGGACGACTCGGCGCCCTGGATAGCTCGCAGCGCTCACGGCGGTGCCGATAAGTGGCAGCAGAGCCACAGAGCCAGAGACTCCGTGCCGAGTGTCCTCTTCTCATCCTCCTCCTGCTGCTGCTGCTGCTGATTCCGTCTTAAGTGCTCTTGGTTGTCGTTGTTGACGCCGCGGCTACTGCTGCTGCTGCTGCTTTGACCTTGGATGCACGACGCACCGTCGAGGAGGCGAGCGGGGAGTGGGGGGGGTGAGTCCGTGGTCTTGAGTGGTGGAGGTGGTGGAGGAGGTGGTGATACAGCAAATCTGGCTGTGACGGTCCCACCCGATGAAGGAGACTTGTGTTGCCTCCGAAACGTCGTGATTTTTATTAATTTATTTTTTATTAATTTAATTTTTTACCTACGTGACTTTACCGAAAAAACTAAGAGTACGAATCCTTGCAGTCACGAAAGCTTCAAATCTAGAGGTGGGGAAAGATGGTGGAGGTGGGACGAGAGTGCTGCTATCGTTACTCGGCTCCATGAAAACCGCGCCGGGTTCCTCTCCCGCAGAGAGACGACGCCACGCGCACTGCTGCTCTGGTGTGTGTTAGTCTGTGGTCATTACCCCGCTCCTCCGATGAGCGCGGTTGGCTACGTGCGGTGCGAAAGAAGTTCAACGTAGTACGTATGTACTCGATGGTGAACTTATTTCGCTGCTGCCGCCTCCTGGGGCACAGGACGATCCCGAGTCAACGAGGACCGGTGGCAGCCGTGGTGGTAGTGGTGGTGGCGGCGATGATGGTGGTAGTGGTGATGATGGTGGTGGTGGTGATGGTGGTGGCGGCGATGATGGTGGTAGTGGTGATGATGGTGGTGGTGGTGATGGTGGTAGTGGCGATGATTGTGGTAGTGGTGATGATGGTGGTGGTGGTGATGGTGGTGGTAGTGGCGATGATTGTGGTAGTGGTGATGATGGTGGTGGTGGTGATGGTGGTGGTAGTGGCGATGATTGTGGTAGTGGTGATGATGGTGGTGGTGGTGATGGTGGTGGTAGTGGCGATGATTGTGGTAGTGGTGATGGTGGCGATGATGGTGGTGGTGGCGATGATGGTGGTAGTGGTTGTGGCGATGATGGTGGTAGTGGTGATGATGGTGATGGTGGCGATGATTGTGGTAGTGGTGATGGTGGTGGCGATGATGGTGGTGGTGGTGATGATGGTGGCGATGATGGTGATGGTGGCGATGATGGTGGTGGTGACGATGGTGGTGGCGGCGATGATTGTGGTGGTGACGATGGTGGTGGTGGCGATGATGGTGGCGATGACGGTGGTGGTGGTGATGATGGTGGCGATGATGGTGATGGTGGTGATGGTGGTGGCGATGATTGTGGTAGTGGTGATGGTGGTGGCGATGATGGTGGTGGTGGTGATGGTGTCGATGATTGTGGTAGTGGTGATGGTGGTGGTAGTGGCAATGATGGTGGTGGGGAGTTGTGGTGCAGTCGCCAGCGCGCCGCGCTACGAACCCGGCGACCCCAGTTCGATGCCCGCTCACGGTCACCAACACCACGTGACGATTACCTGAACCGGGCATTGGGCCTCCCCTAGGTCGACTCGGCCTCAAATGAGCACCTGGTGCGATGTGTAAACATCGCCGCTCGGGAGACAAAGGCGGCCGGGCGTGGTGCTGGCCACCCCACCCCCTCGCGTGCTGTCCCCGCCTTCATAGGCGCTCACGAAACAGCACTTGCCCCTAACAGTCCGTTACGGCTACACGGGGGTTCTTTGTCATTTATGGCGGTGGCAGCGATGGCTGTGATGGTGGTGAGACATCTTTCAAATTCCCTTCCCTTCAAGTTCATTCACGACCGGCCCATCACGTAAGGGGCCGTCCATAAATGACGTCACGCGATTTTGGACGATTTTTGACCCCCCCCTCGTCACACGGCGTCACAAAAAGTCAGACACCCCCCCCCCCTTCAAATATGACGTCACAAAGCTCTGCCCCCCCTCGCCCCAAAAAATAAAACATGCTTCAAATCGCTTTAAACTATTGTCATTGTAGTGCGTATTTAATGTGGCGCTGCATTCTGATGTTGTAGGAGAAAACATTTATTACAAAGTCTATTTAATTAAGTAGAACGTGTTGTCTATAGTTATTTAAAGTTGCGCATCTTGATGTGACGTCACATTTCTCACCCCCCCCTCGTCACACATCGTCACAAATGTCTGACCCCTCCCCCCCGCCCCTAGGTGCGTGACGTCATTTATGGACGGCCCCTAATAGAAGAGGCCAACGTTTCGGGCAACGCTCCTTGCCGCAGCCACCGCGAGAATAAGAGGGCGTCTCTGTCGCGAGGAACTAATCTTGTCTTCCACGAGTTTAGTATTCCAGGGCTCCGCACGATTTGGCCGCAAAGCAAATGACTTCGCTTCCCCACACAAACTGTTGACACGGCCCGTGGCGGGCACCTCTCCGAGCGGATTAGAGCGCAAATAAACGTTTAACGTCATAGCAGTGCCGGTCTTACATGTAGCACGTGCTGTGTGTGTGTGTGGGGAGCGGTGGTGCAGCGGTTAGCGCCCTGCGCTACGAACCTGGCGATCCGGGCTCGTTTTGCCGCTCACGGCCAATACCCAGTGACGATTATTTGAACCGGTCCTGGGCCTCCCCTAGGTCGACTCAGCCTAAAACGGGTACCTATGTGTAAACATCGCCACTAGGGAGACAAAGGCGGCCGGGCGTGGTGTTGGCCACCCACCCCCTCGTGTGCCGTACCGGTCTTCGTAAGTGCTCGCTAACAGCACTTGCCCCAACAGTCTGTTAAGGCTATACGGGGTACCTTTGTCTTTGTGGTGACTAAAAGAGGCACAATTCCCCCGTGTATCTTCCACGGGCCGGTGGGGCAAGTGCTGTTATCAGCAGGCACCTAGGAAGGCCGGTGCGGCGTGCCCGGACTGCTGTGTCCGTCACCCCGCGTGCGTTCACAACACAGCGCCGGGTTCTCATTTTAGCCCGAGTCGACCTAGGGGAGGACCCAGGGCCGGGTTGAGGTCATCGCCACCGAAGTGGGTTTTTTTTTGAGGCCGAGTTCGACCTCGGGGCAGGACCCAGGGTTGGCTGCGTTGGCTACGTACGGCGCGAAAGAAGTCCAACGTCCGTACATAGGCAAGATAATAACCACCGACGATTTGGGAACGGAACACACGGGTTTTCGGGTTCATAGCGCAGCGTGCTAACCACTGCGCCACCGCTCCCCCCCCCGCCGCCCCGTACCATCGACAGAATCACCACCACCACCACAACCACTGCCAGCAGCACCACCACCGCTACAACCACGAGCACCGCCAAAACAACCACAACCACCACCACCACTGAGCGCCACTCTCATGACAAGAGGCACGGTGGAGTTTCCACAATGGGGGTGGAGAGGGGCGGGGGGCGGAGTTATTGATTTATTGAGCGAATGCGGATCAATGGGGATGATAGGGGGAGGAGGGTGGCGGTGTTCGCCACACTGGGAAACAGCACCCCCCGCATCGATCGACGAGACCGCCCTCCCTGCTTCCTCCACCCCAATGAAGAGCCCTGGGGGGCAATTGCAGGGCTGCGCCTTCACTCCCCCCACAGCTGTTGAGTTGTAGGGTGGGGGTGGGTAGTGGGGGGGGGGCACGGATTTAGCGATTGGTGGGTTCCGTCTGTGGGCGGGGCGAGAGTCGTGACGTAGTCAAACTACAACGCCCTTGCTCCTCCCCTAACCGCTGATTGGCTGGCAAGCTCAGGGAGAATATTCTTAGTTTTTTTCGGTAAAGTCACGTCATCAGGACGGAGACTTGTGTTGCCTCCGAAACGTCGTGATTTTTGTTTTATTTTATTTTCATTAATTTTGATGTTTTACCTACGTGACTTTACCGAAAAAACCTAATATGATTCCTTTCAGTCACGAAAGCTTCAAATCTAGAACTCAGGGAGAATTCCTCCCGAGAATTCCGCCTGGTGATGCTGGTTGTAATTACTGGCGAAACGTCGGACTCGAATTGTAAATGTTGTGGGTTTATTCTCCAACACACCAGTGTTGCTGTACCAGTACGTTGCAAACCTTACTAATTGGCTGTGTCGGGTGGCGGCGAGTTTAACGACACATTCATATATTCACGCGATTTCACACAAAACACCTCTGTTATTGGAGCTTTAGGGTTTGTATGTGCATGTATGTTGAACTTCTTTTGCACCGCACGTAGCCCAACGGCGATAATCGGACGCTGCCACGCCCATTGCCTCCTGCACGCCGAAGCCAGGCGGAGCGTTGCAGAGCTCAAGCGTGAGGGATGGCGGAGACTTGGGTCGTTATGTCTTCATCCAGCAGTGGATTGATCAAGGCCGATGTTGATGACCATCACCATGACGACGATGATTGTACATGAATCAGGAGCAGTTGACAATCCTGTACATCGCCCACCGGTGGAATACTCACAGCCAATTGGGCCAATTGGTACTCAGGCAATTGCCTGAATATGGCTGATCGGTACCTCTCAGGGTGAAATATGCTAACAAGGTTTTTTTCCAAGCGCCGCACCTCTAAATCACATCTGTGCGTGATAGCAAGGTGCCCACGGTAGCTTCACTGAAAGGCACCGAAGTACCCATTCAACGACCTTTTCTTCCGTGCCGTGCTGCAATAATCCACGGCACGTGGAGAACAAACAGCGAGCGGCGTGCCTCTAAAACCGACGGTCGATACCCCAAGCATCGTGCTCACGGTGGACACTGGGGGCAATTGCCACCCAAAGTGGTAGCGACCCACCAACCGCCTTGGCACACGCGCTGGCAGGGCGCGCTCGCGTGCCAACCAGCAATGGCACCGGATAGCGCCGCAAACTCGGCTTGGTGGCAACTCTCGCGCCTGACAGCCAGGGGAGGCTGGGTTCGACTCCCGCGTGGGGTGTGCACGCTCTCGCCGCGGTATTGCTGCAGACTCTCCGGTGTGCTCCTCCCCACAGTTAAATAAACAACGCGCCGTGCGCGCTGTAACCGCGACTGAACCACACACCGCCAAGATTAGTTAACTCGGTTGGGGTCACGCACGCTCACTCTCGCTCGCAGCAGCAGCAGCTGCGGCGGCGGCGGCATCACCCGCCCACCTTACTGAGAAAAACTTGGCAGGACCCTCCTGCAAAAAAGTCTTGAGACTCGGCGAGGCTTTACTGGGTAAGCGAGAGGTGCAACGACGACGACGACAACAACAACGACAACAACAACAACGCGACGCGCGCTTCTGCGCCAGACTCGATATCGGCACGAGGTCTCCGCCTTCATCGTCCGCCACCGAGCGCGAGGCCCGGGTCCAACGGAGACGGGGAGATGCGGGGGGGGGGGGGGGGCTCCCCGTGGCGAGTGGGGGGGGTGATGCCCGCCAGGCCCGTGGTGGAACGCGGCGCGCTCAACACGCGTGTCGCTACCGAGCGACAGCGAACCGCTCGTTAAACAAGAAGGTAAGAAGGGTGCAACGGGTTCCACCGCCGTGCCGCGGCCTCTCTTCCTCCCCCTGCACCCCCCCACCACCACTCCCGCCGCACCCCCCACCGCCACCACTCCCGCCGTGGCGACATCGCTCAGCTACCTGGATTGAGGATCGCGATTCATTTAGGAGAATCGGTTGTGCGTGCTGTTTCTTCTTCTACTTCTACTTAACGTTGCGCTGAGCGGTGGCGCCTCGAGTGACGCGAAGCTGCGGCTGACGATCCAGGGTCGGCACCGCTCGGCGTCGCGAGCGAACGACACCCACGGCGCAGTCAGAGCGTCTCCCACGGTTCCAGCGGGCACCGCGCGGGCGGAGGGGTGGGTGCTGCGGCAGCTTCTATCCCTTAACGACGGTCCCGAGCCAGCGGTGTCAACTCCACATTCACACGGCGGGGGGCCCAGTCCATCCGTATTCTCGCCACCGACGCCGACGCCGCCGCCTTCCGGCAAAGTTCGTTGCGCGGGCTCCCTGGCCCAGGGCTCGAACTCGCGACCTTCCGACCGCCGCTCGCGCCCCTCTGTGCCCCGGACACAGTCACACGTCACACGCGCTCCTTGATGCGCTCCATGTAGTTCCGGAAGGCGTCGGGCTCCCGCAGTCCCATGTCGCGGCACACCCACTCCAGGTCCTCCGCGCTCGCGCCCACGGCCGGCGGGGACGGCGGCGGTCGCGGCGGCGGCAGCGGCGACGACGCCGACGGCGCCGCCGCCGCCGCGTCCGGTGCTCCGGCCGCGAACGTCGTGAACTTTACCCTCTTGCGCTTGGACGTCGGCGAGTTGAGCGAGGCTTCCGCGACGCCGTTACCGACGCCACCGCCGCCGCCGTCGACGTCGCCGCCGCCGCCGCCGCCGCCCGGTCCGAGCGGCGCCGCGTCGGAGCGGCCGCCGCGGCCGGGGGGGCCGCCGCCGTCGGTGGGCGTCACGTCGGTGGGCGTGGGCGAGCGCGGCTGCGGCTGGTTGAGCCAAACCCAGTCGTGCGGGCGGCGAGGCTTGGCGCCGGACGGGCAGCGCTCGTTGCCGTTGGCGGCCGCCCCCGCCGCCGCCGCCGCGGGGCCGCCCGCCCCGTGCGCCTTCTTGCCGCCGGCGCCGCGGTAGCGCAGGGCGAAGGTCAAGCAGTTGACGAGGAAGACGGCGATGGCGAGGCAGAAGACGGCGAGCAGCGCGTACATCCCGATCTCCAGGTCGGTGAGCGAGCGCGGCGACGGTGGCGGCGGCACCTCGGTGCGCACCGCGTCGTTCCCCACTTCGTTGTCGTCGTCGTCGTCCTCCGACGTCATCACGGCCTCCCGCTGCTCGTCCGGCTCCTCCTCGTCGTCGTCGTCGTCGTCGTCGTCGCCACGCTCGCGGCTGCGCGGTGTCCCCTGGAGGCTCCTCTCCAAGTCGACGTCGTCGGGGATGCCGCGGAGTCGCTCGTCGCTGCTCGTCGTCACCGCCGTCGTCGTCGTCGTCGCGGTCGACCCCGCAGAGGAGGAGGCGTCAGCGACCCCGCGGCTGTTGTCGTCGCCCTCATCCGAGGCCACGGGGAGGCCCGGTGGTGGAGACGATATCGGAGGCGGCGGTGGCCGCCTGTCGCCGCCCGGCGGATCGCCGTCAGCGTCGCCGCCGTAGTCTCCGTAGTCGTCCCCGGCGGCGGCGGCACCGAACTTGACGTTGACGGCGCAGGTGCTCGCCGCCACGACGCCGCTCCTGCGCTTCGACTTCTGGCAGACGTCCGGCACGCCGAGCTCGGCGCGGAGGAGGTCGCCGCGGCCCTCGCCCTCGGCCGTCACCGTCGGACCCGCCCAGGGGTCACCGTCGCCCCGGCCCCCCCGGGGAGCCGGAGGGCGCACGGAGACCACGGACTCGTCGAGCGACGTGAGCGTCAGCGAGAAGGAGCCCGGGTCGTAGATGTCGAGCGGGGCGGCCGTGTCGTCGCTGAACTCGAGCCACGCGCTCAGCACCGCCTCCTGGGCAGCGCACGCAGCAAGGTCAGAGGTCACCCGAGGAGCCTCATCAGACTGAGGGGGCAAGCGCTGTCAGCGAGTGGCACCTAATGAAGGCCGGCGTGGCACACGACGGGGGGTGAGGTGGGCAGCACCACGCTCGGCCGCCTTTGTCTCCCCAGTGGCGATGTTTACACATCGCACCAGGTACTCCTTTGAGGCTGAGCTTACCTAGGCGAGGCCTAGGAGCAGTTCAGATAATCGTCACTGGCATTGGCTGTGAGCGGAAATCGAACTCGGGTCGCCGGCTTGTATGTATGATGTAGCCAACCGTGCTGACCGGAGGTGCAGGGGAAGGACAAGAAACTACACACACAAATAAATGAGTTTTCAATCTAAATGATTTAAAAGTGCATAGCTCCAGTGGCTTCCTAATATCGCAAAGAAGAGCGTTCCAGACGGCCGCAAAGCGCATCTGAAAGCTCGCCATGTGGTGACCGTCTTTGTTCGATGGCCAGCCAAAACCTGCTCCTGCTGCTTCTGCGTGGATGAGTTCACGTGATGGTTTATCCAAGCGTGAGTGAGCGAACATCTGTGAGC
Source organism: Lampetra planeri (assembly GCF_965212315.1). NCBI lineage: Eukaryota > Metazoa > Chordata > Hyperoartia > Petromyzontiformes > Petromyzontidae > Lampetra > Lampetra planeri. The sequence goes on from NC_136143.1 coordinate 4,045,579, forward strand.
GAGCATTTGTTAGTGAGCGTGAGTTTGTGAGCGCATTTGTAAGTGTCTTTGTGAGCAAGTGAGCGTGCATTTGTGAGTGTGTGTTTGTGAGTGTGTATGTGTTGTTGTTGGTTGTTTGACTTGCATCCCACTGGGATTTTTGCATACAGCGTTGGTGTACGGTGATTTTTTCTGCAATATGTTGCTGTCTTTTCTTGGATTTTCTGTTTGCACTCAGTTACATATTCACTTTAAGATGTTTTCTTGTTCATGTTCTTGTTTTTTGTTTTTTGTTTGTTGCGGTTGCACCCGATTCAAGAGCCGAATGGCTCACAGGGCTATACCTAATGAATGAACTTGAACTTGTGAGTGTTCGCTTGTAAGCGAGCGCGTGTTTGAGCAAGCAAGCGAGTGAGCGAGCGAGCAGACCGGACCTGCTTGTGGGCGTGCAGGCGCTGTGCGGCGACGCTGGCGAGCACGGCGGGCAGTGGGCCCGGCGCGGCGCCCACGGTGAGCGAGAGGCCGCCCACCAGGAGGAGACGCAGCGCAGCGAGCGCCACGCGCTCCTCCAGCACGGACAGCGGCGCCTCGCCGTGCACGCCCTCCGACAGCGGCGACACCACCTGCACGCACGCGTAGAGCGGCACGCGTGCGGAGACACGCGCAGAGTGACACATGCGCAGAGACACACGCACACGTAGAGACACGCACACACAGAGACACGCGTAAAGTGATACGCGCGCAGAGACGCGCGTAGATTGACACACGTGCAGAGACACGCACACACACACACACACGTAGAGACACACACACACCACAACAACCGACATTCGCCACTAAGTGGCGGTGACGTCACCATGATGCTTGTGCCAGGCTATGTGCACGTTGAGGCCATGTGAAGTGTCCAACGCCCGCTGGCAGGAGGTCACGGGGCAGACCCTGCAGGTGCCACGGGTCGACTGACTGAGATGACTGGCTGATGCACCACCTGTGCCCCCAACTGTGCCAACTTGTTGTACTTTAGCCACCCGGCGATCCGCTTTGTTGTTGAGCGTCGCTCCTCCGCCCTCCGTTGTTGTTGGAGGGCGACTGCCTCCAACTGGCCAGTAGCATCCTTCACAAGTCTCCTCCACAGAGGCCGATCTTGACACCGCTGGTACCAGTCATCGGCAAGTCCACTCAGCTCCACATCCTCCTGCACCACATCACTCCATCTCTTCTCTAGCCCGTGCCACGCCCGTTTAGCCCCCTCAATCCAGCCGAACAAAAGCTTTTTAGGCATGCAGTGGCTGGGCATGCGGGCTACATGACCCAGCCAACGCAGCCTTGCCTGCAGGAGGAGCTCACCGATGGGGCTTTGTCCAGATCTTTCAAGGATATGTGAGCTCCTCACACAATCCAGCCTAAATGTTTATAACCGGCGAATATGTTCAATTAGGGGGGTTCACGTTTTGCAAGCGTCGATAAAGGAGGGAATGATTGTGGTCGAGAAGACCTGAAGCTTCTTGTGGAGCGACGGACCAGGTAGCTTTGAAAAGATAATGCCGCTCGACTGATTCGGAGCGAGATCTCTGCTGTCAAATCGGAGCCAGTCATGAGCACACTGCCCAGGTATGGGGAAACTCTTCACTCTCTCCACAACTGCCCTATCACCAATTTGGAGTTGTGGGGGTGGAGTGTCCAATGGTACAAAATACCCAGGCAAGTGCTTAGTTTTGGTGGGGCTGATGGTAAGTCCCCACCTCTTAGTGGCAATCTCCAGGTTCAGCAGCAGCGCCTCCAACTCCTCCTCAGAGTGAGCAGCAATTAGCAGATCATCGGCATACATAACATGGTTGAGCAATAGGGAGCCATCCCTTGACCGCACCTGAGCATCGATCAGCCTCCCATTATATCTGTACCAGATGGAAATTCCTCCGGTACAGCTACTGAAGGCTTCATGAACTACGTGGTCAAAATAGATGTTAAATAATGTGGGAGCCAGAGGACATCCCCGTCACACAACATAGTCCTAAACCTCGCCCAATTCCCCTCAACATCAGGAGGAGTGAGGGACGATGCCAACCCCAGCCGCAAGCGATGATGATATTCTCGCTTGCAACTTTCATCAGCTAGCTGAGACCATACAACTATGGTTTGAATGGGGTCCTGGGTGTACACTCACCACCGGAGTGGAAAAATGGCAGGCGCATATTACAGATGACAAGTCGATGGTCAGTGGGCAGATCAGCTCCACGGTAGGTCCTGGTGTCAAGGACATGGGCCCGCATCCGCTGTTCCGTCACTATGTAGTCCAGCAGATGTTCTTGCTTGGACCTGGCATGCATCCATGATGTTGTGTGGATGCACTGATGCCGGAACAGCATGTTGGTAATTACAAGCCCATAGGCTACACAAAAATCTAGCAGCTTCCTACCGTTGTTATTGAGCTGATCTGGCCCATGGCTTCCAATCACTCCAGACCAGGTGCCAGTATCATGACAAACTCGGGCATTGAAGTCACCCAACAAGATATCTCTATCCCGAGGGGCCACTTTAGTCAGCACCTGTGACAGGAGGTCATAGAAGGCATCTGACTCATCGGCTTTGCCTGCATCCCTCCACGGATGTTCATCTTCGGTGGGGGCATAAGTAACCATGACCACCACTCCTCGCCTCTGGTTGATGGGAAGGCGAGCCCAACGCCTGGGGCTTACAGCTTCCCACAACTCACCGCCACGCTCCCACGCCCCCTTCATTCTTTTGTTCAGAAGAAGAGCCACTCCCTGTTGTTTGGCAGTCTCCTGCCCCGAGGAGAGGACTGTCCACCCCTCATGGTGGCAGGAGCCAGATCTGGTCCACCGGACGTCCTGAATACCACAGAGATCCAGGCGGTACCGGTCCAGCTCCCGAAAGAGGAGTGGCAGCCTCTCCTCCGCAGTGAGTGTTGGAACATTCCACGAGGCCATCCGAAGTGGCTTTTTGTTGTTTCTGGAGGAGCCCCGAGGGTAAGGATTTGGCCAGGAGACGTCATAGACGCCTGTCCCCCCGGGGCCTCGGTAACAAGCTTAATACGTTTTTTACATCGTAATTTAGTGGTAGTTAATTGAAGGTGGAGGGGTTACCAGCCCCTCGCACCCATCCAGAGCCCCCATTTGGCTGCTGTGGTGGTTACAAACGCCATGAAGGGAAAGGCCAATCTAGATTGGCCCTCCCCCCATGGTACTGCCCACCACAGCGTTGCCGTCCGGCACCACGAGGAGGTAGGGGTTGTTTTTGCCGGATGACACACACACGCACACAGAGACACACACACACGCACATGTAGAGACACGCACACGCAGAGACACACACACACGCACATATACATGTCTAGACACACACACGCACACGTAGAGACACACACGTAGAGACACACACACACATATGTCTAGACACACACGCACACGTAGAGAGACACACGTAGAGACACACACGCACACATAGAGACACACACAAGTCTACATACACACACACGCACACGTAGAGACACACACAAGTCGAGATACACACGCACGCACACACACATAGGGCCACGTGCGTGACCACGCGCGTGCCCACGCGTGGCGATGTTGCCGAAGAGGCCGCGGGCGGGCGCGTCACCTGCACGGCGGTAACTCCGGCCTCCCGGGCGATCACCACGAGGCCCGCCTGCTGCCGCACCTCGGCCACCGCCGGATTGGCGACCCGCACCAGGCCGGCGCGCGCCACCACCTCGCTCACGTCCAGCAGCCAGTCGGGCCCCAGCATGGGCGTGCGCAGGCCGGAGCCCTCCGAGGCCTCGGCCTCAAAGCGGGCGAGCACGCGCACCGTGGCACGCTGGGAGAGCAGCGTGCAGCCACGGCCGCGGCGCTCCTCCGCCTCATCGGCGGCGTCGGCCCCACCTCCGGCCCCACCTCCGGCCCCACCTCCGGCCCCACCTCCGGCCCCACCTCCGGCCCCACCTCCGGCCCCACCTCCGGCCCCACCTCCGGCCCCACCTCCGGCCCCACCTCCGGCCGCCGCCGCCGCTTCGTCGTCATCGTCGTCGCGGTTGTCTTCGCCCCGGCTCGCCCTTGAGGATCTGCGGGGTGGGGAGCGACAGTCTCGACTCGGTAAGTCTGTGAGTCTCTGTTGCGAGTCTATGAGTCTCTGTTGTGAGTCTGTGAGTCTCTGTGTGAGTCTGTGAGTCCCTGTGTGAGTGAGTCTATGGGTCTCTTGAGTGACTGTCTGAGTCTCTGCGTGAGTCTATGAGTCACCGTGTGAGTGACTCTATGAGTCTCTGTGTGAGTGAATATATGAGTCTCTGTGCGAGTGACTCTATGAGAGTGATTCTGTGAATCTCTGTGTGAGTGACTCTATGAGTCTCTGTGCGAGTGACTCTATGAGTCTCTATGAGAGTGACTCTATGAGTCTCTGTGTGAGTGGCTCTATGAGTCTCTGTGTGAGTGAGTCTATGAGTCTCTGTGTGAGTGAATCTATGAGTGTGTGACTCTATGAGTATCTGTGCGAGTGACTCTATGAGAGTGACTCTATGAGTCTCTGTGCGAGTGAATCTATGAGTCTCTGTGCGAGGGACTCTATGAGATTCTGTGTGACTCTATGAGTCTCTGTGTGAGTGACTATGAGAGTGACTCTATGAGTCTCTGTGTGAGTGAATCTATGAGTCTCTGAGTGAGTGACTCTATGAGTCTCTGTGTGAGTGACTATGAGAGTGACTCTGTGAGTCTCTGTGCGAGTGACTCTATGAGTCTCTGTGCGAGTGACTCTATGAGTCTCTGAGTGAGTGACTCTATGAGTCTCTGTGTGAGTGACTATGAGAGTGACTCTGTGAGTCTCTGTGCGAGTGACTCTATGAGTCTCTGTGCGAGTGACTCTATGAGAGTGACTCTGTGAGTCTCTGTGCGAGTGACTCTCTCCGCGTGGACCCTACCTGCCGGTGAGCGGCACTGCCCCGGCGGCGCCGGCGCCGTCGGTGACCGGCGGAGGCACCGGCACCGCCGCGGCTGCTCCGCGGGGGGCCCGCCAACCTTTGACCTGCTGCAGCTGCGAGTCGGAGAGCAGCACGGTGAGGGGCAGCCGGGGCAGCCACACGGCGACCGTGAGCGTGGCGCTCAGGTGCTCGTAGGAGAAACGGACGCGAGCAGCCAGCGAACCCTTGCTCTCCTTGCCGTTCACATAGACGTAGTCACAGCCGTCGGACACCTGTGGGCGGGGTGATGGAGGGCGACATGCCACCGAGGTGATGATGGTCAGGGGTTTGGGTCATCGTTTAGGTCGATCTATACGGTGTGCAGTGTTTGATGTCGAGATCCCCCGTGTAGCCTCAACAGACTGTCGGAGCAAGTGTGCTGAAAGCGAATAGCACCTATGAAGGCCGGCACGGCACACAAAGGGGGTGAGTGGCCAACACCACGCCCGATCGCCTTTGTCTCCCGAATGGCGATGTTAAACACCGCTCCAGGTACTCATTTTAGGCTGAGTCGACGTAAGGGAGGCCCAGGAACCAGTTCAGATAATCGTCACTGGTGTTAGTTGTGAGCGGGAATCTAATTCGGGTTGCCGGGTTCGTAGCGCAGCGCGCTAACCACGCACACGCACAGACGCACACAGATACTCGCGCAGACATGCACACACACAGACACGAACAGAAACACGCACGCAGACACACACACACAGACACACACACACACACAGACACACACAGACACAGACACACACACACACAGACACACACACAGACACACACACACACAGACACACACAGACACGCACCTTGACGGTGTCGGGGCTGGCGGAGGAGCACTCGACGAACCCCGACACGTCGGCCAGCGCGCCGCTCGACTCCACGGAGAGCACGCGCACCGGCACGGCGACGGTGCGGCCCGACAGCGCCGCCGTGTTCACCAGCTCCGTGTCCTGCCGGCGGCACCCACCACAACGCCGTCACCGCGCGTAACCGCCAACACCACAAACCACCACAACCACCACAACCAACACCACAACCACCATAAACACCACAATCACCACAACCACCACAAACACCACAACCATCACAACCAACACCCCAACCACCAGAACCACCACAAACACCACAACCACCACAACCAACACTCCAAACCACCAGAACCACCACAAACACCACAACCACCACAACCAACACCACAACCACCACAACCAACACCACAACCACCACAACCAACACTACAACCACCACAACTAACACCACAAACACCACAACCAACACCCCAACCACCAGAACCACCACAAACACCACAACCACCACAACCAACACCCCAACCACCAGAACCACCATAAACACCACAACCACCACAACCAACACTCCAAACCACCACAACCACCACAACCACCACAACCAACACCACAACCACCACAACCAACACCACAACCACCACAACCAACACCACAACCACCACAACCAACACTACAACCACCACAACTAACACCACAAACACCACAACCACTAGCACGGCCAGTACGGCCACCACCAACGCCATTGCTACCAGCACAGCCACCACTGACACCACCACCACCACCACGGCCACGACCACCATTACTACCACCGCAACCACCAACACCACAGCCACCACCACCACCACCATAACGCCGTCGCCACGCATTACAACCGACACCACCACTACGGCCATCACCACCACCGCTGCAACGCCATCCACCACCATCACCACCACCACCCTAGCATGGCACAAGCGCCGTGGTGATGTTCGCGGATGTGGGGGGTGGGGTGGGGGGATGCAGATGAGGACCTGGACGGGAGAGAGGGGATGAGAGGGAGAGAGAGAGAGATGGGCAGAGCTGTGGAGGCCTACACATAGATTAAGGCCACAACAGAAGCCTGTCCATTTAGCAAATCCAATTTGGCACTGTAGGGAGATCAATGGGGCTTAGGCGAACACACAGGAGGGAGGGAGGGGGGGGGCAGGAGTGAGGGGGGCTGTTTCACCCACCACTGGATAGATTTACACGGGGAAATCTCTACACTGTAAGTGACGGCAGTTGTCACAATTTCCACCTGCGCCGTGCCTTTAAAATCAAGCGTTCGACATCAAAAGGTCAGCACATGGGGTCAGGTTGCATGGGTAGAGGAATACGAGACCAGGTGTGTCTCATGGTCGTCGTCATCATCATCATCATCAATATCACCAGCAGCCATTGTCAATCCACTGCTGGATGAAGGCCTCTCCTGCGATGTAACGACCCACCCCGTGCCTCCACACGGAGGGATTCCATCGCTCCGTCTCTCCCGGTGGACGCCTCTCGGAGGCGTTTCCACTCCTTGGCTGTCGCTCCGTTGTTGTTCTCGACCAATCGCACGCACATCTCGAGATACAAACACTGCCACGTGTAACACTGCCATCGGTACATCCCGCTTGCTATGCACAGACCCGAAGCAAATAAAACGGCAAGCAGCCAGCAACAAAAGCTATTAAACTTGTAGGATAGTTTATACGTTCTCTCTGAATCACGCGAGGCTATAAGGATGATGTGTGAGCGATCCCTGAGTGATACCTGAAGTGACACCTGAGTGATACCTGAAGTGATACCTGAGTGATACCGAAATGTTACATGAAGTGAGATGCGAGCCGGACCAGGGGGGGGTTCCCTTCACACAAAAAAGTGGACCGTTGTGGTGAAGTATTGTGAAACAAAGACCCCACGTGATTGGCATGGCATGGGGGAAGGGGTGGCTTTCATCTAGCAGTGTATTGAGAAATGCGCTGTCAATTCTGGCTACGAGGATTATTGTTAACGACTGGCTGTGCGCTTAAGTTGATTCACCTCATAGTTGTTGATGTCACAGGCCGCTCGACTATAAACTAAACTAGATAAAAACTATTTTTTATTTTTTTTACCAAGTAAGGGTCCACTGAGCGATGTAGCTCTATTTCAGAAGCGACCTGGTCACAAGTGGTCGCTCAACGAAGTGGCTCATCACAATGTGGACATTTATAGCAGTATCCAAATACTCTAAATGCGTGTTTCTACAAGTGGAAGGAAAAACCGGAGGACCCGGAGAAAAATCCACGCGACCACGGGGAGAGAGAGAGACACGCAAACTCCAAATATACGACAGGCATCAAGGGTTGGGATCGAAGCCACGACCTCCTGCGTACCAGGCGATGCAGTTAACATCTCCTAGCCCACCGCGACGCCAATTGACTCTCATTGCCCGCGTCTCCTCCCCGCCGCCTTTGTTTCAGATGTCAAGGGACACCACCACGATGCTTCGTCGTCGCCTCACCCGGCCTCAGAGCGCACACAAGGGCCCCAGCCAGGGCCCTCTAGAACGCAGGCCTCACGGTGAAGGGCCGGTTGTGAACTGAGCCGTTTTAGATGACGGATGATGATGGCGATGATTATCTGTACCATTTGTCCATAATATAGGTTTTTGGGTCAGATCGCGTTATTTATAAATGTGTCGCAACCCTCCAACCACCCGACACGGCCAAACAGTAAAGAATGTGTCACGTTTTTCAAAGGACAAAATCATTCACTTCTTTAGCCCACCGGTGTGCTGAAGAAAGAATCAACAGCATTTAAAAATTTGCTGAAGAGAAAATCAACAGCATTAAAAAATTTGCTGAAGAGAGAATCAACGGCATTAAAAAATTTGCTGAAGAGAGAATCAACGGCATTTAAAAAAATTAAATGCTGTTGATTCTCTCTTCAGCACAGCGGTGGGCTAAAGAAGTGAATTATTTTGTCCTTTGAAAAACGTGACACATTTTTTTTTACTGTTTGGCCGTGTCGGGTGGTGGAGGGTTACGACACATTTATAAATAACGCGATCTGACCCAAAAAAAAAATCTATATTATGAATAATATTGGTCGCGAAAGCCTACGTGTTAAATTGTACCATTTGTGCTAGTTTTTACCAGGGATAGCCCCAATGAGCTATTTTTCAGAGGCGACCTGGACGCACGTGATGACAGCTTATCGTCGAGGTGGCTGATATCATCATCATCATCATCATCGCCACCACACATGGGCACGTGTAGCCACTGCACTGCCGCTCCCCATGCCAATAACACATTCACCGCACACGCGCACACCAAGACAAAGACCACCCATACCATAGCTCGAACAGGCTGCCTAAATGTTGTTAGCGAGAAGCACCTATTCAGGCAGCCACAGCACACGAGGGGGGTGGGTGGCCAGCGCCACGCCCCGGTCGCCTCTGTGCGTCTCCCCCAGTGCCGGCGTTTGCACACTGCCATCAAGATGCTTGTTGAAGGGCGAGTCTACGTCGTCACTGGCGTTGGCCGTGAGCGGGAATCGAACTCGAGGCATCGGGTTCGGAGCCCTCTGCGCTCACCACGACAATGCCACTCCCTCAACATCGCCCGCGTGTGTGTGTGCGCGCACACATACACACAGATAAGAAGTGTGCACGCCTGTGCAGTTTTGGCTTCCGAAATGAATACACTTGACAAACGTCTTCATTAATTTTCGGCGTCTGACAAACACATAAATCACGGGCTGCTTGAGACCACGCACGGACATCGCTCATAGGGGGCCCAGAGGGGAGGCGGTACAGCGGGCACGTGGGTGTATGTGTGCGTGTGTGCGTGTGTGTGCGTGCACGCATGTGCGTGCGTACATGTGCATGTGTGCGTGTGCATGTGTGCGTGCGCTCGCGTGCGTGCGCGTGTGTGCGTGTGTGTGTGCATGTTTGTACGCGCGTGGGTGTGTGTGTGTGTACGCGCGTGTGTGTATACGTGTGTGTGTGGACGCGAGGAAGGGAGGCGGGCAAGGGAGGGTGGGAGGGAGGGGGAGGAGGCAGGGATGCAGGGAGGGGAGGGAGGAGGCAGGGAGGGAGGCAGGCAGGCAGGGAGGGAGGGAGGCAGGCAGGCAGGGAGGGAGGGAGGGTTGAACGGACGAAGAGAGATAGAAAAGCGACGGAGGGAATCGGGAAGGTATAACAGAGAGGGAAAGAGGGAGGGAAGGAAGGGGAGAGGGAGCAGAAGATGGGGAGAGAAAGACAGAGAGAGAGAGGCGATAGAGGTTGGGAGGGAGGGGAAGAGGTTGGGAGGGAGGGAGCAGAGGGAGCGGAGGGAGGGGGGAGATCGGGATGGAGGGAAGGCCACAGAAGTGACGGATCAGAGGAGAATGATAGAGTCGGGGGTAACGAAGGAGGGTGGCTGGGCAGGGAGGGGTAGTCAATCAGGTACCATGGCGACCGGGACGATGGCAACAATGTCCTTCTGCATGGCCGTGAGCTCCGTCATCACTCGCTCCGAGTCGGGCGACGAGGTGGACGACGAGGTGGACGATGACGAGGAGGAGGAGGCAGAGGCGGTCCTCTTGGCGCCGTGGAGCTCCAGCTGCCAGAGGATGCGGCGCGTCACGGACTGGCTCGTGAAGTTGCCCATCGCGAAGTCCACGCGCAGCACGGCCACCGCCGCCTCCTCCCTGCGCGCGCACCACACCGAGCATCGTCGTCGTCACCATCATCGTCGTCACCATCGTCGTCACCAACATCGTCGTCGTCACCATCATCATCGTCGTCACCATCATCATCGTCGTCACCATCATCATCATCGTCACCATCGTCGTCGTCATCATCGTCGTCACCATCGTCATCGTCATCATCGTCGTCACCATTATCATCATCATCATCATCGTCGTCACCATCATCATCGTCGTCACCATCATCATCGTCACCATCGTCGTCGTCATCATCGTCGTCACCATCATCGTCATCATCGTCGTCACCATCATCATCGTCATCATCGTCGTCGTCACCATCATCATCGTCGTCATCATCGTCGTCATCATCGGCCTCACCATCATCATCGTCGTCACCATCGTCGTCGTCACCATCGTCGTCGTCACCGTCGTCATCGTCATCGTCGTCGTCACCATCATCGTCGTCACCATCGTCGTCGTCACCACCATCATCGTCATCGTCGTCGTCACCATCATCGTCGTCACCATCGTCGTCGTCACCACCATCATCGTCATCGTCGTCGTCACCATCATCGTCGTCACCATCGTCGTCGTCACCACCATCATCGTCATCGTCGTCGTCACCATCATCGTCGTCACCATCGTCGTCGTCACCACCATCATTGTCATCGTCGTCGTCACCATCATCGTCGTCACCATCGTCGTCGTCACCACCATCATCGTCATCGTCGTCGTCACCATCATCGTCATCGTCGTCGTCACCATCATTGTGCTTGGTCTCGTTTATAAAACCGGCATCGTCATTATCACTGCTGGTAAATCTGAATTTGTATTTATACCGCAGGAGGAATCCGATGAGCTGTGAAGCTCTTTCTTAGCGGGCACAGGGGTCAGAATGTTACAACAACAAACACAAAATAACAAAAACACGATAGGAGTGCAAAGTATAGTAGAGTTAAACAAATCACTTCAAAAGGATATACAGTACAAATATAACTAAACCGTTTTTTTTTATCTTACTATATAAAGCCCATTGAACTATTAATATTATTGATTTAAAGCATTCGTGACTGCAGGGATTCATATTCTTGGTTCTTTCGGTAAAGTCACGTAGAAGGGAGATAATAAAATAATATAAAACAATAAAAATTCTCACGACGTTTCGACTGCAACACAAGCAATCATCATCAGGTGTGAAATCCACAGCAAGAAAATTTGTGGATTTCACACCTGATGATGAATGCTTGTGTTGCAGTCGAAACGTGAGAATTTTTTTTATTGTTTTATACTTATATTATTTTATTATCTCTACTCTACGTGACTATACCGAAATAACCAATAATATTAATATTATGTTGAACTTCTTTCGCACCGTGCGTAGCCAACCCTTGCTAATCGGAGGTGTTGGGGAAGAAAAACAAGCTCAACACAAAAATCAGTTATAAAAAAATGAGTTTTCAATCTGGACAATTTAAAAGTGCATAGCTCCAGTGGCTTCCTAATATTGGAAGGAAAAGCGTTTCCAGACGGCCGCACAAGCGCATCTCAAAGCGTGTGCATCATTAATATCATCGTTAATTTAACACGTAAGCTTTCACGACCAATATTATCCACAATAGAGGGTTTTTTGGGTTAGATTTGCGTAAATATAAATGTGTCGTTAAACCCGGCACCGCCCGACACAGCCAATTAGTAAGGTTTGGTGTCGCGTAGTTGGCGAGTAAACCCACGACATTTACAATTGGAGTACGACGTTTCGCCAGTAACTACAACCGGCATCATCAGGCGACAGCCGGAGTTGTGGAGAAATCCTCCTCCTGTGTGTCGGTCTTAAATAGCGGGCTAAATGTGATTCCAATCAGCTGTGAAGACCAGAGTGGGGTGGGGGGGGGCGGGGTTAATGTATGAATATTCATTACAATGGATATCCATTGCCGGTTGGGTTATTCCGCGGGTAATCAACATACATTGCGCGTGCACTTGATGCACGCGCACCGTGCATGCACATCCTGACGTTTTTGGGTGCAAGAAATGGCAGTAGCTGTTATTGGCTGCTCACAGTTAATGACCATCGACTTATGGTGACCTGTACAGGCATTGCAGTTAAAGAGTGCGGTAGTATTACTTGATAATAGGCTTCCAAGCAGCTCATAGCCTGTAGCTATCAGAATGGTAATTTTTTTTCTATCTCAATTTCAATAGGTTATCTAATTAGTCTTGGCTAGTAGTAACTAGTTTTTCACAGAACTTCCAACATTATCACAATCTATTCAGCGTGTTCCTGTTGGCACGCGTGTTTTGCCACTGCCGACAAGCTGGGAGTATCTACACTATGGGAACCTCATTTGCCAGTAAAAATATGATAATTGGTTCTTTACCCTTCTATCTGGCAACAAACTGACACCTTTTTACAAGGAGTCATGTTTGCATAGACCGCAATACCTGCAGCCATAATACAAACAAAAGAACATAACTCTGATAATGTATGCACTGTCCTTGAAGTTGATTGGTCCACACCCGAGACAGCTTTCCTTAGAGCCTAGTCTCACATGGGTTGGACCAGATGACGCCAAAAGGCGCACAACTCAAAGACAATGCACCATCAGAGTATGAGAGCTCGGGGCAAGCATCTACACTATGGGAACCTCATTTGCCAGTAAAAATATGATAATTGGTTCTTTACCCTTCTATCTGGCAACAAAACTGACTCCTTGTAAAAAGGTGTCAGTTTTGTTGCCAGATAGAAGGGTAAAGAACCAATTATCAAGCTGGGAGTATTTAATATTACTTTGGTGTTTCTTTATTCTCGTGCGGATAATTCGCCCTGTCTGGCCAATGCAGCGTTTGCCACAGGAGCAATTCAGTTTTCAGTTTCATGTATTAGGTGTAGCCCTGGGAGCCATTCGGTTCTTGAATCGGGTGCAACCGCAACAAACAAAAACATGAACAAGAAACATCTTAAAGTGACTACGCGCAAACAGAAAAATCCAGGCAAAAACAGCAAAGTCTTCCAGAAAAAGCACCTTGTATCAACGCTGTGTGCAAAAATCCCAGTGGGATGCCAGTCAAACCATAGCAACCACAAGACAATTTAGATTAAAGGTATCAGTCTAACTCTGTACTACAACAAAATAAATATGGCTAAACCAAAACGTTTTCGAAATCACCAAAATAAAGCTATGAGAGCAATGCAACAGTGATCATAGGAACTGTGATTTAAATTTCACAATAAACGATATACATAACAACTAAAAACGGCAGGATGTGTATGCATGGTGCGCGTGCATAATGCGCACGTGCAATGTATGTGCATCGCACATTCAAATTTTGTATGTTGATTACCAGAGGTGTGGACTCGAGTCATGTGACTTGGACTCGAGTCAGACTCGAGTCATGAATTTGATGACTTGCGACTCGACTTGGACTTGCATAACAATGACTTTGTCCCACCTATGAGATGTGGACTCGAGTCATGTGACTTGGACTCGAGTCAGACTCGAGTCATGAATTTGATGACTTGCGACTCGACTTGGACTTGCATAACAATGACTTTGTCCCACCTATGAGATGTGGACTCGAGTCATGTGACTTGGACTCGAGTCAGACTCGAGTCATGAATTTGATGACTTGCGACTCGACTTGGACTTGCATAACAATGACTTTGTCCCACCTCTGTTGATTACCCTATGAATAACCCAACCGGTGATGTCTAATCCGTTGTAATTTATATGCATGCGTTTACCCCTGCCCCCTCCTGGTGTTCACACACGATTGGTTCAAAAGTGACGACATCACATGCATCCCGCGATTTAAGATCGGAACGAGAGGAGTTCTCCATGATGCTGGTTGCAATTACCGGCGAAACGTCGTACTTGAATTGCAAATTTCGATTTAAAGCTTTCGTGACTGCAGGGATTCTTCTTCTTGGTTCTTTCGGTAAAGTCACGTAGAAGGGAAATAATGCAATAATAAAAATAAAACATTTTGTCAAGGCGCTCTTCCCCCTCCAACCCAGCTTAAATATACGCTCCAAGCCTGGTGGTGTTTCATTCAGACTCTGTCTTTCCGACAGACCTGTTCTTCACCTGAGGACGGCTGCTTGCGTTGTGGCCGAAACGTCGTGAGAATTGTATTTTATTATGTTTTATTTTTTTTATTTTATTATTTCCCTTCTACGTGACTTTACCGAAAGAACCAAGAAGATGAATTGCAAATGTCGTGGGTTTATTCGCCAACACGCAAGTAAGGAATCGGCACTCTTTGTTTACGTGGCAAACCTTACGAATTGGCTGTGTCGGGTGGTGGCGGGTTTAACGACACATTTATATTTACGCGATTGAACCCCAAAAACCTGTGTTATGGATACTTGTTAATGTAATGTTATCGTTAATATCAGCATTGAATCTTAGCAGTGCAACAACAACAACAATGTGGAAACACACGTGGCGGTTGTTGTTGTTGTTGTGCTTCAATATTCACAAAGGTCAAATATCCCCTGTATAGCCTTAGACTATTGGAACCTCATTTGCCAGTAAAAATATGATAATTGGTTTTTTACCCTTCTATCTGGCAACAAAACTGACACCTTTTTACAAGGAGTCATGTTTGCATAGACCACAATACCTGAGACAGTGCACATTATCAGAGTTGTGTTTTTTGTTTGCATTATGACTGCAGGTATTGTGGTCTATGCAAACATGACTCCTTGTAAAAAGGTGTCAGTTTTGTTGCCAGATAGAAAGGTAAAAAAACAATTATCATAGCCTTAGACTGTTGGGGCAAGTGCTGTCGGTGGCCACCAGCACCATCACGGCGGGTCGCCTCTGTCTCCCAAGTGGCGAGGCCCACGACTGGTTCGGATGATAATCACTGCTGTGTTTGCCACGGGGCGCAGTGGCTTAGTGACGATATTAGCAGCCGAAGGGGTGTGGCAATCGGTCAGTTGGGGGCCCCAATATTTGATTTGTCTCGCACGGTCGCACCTGATGCCATTATACATCCGCTGGCTCCTCTTGTCCAATCGCATCCTTGTGACGCTCACCGTCTCGGACACTTAACGCCGTAGGGACGCGAAAAATCAGTGTCGTCGTTCTTTGACACCGTTGTTGAAAACACATCTCGCCGTGGTTGTCAAAGGGGCCCCGCAACTCGTAGCTTTGGCTACCAGTGGGGGGCCAGGGTGGGGGGGGTGGGAAGGCACCCCACCTGCCCCCCCCGCTAGCTACGCTGTTGGGTGGGCGGCAATGGAGCTGTGGACGGACCGAGAGCGGTGGGACGTGGACAGCTTGCGGCGAGAGAATGGACGACGAGCCATTCATTAGCACCCCGCGGGGGAGGAATTACAAACCACTGCCTTGACACCCCCCCACCCCACCCCTCAAACTCCCACGCGACAACCCTCAATCAGCTTATCTCCCCACAATTATTCTCAACTTTTTTTTTTGTCGTGGAAGACCACCTTCCCCTCCCCCCTATCTTATCGCCACCAGAAAATCGCAAACGACCACCACCCCCCCCCACCCACCCCACTCAAACCCAGCGTGCCCCCCAGACACCATCGCAGTAGCGAGCGCGACACTACGGGGGGAGGGGGGGGGGGTGAGGACCACGTGAGTTTTCACGCAATCTATTCACGTCAGCTGTCCGTTCGGCGGCTGCCCCCCCACCCCCCGACACGACCGAGGGATGGCAGGAAATCGATAGAAGTCTCCGTGGGGAATATCCTCATCCCAGATGACGCGGGGCCCTGCCCTACTGGTGGCCAGCAGCGACGGCAGTGACCCAGATAACGAAGAATGGCGCCCAATGATGCCACTAGGTCCGGCGGGCTCTGTTCTTGACATGAATAATGCAGCGTGTGTACACGTGTGTGTGAGTGTACGTGTGTGTGTACGTGTGTGTGTGTACACGTGTGTGTACACGTGTGTGTGTACGTGTGTGTGTGTGTACACGTGTGTGTACACGTGTGGAGTTGTGTGTGTACACGTGTGTGGTTGTGAGTGTGTATGTGTGGGGTTGTGCACGTGTGTGGGGGTGTGCGTGTGTGTGTGGGGTTGTGCGTGTGTACGTGTGTGGGGTTGTGTGTGTTGAAAAGCTCGCGAGCCGAGTTCGATTCCCGCTCACGGCCAAAACCAGTGACGATTATCCGAACCGGTACCTGAGCCTCCCCTAGGTCGACTCAGCCTCAAATGAGTACCTGGTACGGCGTGTAAAACCTTGCAAATGGGGAGACAAAGGCGGCCGGGCGTGGTGCTGGTCGCTGTGTCGACCCCCTTGTGGTCTGTGCCGGCCTCCATTAGGTGCTGCTCGCTAACAACCCTCACCCCACACGTCTGTTATGGCGAAATGTGAGTGTCTGTGTGTGTCACACACACAGAGACACACCGACGCCACATCCTGTGCATGCTACAGCAGAGGTGTAGGGGATTTCAACAGGACCTAGTGGCTTGGTCAAGCAAGGCCTGCGATACTATCGACAGGCCAGGGCTCTGGATCCCTAACTGTCTGCTCGTCATCACGGAGGGCCTTGTTGATGGTGGGCAGGCTCAGGCAAAGCTGCGTTGCCCGGAGCCAGAGCCATTTCCCGTTCACCTTGGGGTGCGCGACAGGGGTGTCCTCTGGCCTCAATACTATTGAACATTTTCGGTTGACAATGTCGTTCAATTAGCCCTTCATGGTTGTACCAGAGAATGCAATACAATGGGAGGCCGATCGATGCCAGGGCGCCGTCAAGGGATGGCTGCGTCTTACTGGCCATCCATGTTACGTATGCTGAAGATGTGGCAATTGCTTTGTGCTCAGACGAGGAGTTTGAGACTCTGCTGTTGAACGTAGAGCGTGCCACTCGGAGGTGGGTCCTCACCATCGGTGCCACTTACAACAGAGATCAGCCTGCCTGGATATCATATTCTTAGGTTTTTCGGTAAAGTCACGTAGGTAAAAAATTTAAATTAATAAAAGTAAAATAAAAATAAAATAAAAAATCACGACGTTTCGGAAGCAACACAAGCTTCCACCTGAAGGCGGAAGCTTGTGTTGCTTCCGAAACGTCGTGATTTTTATTTTATTTTTTATTTTACTTTTATTAATTAAACATTTTTACCTACGTGACTTTACCGAAAAACCTAAGAATATGAATCCTTGCAGTCACGAAAGCTTCAAATCTAGAATGCCTGGATATCGTCTGTGCCATGGATACTCCAGCCCCGGAGGCGGTTTTGGAGTGGGTAGAGGAGTTCCCGTACCTGGGCCGTTGTGCACTTGGTCAGCTCCAGTCTGCCAGCGGAGATGTCACTTGATCTTTTCATCAAATAGTCAAAGTGATATCCTCCTCCAATGAGCATCGAGGTGGTGATCGCTGCCTGTTTCCAGCCCTGAGCCCGTGATGCAAGTTCCTCATTCATATGGCAGGGGCGAATATACCCTGTGTGGCCTTTAAGGGGAAAAAAACAATCTACAATGGGAAACGTTTCAGGTAATGGCCCTTGTCCATAGCACACGCCCATATTACAACCACTCATGACTTCCCCTCAAAGTGGTACTCGCTTTATCGACCCCAAGAGGGATGATGGGCTCATTCAACCCCCAGTCAGCCGTTGAACTCGTGACCTTTTGACCTCGGGCCGCTCGCTCTGCGCGCCGAGCCAATCGGTCCGTCTGTGGCGACGGCCGTGACATTGCCAGGGACCTCGCGGCAATCCGTCCGGAAACAAATCGGCCAATAACACCACAACAACAACAAAGACAAATCTCTCCCCCCCCCACCCACCGCCGTATGGCGTTAACAGACTGTTGGGGCAAGTGCTGTTAGCGAGTAGCACCGATGAAGACCGGCACAGCACACGAGTGGGAGGTGTGGCCATAACCGCCACCCCGACACCGCCTTTGGCTCTCCAATGCTGACGTGTTTTTTTTCTTTTTACGAAATGTACGCACTGCACCAGGTACTCGACAACACCGCACGCAGACACACACACACACGTGCGGGTGGGCATGTGCTCCATCATGCTGACGGTGGAGTAGTAGGAAGGGGGGGGGATGTGGGAGGTTGATTGAGCACCATCAATCAGCTGGTGGCACTGCAGTGGGGGGCGGGGGGGGGGTTATGGGGGGCTTAGACGGCAGGGCACGGTGTGGGGGTCCCGGGGACGCGGGGGAGGGGGGGGTCAGTTAACGAGATATGACATATTCTTTCGGTAAAGTCGCGTAACTTTACCGAAAGAACCAAGAATATGAATCCCTGCAGTCACGAAAGCTTTAAATCGAGAGATATGACATTGCAAACAAGCTGGTCAAGCCAGTCGATTAAGTGAAGCCCCTATCGTGTGGGGGGATTTGACTGTTGAATGGAGGCCCACAGAGACTCACATTACAGAGAGATACACAGACTTACGAAGACCAATCGACATATATAGAGATCCATATACTTAGGCAGACTCACAGACTTGCACACACAGGTTGACGAAGTTTAAACATCACCAATACATCCGTCAACAACCCTGCCCTCGTATAAATATAGCCGAGATACCATTAAGAAGGGCCATTGCCCGGAACGTTGCCCATTAAACAAATTTTGTTGAAGGGGCATCCCTACTCAAATTAGCTTTGAGGCATTGGTGCTCGTCTTCTCTATACAGCCCCTGATTGGAAATTCCACATTCCTATGGCGGGGTGCGAGTCTCTACATAGGACAGTCACTGTTGTTGACTTCCCCCCGCCCACCCCCATACAAAGTGGTAGTAATTTTATCGACCCTGGAGGGATGATGGGTCAAGTCGCTGCTGTTATTGCTGATACTACAATAACTACTACTACTGCTGTTGTAGATGATGGTGATAATGATGATATTGCCATTGACGCTACTTGCTGCTGCTGATGATGATCACGACGAATATTTTAGAATTTCTTGAGCTGCTCGGAATGATCAGGATGATGATGATGCTGATGACGACGACTCCCACTGCACAGCGGCCATCTCGGTCATTTCCAAACGACCTGCATCTGTCACTGACACGAGACAGATGGCCTTCGCCAGTCAGCCCTGCTGCTCGATAATTACAGCAGAGGAAGGCCACTTCACACCCACGTGCCCCCCCCCCACACTACCCCTCCTACCTCATCGCGTGCCACCGCTCCACTCGGCTGCCTCCTCTCAGCTACGCGCGATACAAAACTTGCGACAGGGCCCCCCCCACCACCCCGCCCCCCCAACCTTCGCTTTTTCCACTGCCACACATCTGAGCCGAGCCAGCGCGGGTGCCGCACGGTCACGGGTGGTTTTCTGTCGAGTGTCGTGGACTCGCACATTTACCCACCCAGTGACGATAACAGCGATGACAAAGATGACGCCAAAGTTGACGTTGACAACGATGGCGATGGGCGATGACGATGGCGTTGCCGATCGAGGCTAAAATGATGACGAGGAGGAGGAGGAGGGTGATAATGATGACGGTGACGACAGAGTTGGTCTCGTGATGACTGCGATGATGATGATGACGGCATGGCGCCCGCCGCCATCCCCCTCCCCTGCGCTCCTCGTCTCCCACCTCTTCCTCCTCGACGAGAGCGGCCTGGGGCGAGCGGCACGAACCCAGCGCTCAGCGACGCGCTCAGCTCGCTTCACTGAGAGACCTGTGCGTGGCTACAGCTGATGAGGGCCAGCTCCCCCCCCCTCCCCCACTTCCACCCCACCCACTTCCCCCCCCCCCCCACTTACATCCTCCCCCTCCACCTTCCACCACCCGAGTTGAACCGCCACAACGTGGAGCGGAGTCATTGTGGAATGGAACCACCGTGGAACGTAACACTGTCAAGTGGAACAGATCAACTCCAATGCTACTTGGGACTGTAACCCCTGTGAAATTGGAACCGCTCTGCAACAGAACCATGGGACCACTCTACAATAGAACCATGGGACCACTCTACAATAGAACCATGGGACCACTCTACAATAGAACCATGGGACCACTCTGGAGCAGAACCACGCGACTATGGCACCACCCTAGAGCAACACAGACCCAGGAGCCTGGGCCCCCCGAGTCTCTGCCCACAAGAAATGCGCGTCCACCAGCGTCTCTGCCCCCGAGCGAATCCGTGCACTTCGTGACCTCTCGTCACGTGACCTCCCGTCACGTGACCTCCCCTCACGTGCACGCTTCTCCATGGCATCTCGAGTCGCCCACGATCATTCCCTCCCACCCCACCCCAGCCCGCCCCCACCCCGCCCCGCCCCCGCCCCGCCCCGCCCCCGCCCCGCCCCCACCCCGCCCCCACCCCATTCCAGAGGAGAGTCGCCATATGCCGCGGCTTCATCATCGGGGGGGGGTGGGGGTGTTAGCACGGCCATCTGGCACGCAACGGCCAACTCGCCATTTGCCAGATAAGCGCAAAGGTGGCGGCCCTGGTGAGATTACGGGATCATAATCATCGTCATCATCATCATCATCGGGGGGTACATTTACAATGTCACTCAACGTATTCGCCGGGAGACATCAGAGTTGGGATATGAATAGCCCCATCCATAGACGGGAGGTATACTGGATGTGGTGTGCCGGCAAAGAAAATGTCTTCCGGCGGGTTTCATGGCCTGTGATTGGCTCGGTGGGTCCCCCTGTGGCCCTGTGATTGGCTCGATGGGTCTCTCCGAGGCCCTGTGATTGGCTCAATGGGTCTCTCCGAGGCCCTGTGATTGACTCGATGGGTCCCCCTGTGGCCCTGCGTTTGGCTCGGTGGGTCCCCCCGTGGCCCTGTGATTGGCTCGATGGGTCTCTCCGAGGCCCTGCGGTTGATTGGACTCCTCACCCGACGGCGAGGCTGCGCCCCGGTTGGCGCCGCGTGGCCGCCACCGCCACCACGTGGTGCTTGCCCGAGTTGATGATGTCGCTGCTGAGCTCCCAGGCGGATGGGTCGACGGGCTGGGCCCCCAGCACCTCGATGCCCTTCTTCGCCTTGGCCCTGCGGCAGAGACGACCCCCACAAGCCCGCCCCGAACACGACGAGTTAACGACCCGCGACGCCACGCATCAACGCGCAGGGTCGTGCGGAGCCCGGGGCGAATCACACGGTGCCCCCCCCCCCACCCCTCCTTCCCCATCCCGACGCCTTAACACCAAACGGGAAGTGTTACATCTGACACCGTGACGATGAAGCGCGCCCACGGGCGGGAAGGGAGTTTCACAACAACATCCGTGCGTGATCCACCAACCCTCGATGCAGCTGCTGCCTCTACTAGCGCTGGACTAGAGGCAGCCACTAGCACTGCAGCAGCTGCCACCACCACCACGGCCCAGCCAACACTCTCACGAGCACAGCCGACCGCAGGCACCGCCGCGCGTCACCGCGCACCAACTGCGATAATTACCGGCGCATCTCCCCCCTCGGCGTGAGGCCGGGACCGACAATCTTCGCCAGGGTCATTCATCATCGCCACCGTGCCAGGCAGCAGTGCGCCAGTGCGGTTTCAGACCTGGGAGTTCGTGCACAGACGCCATACGCTGTTCCGTCTGCTACAGCGGAGGTGTAGGGAATTTCGGCAGAGCCTACATATCTGCTTTGTTGACCTGGTTCAAGGTCTATGATACGGTGAAAAGACCGGGGATTTGGGTTATTCTTGGTGATTTCAGGGTACCGGACTCTCTGCGCATAAACCTTCAAGGACCTTCATGATGCCAGGTAATGCTGCTTGGCTTGGGAGTCGGAGCCATTTCCTGTTCACCTTGGCGTGCGACAGGGATGTCCTCTGGCTCCCACATTATTTAACATCTTTTTCTTAACAACGGAGTTCAATTAGCCCTTCATGGCTGTACCGGAAGAATTTACATCTGGCACGGAGGTACAATGGGAGGCCGATCGATGCCCGGGTGCGGTCAAAGGAAGTATCCCCTTCTGGTCAACCACGTTATGTTTGCCGATGATCTGGTCATTGCCGCTCACTCCAAACAGGAGACTCTGCTGCTGAGCCTGGAGCATGCCAGTTACCACAACAAAGACAAAGATCCCCCATATAGCCTTAACCGACTGCAGGGACAAGTGCTGTTAGCGAGTGGCAGCAGCAGCAGTAGTGGCAGCAGTAGTGGTAGCAGCGGCAGTGGTAGCAGCAGCAGTGGTAGCAGCAGCAGTGGTAGTAGCAGCAGTAGCAGCAGCAGCAGCAGTGGCAGCAGCAGCGGTGGCAGTAGCGGCAGCAGCAGCAGCAGTAGTGGTAGCAGCAGCAGTGGTAGCAGCAGTGGCAGCAGCAGTAGCAGTAGTGGTAGCAGCAGCAGTGGTAGCAGCAGCAGTGGCAGCAACAGTAGTGGCAGCAGCAGTGGCAGCAACAGTGGCAGCAGCAGCGGCAGAAGCAGCGGTGGAATTTGTGTCGTTGAGGACGCGCAGATCAAGCGTCTGCGTGCAGCGGAGGGGAGGGCCCCGGTGCACCGTTGACCTCTCGTGCTCTCGGGCCGCATTAACGCTCGGAGCCCAGAAAAAAAAATTCCGCATTACGATGGAAATGTTTTTCTAGAGTGATTTCTAATGGGCATCGGGGCGGCACTCATCTTCCTGTTTACAGTGGCGGACATTCCACGTTGCTATAGCGGTTGGGGGGGGGGGGAGAGCGAGGACATCCAATGAGACGACCACTGTATGTTGACTTACACGCAGTGTGGTACTCGTTTTATCGATCCCCGGAGGGATTATGTGCCGAAATCACTCCCCCCACCAAACACCACAACCAGGATTTGAACTCGAAACCTTCCGATTGATGCCAACCGACGTTGGTGGAGCAGCCACGTGGCCGGACGATGACGTCACTGGCGCCAGCGTCCAGAGGTCACCGGTTCGATCACCCGGCGCGGCAGTTGAAACAATAGGGGGGGGGGGGGAGTTTCGTTAAATTCCCTCCCTCCCACGCCTCTGTTCACCCAGCAGGTCACGTGCAGTGGGGTAAATTGTGGGTGCCGCCACCCTCGGAGCAAGTCGTCTGACCGGCGTGGAAAGGGGAGGCCAACGACCGTCGCAGCGGCAGCGGCAGGAGAGCGATTCGGAGGCGACTGACCGACCGGCGAGCGACCGGCGTGACCTGGCGAGTAACTCGATCGTTCATCCGTCAGCCCCTTCGAGCGCGTCGGATTCTCCACCAAGCGAGCGCAGGGCGGTAGCCGCTGGGTTGCCGCACCCCGGACGTTCGCAAGGTGCGTATATTTATCCAACGTTCAAGCGAAGCAAGCGAGTAAATAAATGATGAGAGCGGAATTGGAGGTCGAATGTCAAATAGAGAGGGGGAACACCCCCCCCCCCCCCCCAAACAACGGTCCCCGGCGCTTCGCGACCTCCCCAAGACGCTCCCACATCCACCCTCGCCCATCAATAACCACGCCTCATTAACCGCCGATTAATGGGCTTCCACATACTTCCTCCTGCGGCCGTCCCTCCCGGCCTTCCAGGGTGGGGGGAGCGGGGAGGAGAGGTGGCGGTGGCATCGTCAGCCATGGTCTATCCGCTGCTGGATGAATTCATCCCCCCACCCCCCCACAAAACCGTCCCCGTCTCTCGTGAGCTTGGCGAAGCCACCTCTTCGCATGGACATTTACACAAACGTTCACACAAACATTTGGATGAACATTCACATGCCATGCACACTTGAGACGCGCGTGTAGACAGACGCACACAGACGGACAAACAGATGAACAGACAGACGTAGATAATCAGATGGACCTATGGATAAAGAGGAATAGCAATGTAGATAAACGGACAGACATGAAGATAAGCAAAGAGACACGCATACAGATTAAGAGACACACACACACAGATAATTATCAGACACGCACACAGGCAGCCAATTCATCTGATGGCTCGAGGGGTGGTTGCGGTGGCGGTGGGGGTGGGGGCCGTGGGGTGGGTGGTCGAATGATCGTTGCGATGTCGTGAATATTTAATGAGCAATATATTGCAGGTGAATCTTCTCGTCCCAGGGTCGTGACCCCTCACCGGCGGTTCCCCCCTCCCCCTCCCCCCTGCTGCTCGAGGGGTGATCCTCGTTTGGGGATCAAGGGCATCTCAGGGGGGGGTGGGGTCGTGATCACCGAGGTGTCAGTCTCAGTCTGTGTACCAATATATTCTTGGGTTTTTTCGGTAAAGTCACGTAGGTAAAAAATTAAAATTAATAAAAGTAAAATAAAATAAAAAATAAAATAAAAATCACGACGTTTCGGAGGCAACACAAGCTTCCGTCTTCAGGTGGAACCGTCACAGCACGATTGCTGTAATCAAGTAAAGAGAAATTCCAAGAGACCCTCACTTGATACAGCAAGCGTGCTGTGACGGTTCCACCTGAAGACGGAAGCTTGTGTTGCCTCCGAAACGTCGTGATTTTAATTTTATTTTTATTTTACATTTATTAATTTAAATTAAAATTTTTAATATATATGAATCCTTGCAGTCATGAAAGCTTCAAATCTAGAATGTGTACCAATATGTCAGTCCCGTCGTGCGCCTGTAGATCGCCTCATCAATCTGTCTCTCCACATTCGGAGCACGGCAACAGGGTCGCGATTCCCAGACGAGCCCGACCTTTGTGGCTTCTGCAGTTCAATTTCTCCGTCGCGGTTTATTTATCAATCGTTGTAATTTTTTTCATGCGATTCCCCCGGTCCAACGTTATCCAGATTGCGCCATCCTCATCATCGTCGCCGCGTCGTTACGAGACAAAGAAACCGATTGGACGCCTGCATATTTGGAGTTTGCACGTTGCCCCGATGGTCGCGTGTATTTTTCTCCGTGTCCTCCGGTCTTTCCCTCCACATTTGGAACCATGTGTATTTAGCTGCAATAACTTCCCACGTGATAAGCCACTTCTCGTTGAGCTACCATTTGTGGCCAGGTCGCTTCTGAAAAAGAGCTGTATAGCTCAGTGGGCCTTACCTGGTAAAACATAAATAGTTTCGTTTCTAGTTTTACTTTTGTATATAACAGCCCATGGGAGTTGATATCACAATGATGTCCATGGGATTCACCTTCAACCCTTCTTGGCCGTGGCCGGGAACTGAACCTCTGGTCGGTGACCGCGTAGCTGCACCACCGCTCCACCGCAAGTCCGTGACAGTGCGGCTGGGCGACGATCAACAGCGCGATGTGATCGCCAGACACAGCTCCGAAATTAAACTTCCAAAATTAAATGGCAGCAACCGGATACAACAAAACCCCATCATCATCAGGATCAATTTTAACGCATTCTCAGAAACTAATTAAAGAAGTTCTGCTTGGTGAGGCGAAACACACGAAGCACTCGTAAAGCACTCATAGAATACCCCCCCAATCCCTGCCTCCTCCCCCCGGCCCGAGTCGTTCCGCTCATTGCCGAAGCGGCGAGGGGGGGGGGGGCGATGGCGAGCGCGTCTCACCGCAAGGTGAAGCGCTCCAGCGTGGAGTTGCGCGGCAGGGTCACGGTGACGCTGATGACCTCGCCGGGCCGGAAGGACTTTTCCGGAACGAGCAGCGCGACGCCGCCCTCCAGCCGCGACTCGGTCACCGGGGGCGACGGCGGCGACAGGAGGAGGCCCACGCTGCCGATGCGCAGCAGCGGCCTGTGGTGCTGCCGTGTGTCGGGGTCGTCGCGGCCGCGCCGGGAGCTGGAGTTGCCACCTCTGGAGGCATTTAAACAAAAAAAACGGGACGTATCATGGATATGGCTGGAGAGGTGGCAACCGCTCTCTGGTGATGGTGGCGGCAATGGTGGTGGTACTAGGGTTGTCACCTCCGGGCGTAAGAAAAACTAAACTGGGTCAAAGCATGGGAAGTAGAATATCTTACGATACCAGAACTACGCGTGAATCCGTTGTCTGGAGTGGTGCATGATTATCGTGATTATTTTTGTGTTTTATGCAATTGGTAAATACGGGGACTATATATCCTCGATGAAAAATAAATAAAATCAGAAATGTGCACCCGGATGCGAAATATCGGATGAGTCCAAAAGGTCCGCTTAGTTTCAGACCGATCCATAAGAGCGAGGTGACAGGAAGTGACGCGGCTCACATCGCCCTCCCCTCCTCGCTGTTCCGACCAAGAGTGGACGTCGCATGGGAATTGGGTGACGTCACTTTTGTTCACACGAAGACGCGTTAAGCTACGACGTAATGCCAACGATCAGAAAATGTTATTGAAAAAGCAAAAGACTGCAAAATATTGGAAAATAATCCTAAATCTTTACAAACAGAACTCATTCCCAATAGACGTTGGCCCAACGTTGCACGTTTACTGGCTTTCTATTCCTGGAAGGTCTCGGAGATCTCTCAGGACAGCCACCTCAACGAGAGATTGATCCTAGAGACTCCAGAACAGACGGCAACCCTAACTGGTGCAGGTGTGTAGTCCATGCTACCTGACACCTCCGCCTGCCCGCTGCTGCTGCTGCCTGGCTTCATCACCACGGCAACTCCCATCAGCCTCGGCCGGGCGGACCGAGAAGTAGAGCTCTACGCGGGCCGCAGCCTGGGACTCGCCCAAGGGCCTCTGCCTGCGACCCGGCACCACGGTGGGGGGCGCGAACCAGGCGAGGGGTAGGGCGAGCCCGGCCAGGCACAGGCCCAGGTTGGTGTCGAGGCGGCAGGAGCCGCGCGCCTCGCGCGTCTCGCGGAACGCGTGGAGGTGGACGCACGGCAGGCTCGCGATGTCGCTGTGGTCGTCCCAGTCGCGGCCCGTCGCATGGAATAGGACCTTGGTGCACAGGAGAGGATGATCACCGATCCGACGACGGATAACGTTGACGCAAGCCGGCCTTGTGGCCGCATTGGCGGTACTAATAAAGTTACGCAGCAGCTGCTTGCTGCAAGTATTTTATTCTACGATCCATCACATTAACTCAACAGGGAAGTTCAACTTCTGTCGGCCCCACTCCTTCCGCTTTAGCCCCCACCCCTTCCTCTTTAAGCCCCGCCTTTTCCCTCTCTGTGCCCTACCCCCTTTCTCCTTAGGCCCCACCCTTTCCCGATTTGCCCTGCATCTTTCTGTTTCGGCTGTTTTGGAGGTGCCCATCTCTGCCACAGTTTTCCGCCCTCCTCACCTGCACTTTGGGCGAGCTGGAGTACACCTTCTCCTGCACCAGCACGGCCCGCAGCCTTGCCGCCTGGCCACTGCCGCCGCCGGCAGGCCCTCCTCCTCCTCCAGAGGAGGAAGAGGAGGCGGCGTCTGAGCCGCCACGAGGTCCATCCGACCAGCCGCCCAGCGACGGCCCCAGCAGCTCCGGAGGGATGGGGCGAGACACCCGGAAGGGGCCGAACGTGGCGTTGACACGCGGCTCTGACAGGGGACGCACCCCCCGCGCGCCGAGCATCACGAAGGGGGCCTGCGTACGTGGGAACACACGCATGTGTGCAAAAGGGTGGGGGGTGGGGGGTGGTGGGTGGCGGCCACAGAACGCGAGGTCGTCACGGTTCCGTACGGAGAGAGAGGATGACGAGCAGCGAGAATATTTCACACTCGCTTGTGATCATTCTACTGTGGATTACCCTTGCACCCTCTAGATTCTGGTCGTGAATTAAATATATATACTCGTATTGCCCGCGTATTTGCGAGGGTGGTAATGTAAATCCTGCAGATGTGCGCGGTGAGGTTACCACCATGCACATTTGCCAGCCAGCCAGGCAGGTAGGAATCCATCCAGGTAGCAAACCATTTTTTTCTAATATAGTATACGATTAGCAATATATACTGCAATACAAATAAATGTTAATAAAATTATTTCAGCCTCGCCAAAGCTGTGGCTGCCCAAAAGAACACTTTCACCCATGTGCAGTTTTTCAGTGGGGCTGTGTGCCGAATATGCTACTTCTCCCGAGCTTTTACCTTCATCGCTGCCAACCCACACGGTTCACCCGTATTCTTGTACAGGGAAATTGAGCCGTTTCAATACGGGCAAAACCAATGTTTTTTGTTGCCTATTTGTTTGTGTTTCTCCCTTGTGATGGGACGTCGGAGGATGAATGTTGATATAAGGGGCACGTGGTGACCAATAAGGTCTGAATTGGTCTGTAATAAGGTGGGCACTGATAAGGGGCTGACAGGTATGCACTTTGAACATTCAAATCCAGACGATGCCCGCAGGAGTGCGTGGCGAAAGCTTGCGAGAGGAAATGTTGAACGTGCGGCCGTGCCTAGGAAACCACGCTCGGGTGATGTTCCCATTGGGCAGGCTGAACATTTTTTCTAGTTAGGGCTGAAATACACTTATTTAATTATTATTTGTATTATCATCATCATCATCGTCGTGGGTTTATGCAGTCCCTCGGCCCCGTGGCCTCTGCCCCCCTTCTGCTTTCAGCCGCATCCCAAATCCTACTGCACCACGTGGTGCCGACCTCGATGAAGCTGGCTGTGACCCACGGTTGGCGTATCCCACCGTGGACCTTGCTTCTGATCTGTTCTTAACGCACCCTCCGCGACACACACACACACACAAACACTACAAGCACACAACAACAAAGATCCCCCGTATAGCGAACACCTATGAAGGCCGACACGGCACACGACGGGGTGGGTGGCCAGCACCACGCCCGGCCGCCTTTGTCTCCCTAGTGGCGATGTTTACACACCGCACCAGGTACTCATTTGAGGCTGAGTGGACCTAGCGGAGGCCCAGGACCGGGTCAGATAATCTCCACTGATGTTGGCCGTGAGCGGGAATCGGATCCGGGTCGTCGGGTTCGTAGCGCAGCGCGCTAACCGCTACACTACCGCTCCCCACAACACACAGACTCACACACTACACACACACACTATGCACATATGCTACACGCACACACTACATACACTACACACACTACATACACCACACACACTATGCACGCACTACGCACACACTATACATGCACACGCCATACACGCTCGCCCGGCACCTGCAGCAGGCGCGCGCTGGCGTTGCGGAAGAGCTCCGCGTGCGGGTTGGCCGTGTGCAGCAGGAAGGCCAGGTGACCTTCCGGCAGGGTCACGTGGGCCCTCAGGTGCACGGGGGTCAGGGGTCGAGCCGCAAAGCCGGGGCCCTCTGCGACTGGGTCACCGCCGGACGCCGCCGCCGACTCTGCCGGAGAAAACGCGCCACGGTGAGCGGGGACTCACCACCCCCCACAGCACGAGGGGGGGTGTAGGGGAGCTCAAGGACCCCCCACTTGGTTTGGGTGAACCACAGACGAGAGGGTGGAGTGTCACGTGCAAGAAGCGGGTGGTTGGGCAGGTGGGTTAGTGATTGAGTTAGTGAGGGGGCGGGCGAGTTAGTGAGTGAACGGGTGAGTGGGTGAGTGAATGAGTGAGTGAACGAATGAGTGGGTGAACCAGTGGGTGAACGAGTAGGTGAGTGAATGAGTGAGTGGGTGGGGTAAGTTAATGAGTAGGTGGGTCAGTGAATGATTGAGTGGGTGAGTGAGTGGGTGAGTGGGTGAGTGAGTGGGTGGGTAGGTGAATGAGTGGGTGGATGGATGAGTGGGTGGCTGAGTGAGTAGTTGAGTGAGTGGGTGGGTGAGTGAGTGGGTGGGTGAGTGGTTGAGTGGTTGAATGAGTGGGTGGGTGAGTGAGTGGGTGGGTGGATGAATGAGTGGGTGGGTGGGTAGGTGAGTGAGTGGGTCAGTGAGTAGTTGGGTGAGTGAGTGAGTGGGTGAGTGAGTGAGTGGGTGAGTGAGTGAGTGAGTGGGTGGGTGAGTGGGTGAGTGAGTGGGTGAGTGGGTGGGTGAGTGAGTGAGTGGGTGGGTGAGTGGGTGAGTGGGTGAGTGAGTGGGTGGGTGAGTGGGTGGGTGAGTGAGTGGGTGGGCGAGTGAGTGAGTGGGCGGGTGAGTGAGTGGGCGGGTGAGTGAGTGGGCGGGTGAGTGAGTGAGTGGGGCGGGTGAGTGAGTGGGTGGGTGAGTGAGTGGGTGGGCGAGTGAGTGAGTGGGCGGGTGAGTGAGTGGGTGGGTGAGTGAGTGGGTGGGTGAGTGAGTGAGCGGGTGGGTGAGTGAGTGGGTGAGTGACCTGGGATCAACACAAATGACAAAAGCACAAAAACCAAACCAAACAAACCAAAGCACAGCAATGAAGCAAACAGCAATCGGCACAAAAACCAAAGGAAGAAGAAAGACGCAGCACAACACGACGAATGGAAAACATCACACACGCGTAAAGCAGATGCTCAATCAATGCTAAATATTACATTCCCAGCAGCGCAAAATCGGCTTGGGCAGATTACCTCGGGGGGACTGATTACGGGAGCACAACAGTGAGGAGGGGGGCCTCTGGGGTCACTGGAGAGCGAGGGGAGGGGAGAGGAGAGCGGCGGCAGCAACCAGCCGGCCGCGCGGAAGCAGCTGGGGGAGGGACGGGAACGCGGGAGACTGGGGGAGGCTTTTGCCCGGCAGTGGGAATATACAGACTATGCACGCATGTTGAAGTTATTTCGCACCGTACGTGGACGACCCTCCTAATGGGAGGCGCGGGGGGAAGAAAAACAAACGATAAACGAGACCCACAGACTCCCATAGAGACCCACAGACTCCCATAGAGACCCACAGACTCCCATAGAGATCCACAGACTCCCATAGAGACCCACAGACTCCCATAGAGACCCACCGTCTCACATATAAACTCTTAGGCTTAAACTGAGACCCACAGGCTCACAGACCCACAGACTCACATAGACACCCACAGACTCTCATAGAGACCCACAGACTCCCATAGAGACCCACAGACTCCCATATAGACCCACAGACTCTCATAGAGACCCACAGACTCCCAGAGAAACCCACAGACCCACATAGAGACCCACACACTCATATAGAGACCCACTGTCACACATATAAACTCTTAGGCTTAAACTGAGACCCACAGGCTCACATACCCACAGACTCACATAGACACCCACAGACTCACATAGAAACGCATAGGCTTGCACTAGGACCTACAGGCTCACAGACTCACATAGAGACCCACAGACTCACAGACCCACAGACTCGCATAGAGACCCACAGACTCACAGACTCGCATAGAGACCCACAGACTCACATAAACGCATAGGCTTGCATTAGGACCTACAGGCTCACAGACCCACAGACTCACATAGAGACCCACAGACTCACATAGAGACCCACAGAGACCCACAGACCCACATAGAGACCCACACACTCATATAGAGACCCACAGACCCACATAGAGACCCACAGACTCACAGAGACCCACAGACCCACATAGAGACCCACACACTCATATAGAGACCCACAGACCCACATAGAGACCCACCAGACTCACAGAGACCCACAGACCCACAAAGAGACCCACAGACTCATATAGAGACCCATAGACTCACATAGAGACCCGCAGACTCATGCTCCCTGCCTTCAACAACCCGCATTGACCGGCATGGTGAAGTATGGCCAATTGACCGCCGCGACCCGCTGGAGCGTTGCGGATATCCCACCACGCCCCACTGATGTCAGCCGTGGCCCAGAATCACAGCGCAGTGCGCTAATCACTGCGCCTCCACTCCCCGTCGGGATGATTTCATTCAGATGATTTCCCCACGCGGTGCGCTTTGTAATTCAGTCGCGACGCGTCTCTCTGCTCGAACGCCCTTTGTGTTGGCTCCGATCTCCACCGACGGGTTCGAAAGCAAGTGGTGGCAATTCCACGTTCATACGACGGCGCCCAGACCACCTTGCTGGGTACATCACATCTCATACGTCCAGATGACCTTGACCGACTCACGAAAACGTGTACTGTGGCCATGACAACGATGTTCTATTAACAGGAGACCAGGGAGATAAGCATTTGGCAAATTGGGGGAGGGTGGCTGTGAGAATGTTTGTTAAAGATGTTTGGTTTGTTGTCGTTGATGTTGCTCGTTGATGATCGCTAATGATGCACTCGTGAAACCTCCCGGTCCACAGCTTCTCTGATTGCTGGGTGGTTTTTTTTATTGGGGGGGGGGGGGGGGGGTGAGTTAGAGAGCCGGCAAAGCGCTCGTAGAGAGGATAGAGAGGGAGATGGAGAGAAATCTCCGCCCTTGCTCTGAACACGCGACACGGGGAAGACGTCTTTAGTGGAGCTGATCGACTCTTTATTTATCGCTGTGCCCGGCAAGTGCACTCGACTGTCCGTGTTTCCGTGTGTGGCTGCGTGTGTGTTACTGTGTGTGTGGCTGTGTGTGTGTGTGTGTGGCTGGCTGTGTGTGTGGCTGTGTGTGGCTGTGTGGCTGTGTGTGTGGCTGTGTGTGGCTGTGTGTGTGTGTGTGGTTGTGTGTGTGTGTGTGGTTGTGTGTGTGTGTGTCTGTGTGTGTGTGTGTGGTTGTGTGTGTGTGTGTGGTTGTGTGTGTGTGTGTGTGGCTGTGTGTGTGTGTGTGGTTGTGTGTGTGTGTGACTGTGTGTGTGGCTGTGTGTGTGTGTGGCTGTGTGTGTGTGTGTGGTTGTGTGTGTGTGTGGCTGTGTGTGGCTGTGTGTGTGTGTGTGGTTGTGTGTGTGTGTGTGGCTGTGTGTGTGGCTGTGTGTGGCTGTGTGTGTGTGGTTGTGTGTGTGTGTGTGGTTGTGTGTGTGTGTGTGTGGCTGTGTGTGTGTGTGTGGTTGTGTGTGTGTGTGACTGTGTGTGTGGCTGTGTGTGTGTGTGGCTGTGTGTGGCTGTGTGGCTGTGTGTGTGTGTGGCTGTGTGTGTGGCTGTGTGTGTGTGTGGCTGTGTGTGTGTGTGGCTGTGTGTGTGTGTGGTTGTGTGTGTGTGTGGTTGTGTGTGTGTGTGTGGCTGTGTGTGTGTGTGGTTGTGTGTGTGTGTGGCTGTGTGTGTGGCTATGTGTGTGTGTGGCTGTGTGTGTGTGTGTTTGTGTGTGTGTGTGTGTGGCTGTGTGTGTGTGGTTGTGTGTGTGTGTGGCTGTGTGTGTGTGTGGTTGTGTGTGTGTGTGTGTGGCTGTGTGTGTGTGTGGTTGTGTGTGTGTGGCTGTGTGTGTGTGTGTGTGTGGTTGTGTGTGTGTGTGGCTGTGTGTGTGGCTGTGTGTGTGTGTGGCTGTGTGTGTGGTTGTGTGTGTGTGTGTGGCTGTGTGTGTGTGTGGTTGTGTGTGTGTGTGGCTGTGTGTGTGTGTGTGGCTGTGTGTGTGTGGTTGTGTGTGTGTGTGTGTGGCTGTGTGTGTGTGTGGTTGTGTGTGTGTGTGTGTGGCTGTGTGTGTGTGTGGTTGTGTGTGTGTGTGTGGGCTGTGTGTGTGTGGTTGTGTGTGTGTGGCTGTGTGTGTGGCTGTGTGTGTGTGTGGCTGTGTGTGTGTGTGTGGTTGTGTGTGTGTGTGTGTGGTTGTGTGTGTGTGTGTGGCTGTGTGTGTGTGTGTGTGCCTCGCGTGGGGAGCGGGAGTTAACTTGGCGACCCACTCATGGCCTAACACCAGTGACGATTATATGAACCGGTCCTGGGCCTCCCCTAGGTCGACACGGCCTCAAATGAGGATCTGGTGCGGTGTGTAAACATCGTCACTGGGGAGACAAAGGCGGCCGGGCGTAGTACTGGCCACCCACCCCCTCGTGTGCCGTGCCGGCCTTCATTAGATGGATACTCGCTAACAGCACTTGTCCCAACAGCCTGTCAAGGCTATCCGGGGGAATGTTTGTCTTTGTCCGCGTGTGTCCACGTGTGTTTGTTCGTGCGTCCAATGTCACTTCGCAACAAACAAAACAAAAACAATCACAAGACTCACAACTCGACCTCACCATCACAGGTGATCACACCAAGTCAGCGTGAGAACATCACGTTGTACCGAGTCGGCATTGTTTGATGCTAGCGGCGGAGCGAATCGAAATAGCTTGGGTTTTTTTGGGGGGGGCGGGGGGAGGGCTGGGATCGTTCGAGGCGCGATTTAGCGCGGTGGGCTACGTGCGGTGCGAAAGAAGTTCAACATGCGAGAAAGGACACGGGGCACGATGAGCAAAGCGAGCGAGCGAGAGGGAGGGAGGGGGAAGTGAAATCCACGAACTCGGCCCGAATTCGACGTCCGCAGGTCGCCGTCATCGCTGCTGAGATGCGGGGGGGGGGACACGTGGACTTGAAAGCTCTCTCGTGGGACTACTCCCTTTGCCGGCTTGGAACTCTACGGTTCTCTCTGAAGGTTACAGCCCCCCTCCCCTACCCCAACCCCCCTCCCCTATCCCCGAAACCCCCCTCTCCCCTCCCCCAACCTCCCCTCCCCCAAGGCCCCCTTCTCCTCCCCCAACCCCCCATCCCATATCCCCCCCAACCCCCCCTCCCCTCCTCCAACCCCCCCTCCCCTTCCCCAACACCCCCTCCCCCAACCCCCCTCCCCTATCCCCCCAACCCCCCCCAACCCCCCCTCCCCTACTCCAACCTCCCACTCCTCCCCTAACCCCCCTCCCCCAACCCCCCACCCCCAACCCCCCTCCCCCCCCTACGCACGACGGTTCGCTCAGCACTGCGGTTCAAGCCGCCTAACGCGGCGGGACAGCGTCACGAGTCGTGGAGAGGGGAGGGGTTCAGGGGGGGAGGGGTTGTGGAGGGGAGGGGCGCTGTGCTCACCCCTCCCTCCCTCCCCACCCCCCCCCCGCCCTCCTCCTCCTCCTTGACGGCAGGGAGACAAAGGCGAGGCGACAGGTGAAGCGGTAACGCGGACGGACGACGCGGGAGGAGCGTGCGGAGGGCGTGAGGTCACGGTCGCGGTGGAGCACCGGGCAAAGTTGGTGGTGGGGGGGCATCAATCGTGCCCCCCCCCCCTTAACCCCAACAGCCCCCCAGAGTTAAACGGTTTTCTCTTGCGGTTGTGCCCCCCCCCCATCCCTAACCCCGCACGCCCCCACCCGGCCACCACCCCCCCACCGCGAAATCGGAGACCGTGCGGCTGGAGGAGTGGTAGCGGTGGTTCGCGTCCCTCTCTCTTCGTGTCTCTCACTCTCCACGTCCCTCTATCTCCGCGTCCCTCTATCTCCGTGTCCCTCTCTCTCCGTGTCCCTCTATCTATGTCCCTCTCTCTCCTTGTCCCACTCTGTGTCCCGTGTCCCTCTCTCTCGGTCCCTGTGTCGCCTCTGTCTCTGCCCCCCCCCCTCTCTCTCTCTGCAGCCCGGGCCGCTCCCCCCCGTTACTGATGATTGATGTCCCCCGTGATTCATAGGGCCGATGGGTTTGCGGGTCTGCGTTTGTGTCTCCGGCTGTGTGTCTGGGTTTCCAATCAGAGGTTGTCGGAGGCACGACTCCACTCACACAAATTAATGTCGTGTGGTTGTGTACGTGTTTGTGTACATGGTTGTGTACGTGTTTGTGTACGTCTTTTGTACGCGTTTGTAAGCTCCTCTGGCATGTGAGGCTGCTATGGCTGGGGGTCACGTAGCCCGCATGCCCAAACAGCTTCTGTTTGGCCGGATGGCGTGGGGGCTAAACGGGCGCGGCACGGGCTGTAGACGAGATTCAGCTGATGTCGTACGGAGGGACGTGGAGCTGAGTGGACTTGCCGATGACCGCTACCAGCCGTGTCAAGGTCGGCCTCCGTGGAGGAGGCTCGTGAAGGACGCTGCTACTGGGCAGTTGGAGGCAGTCGCCCTCCAACATCAACAACAACAACGGAGGGCGGAGGAGCGACGCTCGCAACAACGAGCGGCTAAAACGCAGCAACGTGACCACAGTGGTGGTGCATCTATGGGTCTCTACGTCAGTCTCTGGGTCTCTGTGCGAGTCTGTGGTGAGCGGTTCAATACCTGCGGTAGCGGCAGCCGAAACCCGGATTCGAACCCAGGATTAATCCTGGCGGCACGGCTCTATCAGCGGCATCGTCTCCGCTCCACTGAGTCACCAGGCGGCCTACGCGCTTGGCACTGAACAGCGATGGCTCCGTCCGCTGCCTTAGGCTGGCGCCGCCAATTAACTCGGAGCCCGCTAATTGCTGCTGCCCAGTGGGGGCTGCCTCGGGAACGCAACATCAGCGTCGGCAAATTAGCGACGCCGCCAATAAATTAGGGGCGCATCCACACGGAGCCACGGAGCTCTGTTCCGCTCGGATATCCCCCATGCTGCTGCTGGGCAGTAGTGTCGTGGTTATTGTCAAAGCGGTGCTCATTTTATCGACCCCGCCCCCCTCCCCCGGCAAGGATGATGGGCTGAGTTGAGTGGGGTTGAGTCCCCCCCCCATCCACCGCCCGCACCCCACCAACCAATCGCAAAGTGAACTCGCGACCTCCGCACCGCGAGTGACATGCCGAGTGGACAGGCCGACTGAGACCGATACGAGGACGGGCAGGGCTCGCATCCACTGCCAGGAGTCGCCAGTTCGATTCGATCTCCCGGCGCGGCACCCGCCTAACGTGCATTCTGGTGCTGCTGACGCCTTCCTCACCACCACCACCACGCCACTACCATACAAAGACAAATATCCCCCGTATAGCCTTAACAGACCGCCGGGGCAAGTGCTGTTAGCGAGCACCTATGAAGGCCGGCACGGCACACGAGGGGGTGGGTAGCCAGCACCACGCCCGACCGCCTTTGTCTCCCCAGTGGCGATGTTTTACACACCGCACCAGGTACTCATTTGAGGCTGAGTCGACCTAGGGGATACCCAAGACCGGTTCAGATAATCGCCACCGGTGTTGGGCCGTGAGCGAGATTCGAACTCGGGTCACTTGGTTCGCGCTAACCGCTACACTTCCATACAAAGAACAAAGAACCCCCGTATAGCCTTTAACAGACTGTAGGGGCAAGTGCTGTTAGCGAGCACCTATGAAGGCCGGAACGGCACACGAGGGGGTGGGTGGCCAACACCACGCCCGACCGCCTTTGTCTCCCTAGTGGCAATGTTTACACACCGCACCAGGTACTCATTTGAGGCTGAGTCGACCTAGGGGAGGCCCGGGACCGGTTCAGATAATCGTCACTGGTGTTGGCCGTGAGTGGGAATCGAACTTGTGTCGCCGGGTTCATAGCGCAGCGCGCTAACCGCTGCACTATCGCACCATCACACACACATGTACGTGGAGCAGCAGCAGCACAATCCACCACGACCGCCACACACACAACCACCACTGGCACGCGACCACCCACCAGCACCACCAGCACCACCAGCACCACCAACAGCAGCAGGCACAGCTGTCGGTTTCGCGTGTGGGTGGAAGGTCAACGCGGCATTATTAGAATCTCACACACGGCAATCTACATGCGCACGGGCAGCATAGACCACGGTAGGCTGTTTTTATGCACGTGCTCATGAGGATGTATCAAGAAAGACGAAAATTAATCCCCCCCCCCCCAAAAAAAAATATATTAAAAAATAAGAATAGGAAATGCAACAGGAGGTGTGAAGATGTTGCAAACACCAAATCGAACACTCTGATACTATATTGCATTGTCTTCGAAACCCATTGTTCTACACCAGAGACAGCCTTCTTTAGGGCCTAGCCTCACCACCAGCGCCTCACCACCAGTCTCACCACCAGTGCCTCACCACCAGTGTATCACCACCAACCACCACCAACCACCAATGCCTCACCACCAGTGCCTCACCACCAGTGCCTCACCACCAACCACCAGTGCCTCACCACCAGTGCCTCACCACCAACCACCAACCACCAGTGCCTCACCACCAGTGCCTCACCACCAACCACCAGTGCCTCAACACCAACCACCAATGCCTCACCACCAGCGCCTCACCACCAGTGCCTCACCACCAACCACCAATGCCTCACCACCAACCACCAGTGCCTCACCACCAACCACCAGTGCCTCACCACCAACCACCAGTGCCTCAACATCAACCACCAATGCCTCACCACCAGCGCCTCACCACCAGTGCCTCACCACCAACCACCAATGCCTCACCACCAACCACCAGTGCCTCACCACCAGTGCCTCACCACCAACCACCAGTGCCTCACCACCAACCACCAATGCCTCACCACCAGTGCCTCACCACCAGTGCCTCACCACCAACCACCAGTGCCTCACCACCAACCACCAATGCCTCACCACCAGTGCCTCACCACCAGTGCCTCACCACCAACCACCAATGCCTCACCACCAACCACCAGTGTCTCACCACCAGTGCCTCACCACCAGTGCCTCACCACCAACCACCAATGCCTCACCACCAACCACCAGTGCCTCACCACCAGTGCCTCACCACCAGTGCCTCACCACCAACCACCAATGCCTCACCACCAACCACCAATGCCTCACCACCAGTGCCTCACCACCAGTGCCTCACCACCAATGCCTCACCACCAACCACCAATGCCTCACCACCAGTGCCTCACCACCAATGCCTCACCACCAACCACCAATGCCTCACCACCAGTGCCTCACCACCAGTGCCTCACCACCAATGCCTCACCACCAACCACCAATGCCTCACCACCAGTGCCTCACCACCAATGCCTCACCACCAACCACCAGTGCATCACCACCAGTGCCTCACCACCAATGCCTCACCACCAACCACCAATGCCTCACCACCAGTGCCTCACCACCAGTGCCTCACCACCAACCACCAATGCCTCACCACCAACCACCAATGCCTCACCACCAGTGCCTCACCACCAGTGCCTCACCACCAACCACCAATGCCTCACCACCAACCACCAATGCCTCACCACCAGTGCCTCACCACCAGTGCCTCACCACCAACCACCAGTGCCTCACCACCAACCACCAGTGCCTCACCACCAACCACCAATGCCTCACCACCAACCACCAGTGCATCACCACCAGTGCCTCACCACCAATGCCTCACCACCAACCACCAATGCCTCACCACCAGTGCCTCACCACCAGTGCCTCACCACCAACCACCAATGCCTCACCACCAACCACCAATGCCTCACCACCAGTGCCTCACCACCAGTGCCTCACCACCAACCACCAATGCCTCACCACCAACCACCAATGCCTCACCACCAGTGCCTCACCACCAGTGCCTCACCACCAACCACCAGTGCCTCACCACCAACCACCAGTGCCTCACCACCAACCACCAATGCCTCACCACCAACCACCAGTGCATCACCACCAGTGCCTCACCACCAATGCCTCACCACCAACCACCAATGCCTCACCACCAGTGCCTCACCACCAGTGCCTCACCACCAACCACCAATGCCTCACCACCAACCACCAATGCCTCACCACCAGTGCCTCACCACCAGTGCCTCACCACCAACCACCAATGCCCCACCACCAACCACCAATGCCTCACCACCAGTGCCTCACCACCAGTGCCTCACCACCAACCACCAGTGCCTCACCACCAACCACCAGTGCCTCACCACCAACCACCAATGCCTCACCACCAACCACCAGTGCCTCACCACCAGTGTCTCACCACCAGTGCCTCACAACTCACCAGCACTACGCCCGGCCGCCTTTGTGGCGATATTTACGACATCGCCCAGATTCTGAGTGGAGGCTGAATAGACCGAGGGGAGGTCCAAGACCGGTTCAAATAATCTCCGCTACTCGTGAGCGTGAATCGAACTCGGGTCGCCGGGTTCGTAGCACAGTGCGCTAACCACTGCGCCACCGTTCCTCCCACTCCCCCCTCCACTCAGAACACCAACACACAGCATTGGCTTCCACTCCATCACCCCTTTGAACTGCCCTGGACGTTAAACAGACGTTCAACAATACACAAAGACAAAGACCCCCCTCCCGTATAGCCTTAACAGACTGTCGGGGCAAGAGCACCTATAAAGGCCGGCACGGCACACGAGGGGTGGGCCAGCACCACGCCCGACCGCCTTCGTCTCCCCAGTGGCGATGTTTTCACACACCGCACCAGGTAATCATTTGAGGCTGAGCCGACCTAGGGGAGGCCCAGGACCGTTTCAGATAATCGTCACTGGCGTTTGCCGTGAGCGAGAATCGAACCCGGGACGCCAGGTTCGTAGCGCAGCGCGCTAACCGCGACACTACCGCTCCCCACACACACAACACACATACACATGCACACACATGCACACACATGCACACACATGCACACACATGCACACACATACACACACAACACATCCCGTCAGCCCAAGGCCGTAGCCATGGAGTCAACCTTGAGGGGGGACCAAATCTTCCAGGGGGTCTGGGGGCCCCCCTCCAGAAAAAAAAAATCTAAATTTGAAAACTCATGTCCTGCCTAAAATATTTAAAAAATTCACTAACACACAGGATGAACTTTTTTTTTACAATGTCTAATAGTGTAGTGTATTACATTGCTCTGTTTTTTTTCTTTTGAACCTTTTATTGTTTCATTGTATGTAATGGCAGAGATTGGGGATTAATAAAGTACAACCATAACCACAATCATATCAACATAAATCTATTTTATAGATATATATTATAATATATTATAATTACGGCCTTGCGTCAGCCACACGCGGCCTACCTACTGGGAGTGCGACGATTTCAGCAGCGAATGGTTCAACTTGAGCGAAACTCAGGAGCGGTTTCGACTTTCAGTATCTCGTCAGCAGAGTCAGGCTCGCTCGAATCAATGATGGTGAACAGCCAAACGTTCATACGACATAAAGACAAATAACCCCGTCTCTGCGCGCGCGTGCGTGTGTGTGTGTTAGATATGGGTTGGGAGTTTGACAGAAAGCTATATAGTGATACATAACTCAACATAATCACTCGCCTTGTTGTGGAGAATATAATGACCAAATGAGCATGTATGTATGTATGTTGAACTTCTTTCGCACCGTACCCCCATGCATCTGTTCCTCCACATAGCAGCAGAGTAGCACACGCTCAGAGCAGGGCGTGTGGCTGACGGGATGTGGAAACACTGTACTGCACCTGTGTGTGTCTTATGTGGAGTTAAAGATGTGTGAAGGAGACATGGTCTTGTCTATTCCCCGTGTCGTGTTTGTAGTGCCGGACCAAATCTGGACCAGATCCGGACCAAATTTGAACCAGATGCATCCTCCGAACACTCACGCCCACCCTCAACCCCACCACTCACCCTCATTCCATCCCAGCCCCACGCGGCTTGATGATTTAACGAGGTCACGTGACGTGTCCTGCCACGAGGAGCCACGTGTAATTAAATTTAAGTTGTCAGGGGAGCGATTCGTTTGTTGGGTGGGAGGGAGGGAGAGGGGAGTGGGAGGGAGGGAGGGAGAGGGGGGAGGGAGGGAGAGGAGAGCGGGAGGGAGAGGGGAGAGGGAGGGGGGGAGAGGTGGGAGGGAGGGAGGGAGAGGCAGAGGAGATAGATGGAGGAAGAGAGAGGGGAGGGAGCGTGTAATTGAGATCCCGTCTGCCGCTCACTCTGGCACCCGTAACGTCGACCGTGGTCTAAATGGGCCACTGCATTGATTTCATCAGCAACTGCAACAGCAGCTACACCAGCAGCTGCGTAAGTGACGGGAGCTCCAGGCGCATCATCAGCAGCAGCAGCAGCTGCATCATCATCATCGTCACCGTCACCACGACCTGCTTCTGCTTGGTTTGTTGTCCTGCCCACGCAAATGCGATTAGCGCGCTTGGCGAGGTGCTGCGAGAAAGGCGCTAAAGGTACATAAATACACAACCTGAATCATCATCATCATCATGAAGCAACGATTTTAGACGTCGCGTTATTGTTACTATTCAGTACACTCACCAAACTTAGTAACCAGGCTACAGTCGACA
This sequence comes from Lampetra planeri, assembly GCF_965212315.1. NCBI lineage: Eukaryota > Metazoa > Chordata > Hyperoartia > Petromyzontiformes > Petromyzontidae > Lampetra > Lampetra planeri. The sequence continues at coordinate 4,087,561 of NC_136143.1, forward strand.
TTATAGACTGCCAGTACACTCCGATTTGGAACCAGGCTACAGTCTACTTCGCGACCATCTCCCTTCGTGCAATGCGGGGGTTGTCGTGCCCCCCCCCCCGCCTCACCGCCACACACGTGCACATGTTCACACGTATATAAGCACACGTACACACACGTACGTACACACACACTCGCATCTGTCACCAAGAGGTGTATGGTAAAAGGGGGACAGTTGCCAGCAACAGGCGGTGAATGTTGTTGGGTCAACATCGTCGGTTCTTGTTTTGTGGGAGTGTGCCCCTTGAGGGCGAGTGGGTGGGTGGGTGGTCGCAATGAGTGTGGGTGGGTGAGTGGGCGGGTGAGAGAGGGGTGGGTGAGTTGGTGGGTGAGTGGGAAGGCGAGTGGGTGGGTGAGTGGATGCATGAGTGAGTGGAATTGGTGGGTGAGTGGAATGGGTGGGTTTGGTGAGTGGAATGGGTGGGTTTGGTGAGTGGAATGGGTGGGTTTGGTGAGTGGAATAGGTGAATGGGTGGGTGGGTGAATGGGTGGGTGAATGGGTGGGCGAGTAGGTGAGTGGATGGTTGCATAAGAGAGGGGTGGGTGAGTTCGTGGGCGAGTTCGTGGGCGAGTTCGTGGGCGAGTTCGTGGGCGAGTTCGTGGGCGAGTTCGTGGGCGAGTTCGTGGGCGAGTTCGTGGGCGAGTTCGTGGGCGAGTTCGTGGGCGAGTTCGTGGGCGAGTTCGTGGGCGAGTTCGTGGGCGAGTTCGTGGGCGAGTTCGTGGGCGAGTTCGTGGGCGAGTTCGTGGGCGAGTTCGTGGGCGAGTTCGTGGGCGAGTTCGTGGGCGAGTTCGTGGGCGAGTTCGTGGGCGAGTTCGTGGGCGAGTTCGTGGGCGAGTTCGTGGGCGAGTTCGTGGGCGAGTTCGTGGGCGAGTTCGTGGGCGAGTTCGTGGGCGAGTTCGTGGGCGAGTTTGTGGGCGAGTTTGTGGGCGAGTTTGTGGGCGAGTTTGTGGGCGAGTTTGTGGGCGAGTTTGTGGGCGAGTTTGTGGGCGAGTTTGTGGGCGAGTTTGTGGGTGAGTTTGTGGGCGAGTTGGTGGGTGAGTTGGTGGGTGAGCGGATGGGTCGGCTCCGCGTCTAACGCCTTCTCCCTGCGCTCACCATTTCCACACACCAGGAGCGAGCGGACGACCACCGCTATCCACCGACATCACCCGATTCCTCACCATCCGCTCACCCGCGCCCCGCACTCACCAAGCAGCAGCAGCTGCCACGTGTAAGAGCGCGCGCGTGTGGAGCCCGAGGACACAGCTCATTAACCCCCCCCCCCCACTGCCTCACCCAGCAAGCCCCCCCGCACCCACCCAGACCCAGGCCGTGATGGCCCAAGAGGTCAGTGAAGTGACTCCGTGATCGATAATCACACACGGCACACACGGTCAATCACGGCTCAAAGATGACACACACGCACGCACATGCACCCCCCCCCTCTCTCTTTCTCCTCTATCTCTCACTCACCTGCTCTCTCGCTCTTCATCCCCCCCTCTCTCACTCGCCCTCTTGCTAACACTGCCCCGATTCACTCCGGCTACTCCTCAAGCACTGCTGGTCAGTCGCCTGCTGATCACTCTTCCATCGCTACCCGCCCTTGCCCCATGAACTTCACTCCCTCGCTTCCTCAGCCCGTGTCGAGCGCCTCCTCGGGCTGAGCCGGCCGACGGTCTCCGTCCTCGTCCACACGAATCAACACATCTTTAAAAGCTCTACGGAGACACTGCAATCATATATATATCTCCATATATATAAAAGTCAAAGTTGGGAATATGTGTGTCTGTTCAAAATGTTTAGCGTACTTCCCGACATGCAACAAACTGGAAATTTGCCATGTGGGTACTTTCCAGACTGTACACCATGCAAAAATTATAAAAATACATTGTTTTTTTTTGGGGGGGGGGGGGGGGGAGCTCAATAATGCAGATATTTTTTGCACGGCAAGTGAGCTGTGACGTCACATCTGTCACGTGACCCGCGCACGTGGAACCGTAACGCATTGTCGTGTCGCGGTTAGCGCGCCGAGCTACGAACCGGGCGACCCGAGTTCGATTCCCGCTCACGGCCACCGCCGGTGACGCTTATTTCAACCGCTTCTGGGCCTCCCCTAGGTCGACTCAGCCTCAAACGAGTAACTGCTGTGGTGTGTGAACATTGCCACTGGGGAGACAAAGGCGGCCGGGCGTGGTGGACCCAAGTCCCCGGGCGAAGCCGGGTAGGAAAGCTCGAATTCTATATATTCCATATATCACTTTGCGTTCCTTCACAGGTGTCCCGTAACACATTTCTGACACGCCCCCCCCACTCCCCTCCCCCAATCCCCCCCGCCCCCCCCCCCAATCCCCCCCGCCTCCTCCCCCTCCCCCCTCCAGCTGCTGCCACTCCCAGGCCACACACACGAGGCGGAGGACCCCATCGGAAGATTTTTGATTTTTATTTCCCGAGCGAACTCCGCTCGCGAGTTCCACCGCTCGGTATCATGGGAAACGGCGTCGGACCTCGATGTGGGATTCAGCCGTGAGGAGGAAGAGGACATTGGGGGGGGTGGGAAGGAGGAGATGTGGGAGGGGGTGAGAGGATGGGAGAGGATGGGAGAGGGGAGGGAGGGGAGGGAGGGGAGGGTACTTCGGCACGCGTAAATAATAAGAGCAATGCGGACGTCCGGTATAAACACCGCAGCCGTAACCCGAACACTGCACCTCCTCCTGGCTGTGACATTCCTCCTCCTCGAAGACGCTGGCGGAACCACTCACCCACTCGCTCACCGCTGGTCGAATCATCATCAACTCACCCACCCACTCGCTCACCGCTGGTCGAATCATCATCATCAACTCACCCACCCACTCGCTCACCGCTGGTCGAATCATCATCAACTCACCCACCCACTCGCTCACCGCTGGTCGAATCATCATCATCAACTCACCCACCCACTCGCTCACCGCTGGTCGAATCATCATCATCAACTCACCCACCCACTCGCTCACCGCTGGTCGAATCATCATCATCATCAACTCGCCCACCCACTCGCTCACCGCTGGTCGAATCATCATCATCAACTCACCCACCCACTCGCTCACCGCTGGTCGAATCATCATCATCATCAACTCACCCACCCACTCGCTCACCGCTGGTCGAATCATCATCAACTCACCCACCCACTCGCTCACCGCTGGTCGAATCATCATCATCAACTCACCCACCCACTCGCTCACTGCTGGTCGAATCATCATCATCAACTCACCCACCCACTCGCTCACCGCTGGTCGAATCATCATCAACTCACCCACCCACTCGCTCACCGCTGGTCGAATCATCATCATCAACTCACCCACCCACTCGCTCACCGCTGGTCGAATCATCATCATCAACTCACCCACCCACTCGCTCACCGCTGGTCGAATCATCATCATCATCAACTCACCCACCCACTCGCTCACCGCTGGTCGAATCATCATCAACTCACCCACCCACTCGCTCACCGCTGGTCGAATCATCATCATCAACTCACCCACCCACTCGCTCACCACTGGTGGAACCATCAACTCACCCACTCGCTCACCGCTGGTCGAATCATCATCATCAACAACTCACCCACTCGCTCACCGCTGGTCGAAACATCACCAACTCACCCACACGCTCACCACTGGTCGAAACATCATCATCAACAACTCACCCACTCGCTCACCGCTGGTCGAAACATCACCAACTCACCCACTCGCTCACCCGCTGGTCGAAACATCACCAACTCACCCACTCGCTCACCGCTGGTCGAAACATCACCAACTCACCCACTCGCTCACCGCTGGTCGAACCATCATCACCAACTCCCCCACTCGCCCACTCGCTCACCGCTGGTCGAACCATCACCAACTCACCCACTCGCTCACCACTGGTCAAACCATCACCAACTCACCCACTCGCTCACCGCTGGTCGAACCATCACCAACTCACCCACTCGCTCACCGCTGGTCGAAACATCACCAACTCACCCACTCGCTCACCGCTGGTCGAACCATCATCACCAACTCCCCCACTCGCCCACTCGCTCACCGCTGGTCGAACCATCACCAACTCACCCACTCGCTCACCACTGGTCAAACCATCACCAACTCACCCACTCGCTCACCGCTGGTCGAAACATCACCAACTCACCCACACGCTCACCGCTGGTCGAAACATCACCAACTCACCCACTCGCTCACCACTGGTCGAAACATCACCAACTCACCCACACGCTCACCGCTGGTCGAACCATCACCAACTCACCCACACGCTCACCACTGGTCGAACCATCACCAACTCACCCACACGCTCACCACTGGTCGAACCATCACCAACTCACCCACACGCTCACCACTGGTCGAACCATCACCAACTCACCCACACGCTCACCACTGGTCGAAACATCACCAACTCACCCACACGCTCACCGCTGGTCGAACCATCACCAACTCACCCACACGCTCACCACTGGTCGAACCATCACCAACTCACCCACTCGCTCACCACTGGTCGAAACATCATCACCAACTCACCCACTCGCTCACCACTGGTCGAAACATCATCACCAACTCACCCACACGCTCACCACTGGTCGAAACATCATCACCAACTCACCCACACGCTCACCGCTGGTCGAAACATCATCACCAACTCACCCACTCGCTCACCACTGGTCGAACCATCACCAACTCACCCACTCGCTCACCACTGGTCAAAACATCACCAACTCACCCACACGCTCACCACTGGTCGAAACATCACCAACTCACCCACACGCTCACCACTGGTCGAACCATCACCAACTCACCCACTCGCTCACCACTGGTCGAACCATCACCAACTCACCCACTCGCTCACCACTGGTCGAACCATCACCAACTCACCCACACGCTCACCACTGGTCGAACCATCACCAACTCACCCACACGCTCACCACTGGTCGAAACATCACCAACTCACCCACTCGCTCACCACTGGTCGAACCATCACCAACTCACCCACTCGCTCACCGCTGGTCGAACCATCACCAACTCACCCACTCGCTCACCACTGGTCGAACCATCACCAACTCACCCACTCGCTCACCGCTGGTCGAACCATCACCAACTCACCCACTCGCTCACCACTGGTCGAACCATCACCAACTCACCCACTCGCTCACCACTGGTCGAACCATCACCAACTCACCCACTCGCTCACCACTGGTCGAACCATCACCAACTCACCCACTCGCTCACCGCTGGTCGAACCATCACCAACTCACCCACTCGCTCACCGCTGGTCGAACCATCACCAACTCACCCACTCACCCACTCACTCACCGCTGGTCGAACCATCATCACCAACTCACCCACTCACCCACTCGCTCACCACTGGTCGAACCATCATCACCAACTCACCCACTCACCCACTCGCTCACCGCTGGTCGAACCATCATCACCAACTCCCCCACTCGCCCACTCGCTCACCGCTGGTCGAACCATCACCCACTCACCCACTCGCTCACCACTGGTCGAACCATCACCAACTCACCCACTCGCTCACCACTGGTCGAACCATCACCAACTCACCCACTCGCTCACCACTGGTCGAACCATCACCAACTCACCCACACGCTCACCACTGGTCGAAACATCACCAACTCACCCACTCGCTCACCACTGGTCGAAACATCACCAACTCACCCACTCGCTCACCACTGGTCGAAACATCACCAACTCACCCACTCGCTCACCGCTGGTCGAACCATCATCACCAACTCCCCCACTCGCCCACTCGCTCACCGCTGGTCGAACCATCACCAACTCCACCAATCGCTCACCGCTGGTGGAACCATGAACCGCATCAAAACATGGACACGAGGCCGTTGCTGCAGCACATCGCCCTCACGAATGGGACATCAGAGGCACGTGGCCACAGTGGTGCGATAGTGGGCACGTGACCCGCACTATGGACCCTGCAGTAAATTCAGAGACACACAGAGACTCATAGAGATACACAGAGACTCAGAGAGATTCATAGAGATACACAGAGACTCAGAGAGATACACAGAAACACGTAGTGATACACAGAGACTCATAGAGATACACAGAGACGCATAGAGATACACAGAGACTCACAGAGATAAACAGAGACTCAGTGATACACAGATACTCATAGTGATACACAGAGACGCAGTGATACACAGAGACGCAGAGACACACAGAGACTCATAGAGATACACAGAGACTCAGAGATACACAGAGACTCATAGGAGATACACATAGACTCATAGGAGATACACAGAGACTCGGAGAGATACACCGACTCATAGTGATACACAGAGACTCATAGAGATACACAGAGACTCAGAGATACACAGACTCATAGAGATACACAGAGACTCAGAGAGATACAGAGAGACACGTAGTGATACACAGAGACTCGGAGAGATACACAGACTCATAGTGATACACAGAGACTCAGTGATACACAGAGACTCAGAGATACATAGAGACTCATAGAGATACATAGAGATACATAGATACTCAGAGAGATACACAGAGACTCAGGAGATACACAGAGACTCATAGAGAAACACAGACACTCATAGTGATACACAGCTACTCTTAGAGATACACAGAGACTCAGAGATACACAGATACTCTTAGAGGATACACAGAGACTCAGAGATACAGCTACATAGAGGCCGTGTAGTAAAACCACTGTTCGTTTGCGCTCCATCAACTGAGGAGGAGGGAACGGCAAGAAGACACGAGATCTCTCTCTCTGCTGAAGCCCTCTCGTCGTCACGAGTAGCAGCAGCAGACCTCAACATTTGTGGAATTTCGTTCCTGCACCACATCGCTACTGGCAGGGCCGTTCATTTGGGGGTGGGGGCCGGGGCAAACCCCACACCGCGTGGACACCCCGACGCCTTCAGACTAACGCGGAAGTATTACATCGGACACCGTGACGTCGAAGCAAATCTCCCCCCGCCCCCCCACCCTGAAAGCGCGGGGCCCGGGGCGGTCGACTCGATTTCGCATAGCCTCGGGACGGCTCTGGCTGCTGCCATCACAAGCGGGGATAGATGAAGAAGGCTGCGATGATAATTGTTTTTTACCCTTCTATCTGGCAACAAAACTGACACCTTTTTACAAGGAGTCATGTTTGCATAGACCGCAATACCTGCAGTCATAATACAAACAAAAGACATAACTCTGATAATGATATGCACTATCCTTGAAGTTGATTGGTCCACACCCGAGACAGCTTTCCTTAGAGCCTAGTCTCACATGGTGTTGGACCAGATGACGCCAAAAGGCTGCGATGCCAGCAGGCGGAGACTCGGCGAGGGGTGGGGCAGGACGCCGTCACGCGGCTCAAGGAAGGTTGGATGATGAAGGTCGATCGATCGGTCAAGGATAATCATCAGAATATGTATTTATACTGGAGGAATCCGATGAGCTATAAAACATTTTTTTACACAGATGTCCAGTAGAGGCACGGGTTCAGAGCGTTACAAAAACAAACAATGCTGAATACACGCTCGGAGTGCAAAGTATAGGATGGGTAAAACAAATCACTAAAAAAACTATATTCAAATAAAACGAAACTATGTTCTCTCTTTGCAGCTCAAGCCCACAGAGCTATTAACTCGTTAATCAGAAGCGACCTGCCCCGCAACTGACGCCTCTCAGGGGCAGAGGTCGCAAACGGGTTTTGATTCCTTACCCGTACCCGGCCGCACCAGGGTCGCAAACGGCTACCCGTACCCGGGTAGCCGGGTATCGGGTAGGGTACGGGTATCGGGTACCCGGTTGCGACCTCTGCTCAGGGGTCGGCTCGTTGAGGGCTGCCCCGTCGCGTTCTTCACCCACGTCGCATTGCGGCTCTCGAGCAAATATTGACGGTTTTTTTAATATACCGAATTCGACATTCAATTTCGATTTAAAGCTTTCGTGACTGCAGGGATTCGTCTTCTTGGTTCTTTCGGTAAAGTCGCGTAGAAGGGAAATAATAAAATAATAAAAATAAAACATCATAAAATATAATATTATTTTATTATGTTTTATTTTTTACCGAAAGAACCAAGAAGACGAATTCGACATTTTTCTTTTTTTTTCTTTTTCTTCTTATGTTGGTTTGCCTTGCGACGGTTCAACAAAGTGACTCAACACGGTGGGCATTTATAGCAGCAAAATTAACTAAATGCACGTGTTTTTTATTTTAAATTTGTAAGCAATAATTACAACAACGGGCCGGCAGACGGAAGGAACTAACGGAACGCTGTCTGTGCAACCGAGGACGGAGATGGCGCGAGAGCTGCGTGCAGAACGAGAGAGAGCGAGAGATTGAGCGAGAGATTGAGCGAGAGAGTGAGCGAGAGAGTGAGCGAGAGAGTGAGCGAGAGAGTGAGCGAGAGAGTGACGGAGAGAGTGAGCGAGAGAGTGAGCGAGAGAGTGAGCGAGAGAGTGAGCGAGAGAGTGAGCGAGAGAGTGAGCGAGAGAGTGACGGAGAGAGTGACGGAGAGAGTGAGCGAGAGAGTGACCGAGAGAGTGACGGAGAGAGTGAGCGAGAGAGTGAGCGAGAGAGTGAGCGAGAGAGTGACGGAGAGAGTGACGGAGAGAGTGACCGAGAGAGTGAGCGAGAGAGTGACCGAGAGAGTGACGGAGAGAGTGACCGAGAGAGTGAGCGAGAGAGTGACCGAGAGAGTGACCGAGAGAGTGACCGAGAGAGTGAGCGAGAGAGTGAGCGAGAGAGTGACCGAGAGAGTGACGGAGAGAGTGAGCGAGAGAGTGACCGAGAGAGTGACGGAGAGAGTGAGCGAGAGAGTGAGCGAGAGAGTGAGCGAGAGAGTGACGGAGAGAGTGACGGAGAGAGTGACCGAGAGAGTGAGCGAGAGAGTGACCGAGAGAGTGACGGAGAGAGTGACCGAGAGAGTGACCGAGAGAGTGAGCGAGAGAGTGAGCGAGAGAGTGACGGAGAGAGTGACGGAGAGAGTGACGGAGAGAGTGACGGAGAGAGTGAGCGAGAGAGTGAGCGAGAGAGTGAGCGAGAGAGTGAGCGAGAGGGTGACCGAGAGGGTGAGCGAGTGAGTGACCGAGAGGGTGAGCGAGAGCGAGCGAGAGAGTGACCGAGAGAGTGAGCGAGAGTGTGAGCGAGAGAGTGAGCGAGAGAGTGAGCGAGAGAGTGACCGAGAGAGTGAGCGAGAGGTGGTGGGTTTACATAAAGCAAAGTTATAAAAAAAAAAATACGAAATGATGAACGAAGCAAAGTGCCGACTACACCGAGCATCTTCTTGTTTCCACTAATCGTAAAAAACGAGGGATCGCCGGCCCTGTGAAGATCGCCACCCGAGCTCTCTCTAGCCACGCGTCCGCACCCTCCGATTAGCGCGGGTTTGCAACGTACGGTGCGAAAGAAGTTCAACAGACAGTGCCGCGCGTCCACCCGATTTTATTTTGAAAATGGTTTCCCCCTCTTCTGCTTCTGTTGACCCGGATCGATCAAAAGTTGTTGGAAAGCAGCATCAACAAAAGACATAGATGGGAGACGTCACTCTTGATTGTAAGTGGCTCGTAAAATATTATACTCGTAAACTATACAGCCCCCGCCCCCCACTCAGCCCCCCCCCACTCAGCCCCCCCCACTCAGCCCCCCCCCACTCAGCCCCCACCCCCAACGAGGCTGGGCGATGAGATGGGGTGAGGAGATCGTTTCCTGTGGTCGTAAATTAATCATTATACTCTTCATCATTACCAACGTCATCACGATGGTGAATCATCGCCATAATCACGACCATCATCATCACCACCACCATCATCACCGCCATCATCATCACCGCCATCACCATCATCACCACCATCATTATCCCTGCACCACCATCACCACCATCATTATCACCACCACCATCATTATCACCATCATCATTATCACCATCATCACATTATCACTACCACCATCATCACCACCATCATCATCATCACCACCACCATCATCATCACCACCACCATCATCATCACCACCACCACCATCATCATCACCACCACCATCATCACCACCACCATCATCACCGCCACCAACATCATTATCACCATCATCAACCATCTGTAGCCGACGACAAATCATCGAAACATATTTTTTTGCTTCATATATATAAAGCCACCTTGAGTTCGCAGCTCGCGAAAACGGCTGGAGAGTTAAACACCACGCGGACGCGCGCCGGTGCATGCGCATGCGCACAGGCTGCCAGCCTTGCCCAGGCCACCAGCTCCAGAGAACTGCTTTGAGTGGCCACCGTGCCGTTTGGGAGACTCGCCCACAAACGCGCAGAAGGGTTGCGAGGAAATTTGGCCGACAATGCGAGCGAGCTGCGGTTGTGGTGATGCAGAATCGGATTCTTTCGACTGGAGGAGGAATCCGATGAGCTGCAAAGCTCTTGATCACAGATGGCCAGTCGATAACGGCGCCGCCGCCATCGCTTACACCACTCCTCATCCTCATCATACACACTCACACTCACCTCACACTCACCACACACACACACACTCACCTCACACTCACCACGCACACATTCACCTCACACACTCCCCACAAATCCCACACACACTCTGCAGATTGTTCAACAATCACATTTCCTGCACACTGCCACATCACTCGCCCCACACTCTCTCACTACACTCCCTACACTCTCCCCTTACTCTCCCTGCTCACAATCCCCACTCCACCCTTCCTCTCCCTTCTCACAATCCCCACTCCCCCCTTATTCTCCCTTCTCACAATCCCCACTCCCCCCTTACTCTCCCTCCTCACAATCCCCACTCTCCCCTTACTCTCCCCTTCCTCTCCCTTCTCACAATCCCCACTCCCCCCTTACTCTCCCTCCTCACAATCACCACTCTCCCCTTACTCTCCCTCATCACAATCCCCACTCTCCCCTTACTCTCCCCTTCCTCTCTCTTCTCACAATCCCCACTCCACCCTTACTCTCCCTCCTCACAATCCCCACTCCCCCCTTACTCTCCCTCCTCACAATCCCCACTCCCCCCTAACTCTCCCTCCTCACAATCCCCACTCTCCCCTTACTCTCCCCTTCCTCTCCCTTCTCACAATCCCCACTCCCCCCTTACTCTCCCTCCTCACAATCCCCACTCCCCCCTTACTCTCCCTCCTCACAATCCCCACTCCCCCCTAACTCTCCCTCCTCACAATCCCCACTCTCCCCTTACTCTCCCCTTCCTCTCTCTTCTCACAATCCCCACTCCACCCTTCCTCTCCCTCCTCACAATCCCCACTCCCCCCTTACTCTCCCTCCTCACAATCCCCACTCCCCCCTAACTCTCCCTCCTCACAATCCCCACTCCCCCCCTTACTCTCCCTCCTCACAATCCCCACTCCCCCCCTTACTCTCCCTCCTCACAATCCCCACTCCCCCCTTACTCTCCCTCCTCACAATCCCCACTCCCCCCTTACTCTCCCTCCTCACAATCCCCACTCTCCCCTTACTCTCCCTCATCACAATCCCCACTCTCCCCTTACTCTCCCCTTCCTCTCTCTTCTCACAATCCCCACTCCACCCTTACTCTCCCTCCTCACAATCCCCACTCCCCCCTTACTCTCCCTCCTCACAATCCCCACTCCCCCCTTACTCTCCCTCCTCACAATCCCCACTCCCCCCTTACTCTCCCTCCTCACAATCCCCACTCCCCCCTTACTCTCCCTCCTCACAATCCCCACTCCCCCCTTACTCTCCCTTCTCACAATCCCCACTCCCCCCACTCTCCCCTTCCTCTCCCGCTGCCAATGGCACCATCCTTCCCCAGGGGAGTCGGCACGAACGAGGAAAACACTCTCCAACACTTAACTCTCCCAGGAGAGACTCTCCCCCCCCTCTCCCTCTCCTATCGCTGTCTCGCACTCTCTCTCCCTCCCTCCCTCTCGCTCTCCGCTCGCATCAAACGTGCGGCCACACGCAGCAGCAGCTGCCTCGCTCTTCCGACCTCCAGGATCATCGCTTCCACAACCTCCTGCCTCTCCCACGCAAATTCGTGAAGCGTTCCTCTCGCCTCTCTCCCTCCCCCCCTCTCGCCCCTCTCCCCTCGCTCTCTTCTTTTTCTGTCTTACGATCAGAGGAAACAAGAAGATGCTCGGTGTAGTCGACACTTTGCTTCGTTCATCATTTAGGTGTTTTAGTTTTTTTTAATGCTTTGCTTTATGTAACCCCCCCCCCCCCTTTTTTAAATGAAAGATTTCACAAAAGATGTCACGCTCTGCTCTCCTTACCACTTCCCTCTCCGCCCCGACCACCCTCCTGTGTCTGCCCCCCCCCCCCCCCTTGTCTCTCTCTCTCCGTGTACCACTTTCCGTGTACCACTTTCCACGTACCACAACCACCCACACCACCACTCTGCCGTTCTCTCCCCCTTAGCTCTCTCCCCGCTGTCGCGTTTCTTGTCCCTCTGCCTCTGCCTTTCACTCCTCGTGTCACTCTCCCCATGTCGCTCTCACCCGAATCGCTCTCCTTGTGTATTTGTCCCTACCTCTCTCGCCGCCTGCCTAATCCCCTGTGCATGTCTCTCCCCCCTTCTCCAATCTCCCCGTCTCTCTCCACCCCATCTCTCGACCCCCGTGTGCCCCTTTTCTCCCCGTCTCCCCCCCACCCCATCGCTCTCCCCCTTCTCCATCTCTCCCGTCTCTCTCTCCCCATCTCTCTCTCTCTCTTCCTCCCCTTCTCAATCTCCCAGTCTCTCTCTCCCCATCTCTCTCTCTCTCTTCCTCCCCTTCTCCATCTCCCCGTCTCTCTCTCTCTCTGCCCCGACACTCCCCGTGTCTCTCCGTGGCCAGACAAGGGGTTGCATAAACTCGGGTGACCGGGTTCACAGTGACGTCTCGCAAGCGATTAGCCCCACGATCATCGTGCCGAGCGCTCTTCTCTTTGTTGTTGTTGTTGTTGCTGTAACATTTGTCCTCAAATAGCCAGGACACAATCGCCTGCTGAGTAATTACAATTAATACAATCAATAGCCTCATCTCCCCAGTTACTCGCAGCCCCTCCTCTCCCTCCCCGTGTCACCGTATTCTCCAGACTCAAGGACGCGCCGGAAAATAAAATAAAAACGCCCGAATGTAAATGTACGCGCATCTGGTGTAACACAAAACAAGACAAAGATCCCCCCCCCCCCTCCCCCGTATAGCCTTGACAGACTGTTGGGGCAAGTGCTGTTAGCGAGCACCTATGAAGGTCTCACAAACACTCGCGCCGGATTGTGTGCTCTGGAAAAGGGCCATTGTCCGAAACGTCACCTATTACATATGTTTGTCCCTTCGAAGACCACACTTTGTTAGTGACGATCCCGTTGAGTGATTTTTAAAAAAAAAATTCAGTTTGCGGTTCTCGGTCAAATCACTCCACTGCTGGATGAAGGCCTCCTCCCCATGCCGTGCCTGTTAATGGAAATCGCATGACCATACTTCACCGCGCTGGTCAGTGCGGATTGTATGAAGGTGGCAGGAAGGGGGTGGAGGCGGTGTATATACAGGTGCGGCTCGGATATCGCTCGCCGCTGATGCTAGCCGTGACCGGGAATAGAACTCGGGTCTCCGGGGGTTGATGGCGCTGCGCGCTCCCTCCGCGCTCTAAGTAATCGCGAGCGGCCGTGTGGACAACATAAATCGACAATCAATGCCCCCTCCACAAAGCCGCCTCTCGAACGGCCTTCTGGGAGTGCGTCATTTCAGCAGCGTTGCTTCAAGACAAGCAACACGGAGAGAGAGAGAGTCAAGCAAAGGCTCACTGCTGCTGCTACTGATGAGACACCGCGAGCCGAAACCCGTCCCGAGTTACGTAGAAGGGAAATAATAAAATAATAAAAATAGAACATAATAAAATAATTCTCACGACGTTTCGGCCACAACGCAAGCAGCCGTCCTCAGGTGAAGACCAGGTCTGTCGGTGTGAAGATGAATCCCTGCAGTCACGAAAGCTTTAAATTGAAATTTAACCGTCCCGAGTTGTTGCTCAGTCCTGAAGCAACGCTGCTCAAATTGTGAACTACCGCGAGGGCCTTGCCTGAGCACGTGCGGCTGCTGATGGGATGTGTAAAAAAATTTACCCGTAAAAACAAAGTTTTTCACTATAAATCCTTTATATGCGTGGTATCGGTTTTATTTTATTATTCATTTCTGTTTTTCTTGAGTAAGAGTTTCATTTTTATCACATTGGTATTTTTAATTAAATATGGAAAAAAAAATCCTAAAAAGTGGAACATTTTGGAAAACATTTTTCACGAAAATAAATTGTCACGCACAACGAGTCTGTGTGCAAAATGTCAGCTCGATTGGATCACGGGAAGTGGGTTAAAAAACGACCGAAAGATTTGCACGGTCGTAAGCGCGCAAGCAAGCAAGCAAGCGAACTTAATATAAAGGATTTAAAAAAAAGAAAACAGTTGCAAGCGGAGAGGCGGACGCATGCGTCGTGGCGAGGGAGTCAACGGATTTTGTGAACCACCCACAGCGACAACGAAGATGCTTCCAAGCCCGGCACGGCGTGGTGGGTGGTGGTGGTGGTGGGGTTGAATGTTTGGGATGGTGGGGTTCATCCAGCAGTGGATTGGTATCACGTTAACGCCAGTGCGATGCATCACCGCGACAAGAACGGCGATGATGGTGGCAGTGAAGACTCACGGTCATACCGCGCGCGTTATGTGACCTCGACACTGATAGTGAATTCCTCCTCCACCTCGGAGGAAATTATACTGTGATTGTATCCATCCCCCAAACACACCCCCACTTCCTAGCACCCTCCCCTCCACCCCGCCCCTCCTTACCCATCAATCTACCCCCCTTAGGATAGTTGGTGTAACGCATCAGAAATTGGTTTGCATCCAACCAGGACCCGTGTCTAACAGAGAGGGGCCCACGTCAATAAACATCTGGCGCTTCGCCCAGCATTGGTTCCAGGGAGCCTGACGACACACCCGATGAGACCGCCGAATGTCGAAACCGGGCAGGAGTGTTGGACCCACATCGGGAGAGAGGCTGAAATCTGCTGATGTCGAAAGCGGTCCAGCCTTTGCGTTGAACCCAATGCTGCCGATGATGAGATGCACTTTCCAGAATAAGGCCGTGTGGCTGATGCGATGCGTGAATGTTTTAATACTTTTATTCATTGTTTTTTCTGTGGAGCGACAGATAGGTGGGAATCGACGTCTAGTCTTCGCCTGAGGACGGCTGCTTGCGTTGTGGCCGAAACGTCGTGAGAAGTATTTTATTATGTTTTATTTTTATCATTTTATTACTTCCCTTCTACGTGACTTTACCGAAAGAACCAAGAAGATGAATGCCTGCAGTCACGAAAGCTTTAAATCGAAATTTAGTCAGACGTTGTACTTGTTGTTATTGATGTTCTTCACAGCGACGCCGAATGATTATTAAGTCATGGGTCAGGGGGGTTCATCGCTCAGAGGGTTGAGAATAGGAATTTCACATCCATCACTCTACGTGTGCGATGTGGAACTTCTTTCGCACCGTACGTAGCCAACCGAGCTCATCGGAGGTGCGCGGGGGAAGGACAAACGCACAGGAGGAGAAGCATTCGCGTGGTAACGAGCACAAGCTCGGATATGCGAACGTCTAAAGCCTGCGGTGCTTAACCTCGTGCTTAAGCACGCACTCCCTGGGGGTGCGAGACGTGGGCAGGTTTTATTTTAAGAAGGTAAATAATCGAAAACACAAATTTAAGCACGGACGCGTAAGTTAGCCAAATGAGCTTGTTTCATCAAACCTCATGAATTTATGACAACATACTATTTTTTTAACGATTTAGAAACCAAAGGGGTTGCAATGCTGCAAGTAATAAAGGTTTAATAACCGTCGGGGCCCAAGGGAGTGACCGGGTTACCGTCGAGCGAAAGCAAAGTGGAGCCCGTAGTGGGTGCGGGCGGTTAAATGGTCAAGCGGGTGATTTGCGACGGCCTTCTGATGTGTGAAGGCCTTCTGATGTGAGGGCCTTCTGATTTGCGACGGCCTTCTGATGCGTGAGGGCCTTCTGATGCGTGGGGGCCTTCTGATGCGTGAGGGCCTTCTGATGTGCGAGGGCCTTTTGATACGTGAGGGCCTTCTGATGCGTGGGGGCCTTCTGATGCGTGAGGGCCTTCTGATGTGCGAGGGCCTTCTGATGTGCGAGGGCCTTCTGATGTGCGAGGGCCTTCTGATGCGCGAGGGCCTTCTGATGCGTGAGGGCCTTCTGATGCGTGGGGGCCTTCTGATGCGTGAGGGCCTTCTGATGTGTGAGGGCCTTCTGATGTGCGAGGGCCTTCTGATGTGTGAGGGCCTTCTGATGCGCGAGGGCCTTCTGATGCGTGAGGGCCTTCTGATGCGCGAGGGCCTTCTGATGTGCGAGGGCCTTCTGATGCGTGAGGGCCTTCTGATGCGTGAGGGCCTTCTGATGTATGAGGGCCTTCTGATGCGCGAGGGCCTTCTGATGTGTGAGGGCCTTCTGATGCGTGAGGGCCTTCTGATGCGTGAGGGCCTTCTGATGCGTGAGGGCCTTCTGATGCGTGAGGGCCTTCTGATGCGTGAGGGCCTTCTGATGCGTAAGGGCCTTCTGATGCGTGAGGGCCTTCTGATGCGTGAGGGCCTTCTGATGCGCGAGGGCCTTCTGATGCGTGAGGGCCTTCTGATGCGTGAGGGCCTTCTGATGCGTGAGGGCCTTCTGATGTGTGAGGGCCTTCTGATATGTGAGGGCCTTCTGATGCGTGAGGGCCTTCTGATGCGTGAGGGCCTTCTGATGTGTGAGGGCCTTCTGATGCGTGAGGGCCTTCTGATGTGTGAGGGCCTTCTGATGCGTGAGGTCCTTCTGATGTGTGAGGTCCTTCTGATGCGTGAGGGCCTTCTGATGCGCGAGGGCCTTCTGATGCGTGAGGGCCTTCTGATGCGTGAGGGCCTTCTGATGTGCGAGGGCCTTCTGATGCGTGAGGGCCTTCTGATGTGTGAGGGCCTTCTGATGTGTGAGGGCCTTCTGATGTGTGAGGGCCTTCTGATGCGTGAGGGCCTTCTGATGCGTGAGGGCCTTCTGATGCGTGAGGGCCTTCTGATGCGTGAGGGCCTTCTGATATGTGAGGGCCTTCTGATGCGTGAGGGCCTTCTGATGTGTGAGGGCCTTCTGATGTGTGAGGGCCTTCTGATGTGTGAGGGCCTTCTGATGCGTGAGGGCCTTCTGATGCGTGAGGGCCTTCTGATGTGTGAGGGCCTTCTGATGCGTGAGGGACTTCTGATGTGTGAGGGCCTTCTGATGCGTGAGGGCCTTCTGATGCGTGAGGGCCTTCTGATGCGTGAGGGCCTTCTGATGCGTGAGGGCCTTCTGATGCGTGAGGGCCTTCTGATGCGCGTTCGTGCGCCCTGTGTCACTGCAAAGGGACCGGTCCCCGTACAGTGGCAGAATTTCCCGACTCGTCCTAACATTGGAAACACTGTTGTCGTTGTTGTTGCTGTTGTTGTTGTTGTTGCTATCATCGTTGTTGTTGCTGTTGTCGTTGTTGTTGCTATCATCGTTGTTGTTGCTGTTGTTGATGTTGGTGGTATTATTGTTGTTGTTAGTATTGATGTTGTTATTGTCGATGTTGTTGATATTATCATTGCCGTTGATGTTGTTGAAGTTGTTATTATTGTTGTTGTCAGCTGCTGGAGTAATATCCCCTTTGCACCCCTCCCCCGGCGCTGCAGCGGCAGATTGTTGCGACCACGACGCTCGCAGAGCCCCGGAGTGGAGTGAAGTCGTGGCTCGCGGGCGCGGGGCTCCCAGACAGCCCCCCCCCACAGCGTCACCCACGAGGTTTCTCTGTTTGTGACGAGCGGGGTGCGAATACCCCCCCCCCCTCCTCACCCCTCCCCCTCCTCACCCCTCCCCCTCCTCACCCCTCCCCCTCCTCACCCCTCTCCCTCCTCACCCCTCCCCCTCCTCACCCCCCCCCTCCTCACCCCTCCCCCTCCTCACCCCTCCCCCTCCTCACCCCTCCCCCTCCTCACCCCTCCCTGCCGCAGCCGCCAAACACCCCGACGGCCTCTCCCCTAAAAGCCCTCAATCGTGATAAGGAGCCTTGCACCTGCCCCCCGCTCCTACCTCCCCCCTGCCCCCTCCCCCGACCCTCTACCCCGCGGGGTGTCGTCCCTCCTCCTCCTCCCACTGTTCCTGTCTGATAACGCCCCCCCTTCTGCCCCCCCCCCTCTGCCCCCCCCCCCACCCCCCCTCCCACCAACAACTCCACAACCTTCTCCGCGGTGGCTAGGAGATGTGAACTACCTCGCCTGCGTTACAGGAGGTCGTGGGCTCGACCCCGACTCCTGCTGCTGCTGCTGCTGTATAGTTGGAGTTCGCGGTGCGTCTCTCTTCTCCCGGTGGTCGCGTGGATTTTTTTTCCTCGGGGGGGGAGGGGCGGTGTCATCCGGGTTTGCCATCCACATTTGGAATCAACGTCACGCGTTTAGAGCTTTTGGCTGCCGCTGTAAATTGCCACGTGATAAGTCGTCTTCGTCGAGCTATCATTTGTGGCCAGGTCGCTTTTGAAAAAGAGTTACATAGCGCAGTGGGCCATTATTTGGTCAAATAAATAAATATATATTTTTTCAATCCACCATACAGCATCAAAAACTTCATAGCGTGATAGATTGTTCACATTTGGTCACGGGGGGGTGGTGACCGACTCGGCACGTTACGTACAAAAATATGTGGAGAAGTCAACAAGCCAGTTGTCACCATGGATAGACTCGCCCATCCCCCATCCCCCGTCATAGGAATGTGGAATCGTCATCACCGCCTCGGGACTGTAAACGGGAGACGAGCAAACCGATGCCTCGATGCGGATGTCACCACCGTGGCTGCGGCCGCTAAATGATTCAGCAAGGCCACGTAAACAAGAATAAACATTGTTGCGCATGCAGCAAAGATTATTACGATACAACAACACAAATATCTGCTGATGTTTGTGTGTTGCCATTTATGCACGAGCAGCAGTAGCAGCAGCAACAACAACAACCCAATTAATTCGTCAATAACAACAATGCGGCCTTTAAAGGAAATATATAATAGATGACGTTTCGGGCAATGACCCTTCCTCATCGACCCACAGACTCACAGGGGGATCGATAGACGCGCACAGATAACTGCAGACTCACAGAGGCATCGAGCCACCTGGACACATCCAAGCCGATAGCATTACACGGCATAGCAGTGGACAAAGCCAAAGATCCCCCGTATAGCCTTCAACAAACCGTTGGGGCAAGTGCTGTGAGCGAGCACCTTTGAGGGCCGAGACGGCACACGAGGGGAGTGGGTGTGGGTAGCACCACGCCCGGCCGCCTTTGTCTCCCCAGGGTTGATGTTTACGACACACCGCACTAGGTACTCATTTAAGCCTGAGTCGGCCGAGGGGAGGCCCAAGACGGGGTCAGATATTCGCCACTGTGATTCTTGTTGGGCGCGAGCGGCAATCGAACTCGGCTCGCCGGCGGTTCGCAGCGTAGTGCGCTCACCACTGCGCCACCGCTCCCCCGTGATGGCAGGAGAGTGCACAGACACACACAGAGACAGAAACAAAGACACACACAGACACACACATACACACAGAGACAGAAACAAAGACACACACAGAGACAGAAACAAAGACACACACAGACACATACACACAGACACATACACACACACAGAAACAAAAACACACGCAGACATACGGAGACAGAAACAAAGACACACACGGAAATACAGAGACAGACACACACACACAGAGACAGACACACACACAGAGACAGACACACACACACAGAGACAGACACACACACACACACAGACAGAAACAAAGACACACACACACAAACAGACACACACACACAAACAAACACACACACACATACACACACAAACAGACACACACATACACACACAAACAGACACACACATACACACATAAACAGACACACACATACACACATAAACAGACACACACATACACACATAAACAGACACACACATACACACACAAACAGACACACACATACACACACAGACAGACACACACATACACACACAAACAGACACACACATACACACACAACAGACACACACGTACACACACAACAGACACACACAACAGACACACACATACACACACAAACAGACACACACACACACAGACAGACACACACACACACAGACAGACACACACACACACATACACACAGACAGACACACATACAGACACACATACGCACACAGACACACGCACACAGACACACACACACATACACACAGACACACACACACTCGTGCCCCCACCCGCACTCTCCTCCCCGTGCCACTGATCGAACGCTGCCCTCTCCATTAACGCTGAACGGAAGGCGAAACACAATGGCTTACAGCCTTACAGGCACCGTGCAAGCACCACACCCGCCCCAGCCCACGCAACCACCTCACGTCTGCCTCACCACGCAACCGCCTCACAAAACAACATACACACTCACCACCCAATACAGCACACTCTCTCACATGACATCCTACATAGCCACACACTCACCCACCCCACCCCACCAGTTCAGACGTCACTCGCATCTGATGTTAGCCGTGGCCTGGAATCGAACGTAGGTCGAGCCGAGACCACTGCGCAGCGCGCCAACCACCGTGATGAAGACGACGACGACGACGAGAAACGACGACGGCAGACACATCCACTCAGCAAAGTCTCGCGGAGTCACGAGACATTTGCTTGAAGCCCCAATCTCTCTCTCAGCGCGCTATAAGCTCGCCCTCTCTGCGCGATCCACCAAACCTCGTTCTCCACGCCTCTCGATTGCAGCCGCCTATTTAAAAGAACACGAGTCGGGGCCCCCCTTAATTCGAGGAGCACCCGACACCCCGAATCCAGTTGGGACTCAAGGCCCCATGAACCTGGGACTCAAGGCCCCCCAGTGGTGTACTCAAGTCCAATATCAGGGGGACTAAAGGTCTAAATTAATGGGACTCAAAACCCATACCAAGGGGACTCAAAACTGCTTACAGGGGTAAGCATTTACACCATTGGAACCTCATTTGCCAGTAGAAAAAATATGATAATTGTTTTTTTTTACCTTTCTATCTGGCAACAAAACTGACACCGTTTTTACGAGGAGTCATGTTTGCATACACCACAATACCTGCAGTCATAATGCAAACAAAAGCATTATGACTGCAGGTAATGTGATCTATGCAAACATGACTCCTCGTAAAAAAATGTGTCAGTTTTGTTGCCAGATAAAAGGGTAAAAAAACTATTATCATGCTTACAGGGCGTCTAAAAGCCTCTATAAGGGGAACTCAAAACCTTCTATCAGAGGGACTCAAAACCTCCTATCAGGGAGACTCAAAACCTTCTATCAGAGGGACTCAAACCCTCCTATCAGGGAGACTCAAAACCTTCTATCAGAGGGACTCAAAACCTCCTATCAGGGAGACTCAAAACCTTCTATCAGGGTGACTCAAAACCTTCTATCAGAGGGACTCAAAACCTCCTATCAGGGTGACTCAAAACCTCCTATCAGGGTGACTCAAAACCACCTATGAGGGTGACTCAAAACCTTCTATCAGAGGGACTCAAAACCACCTATCAGGGAGACTCAAAACCTTCTATCAGAGGGACTCAAAACCTCCTATCAGGGAGACTCAAAACCTCCTATCAGGGGGACTCAAAACCTTCTATCAGAGGGACTCAAAACCTCCTATCAGGGAGACTCAAAACCTCCTATCAGGGAGACTCAAGATCCACAACCCACAAGATCTCCGCAGGAGGTGGACGCGAAGGTTTGCGGGATATCTTTGGAACTCAATTCCCGAGGAGACGTCATCCCTGTCCCGGGGAGTGTGGGGATCTCTGTCCCGGGGGTAGAGTCACTCACGGAGAGCCGACGCCGCCGTGACGAGGAGGAGGAGGTGGAGGAGGAGGAGGGGGAGGTGGTGGAGGGTGGCCCTGCGCCACGCGAAGGAGGAGAGGCCGGAGCGCTCCTCCATCACGAACTCTCCCGCGGCTCCGCTACCCGTGGGGCTGATGCTACTGCTGATGCTGCTGCTGCTGATGCTGCTGATGAAGCTGCTGCTGCTACTGCTGATGCTGCTGATGATGCTGATGGTGGTGCTGATGATGGTGCTGATGATGGTACTGCTGATGCTGCTGCTACTGCTGATGGTGCTGCTGCTACTGCTGATGCTACTGCTGATGCTGCTGCTGCTGATGAGGCTGATGTCGGGCCCGTTTCCGTTGCGGGACGCGGCTGAGTTGCGGTGGGAGAGGAGAGACGCCTGGACTCTGCCTCCCTCTGCTCTCTCGCTCCCCACTGCTCCTCCCTCTCCTTTACTCTCCTCCGGTCTCTCCTCTCTCTCCTCTCTCTACTCTCCTCCTCTCTCGTTCCTCTGCTTCTCGCCGCTCTCCTGCCCTCCGCTCTCGTCTTGCTCTGCTCTCTCTCTCGCTCTCCCCTTCTCTCTGTGAGCGCACCAAGTTCACAAGAGCCTCGCTTCATTTACAACTACACGCTACCCCCTCCCCATGCACTCACTCACTCCCTCCGCCCTCCAATCATCCCCCCTCCTCTTCCCTGCTCGCCCCGACCCTCCCAGAACCCCCACCACTCCCTCTCCCCTCCTCCACTCTCACGGCGGCTTCCTCCTCACCCTCCCATCACTGCACCCACTTCCCTCCCACTCTCCATCTTTCCCTCCTCCGCTCTCCACTCCTCATTTCTGGTCACTCCCTCGCACTCCCCGCCACTCCTAAATTCCTCCCCCCCTCCTCCTCCTGCCTCGTCCCTCGCTCTCGGCCCCGCATCCAACCTGCCCTCCCCTCCCCTCCGTGACTCCCTACCCCATAGTCCATACATCCCACTCCTCCTGCCCCCCCCATTCACTCCCTCCACATTCACTCCCTCCCCCCTCCATCACTCCCTCCCGCCCGCCCACCCACTCACCCACCCGCTCCCCCCACTCACTCCCCCACTCCCCCCCATCCGCTCCCCCACCCGCTCCCCCGACCCCTCCACCCACCCGCTCCCCATCCTTCCATCTCCCCCCGACCACCAACCTCTCCTGGTCCCTCCCTCGACCACCCCGCGAGCACAGATCCCCCCCCCGCCAGACCCCCCTCGCTCCCCGACCCCCCACCCCCCCGACCCCTCCTCCTCCCTCCCCCGACTCCCCCGGCCCCCTCCCCCGGTCACGTCGCGCGCACGCTTCGTGTGGCGGAGTCGGTCTACGTGAGAATTGATCAAACAGTGCGACGGCAGGAGAGAGACAGACACACACACAGACACACACACACAGACAGAGAGAGACAGACACACACAGAGATACACAGAGAGAGACACACAGATACACAGAGAGAGACACACACAGATACAGAGACACACACAGACACATAGAGAGAGACAGACACACAGAGATACAGAGGACACACACACAGGACACATAGAGAGAGACAGACACACACACAGAGATACACAGAGACACACACAGATACACACAGAGAGGACACACACAGATACACAGAGAGAGACACACACACAGATACACAGAGAGACACACACAGACAGAGAGAAAGACACACACACAGAGAGACACACACAGATACACAGAGAGACACACACAGATACACAGAGAGAGACATACACACAGAGAGACACCACACATATACACAGAGAGACACACACAGATACAGAGAGAGACACACACACAGAGAGACACACCACAGAGACACAGAGAGAGACACACACAGATACAGAGACACACACACAGATACAGAGAGAGACACACACACACAGATACATAGAGAGAGAGACAGATACAGAGACACACACACAGATACAGGGAGAGAGACAGACACACACAGAGAGAGAGACAGACACACAGATACACAGAGAGACACACACACAGAGAGACACAGAGAGAGAGAGACAGAGAGACACACACAGATACAGAGAGAGACACACACACAGATACATAGAGAGAGAGACAGATACAGAGAAACACACACAGATACAGGGAGAGAGACAGACACACACAGAGAGAGAGACAGACACACAGATACACAGAGAGACACACACACAGAGAGACACAGAGAGAGAGAGACACACACAGATACAGAGAGAGACACACACACAGATACATAGATAGAGAGAGACAGATACAGAGACATACACACACAGATACATAGAGAGACACACACACAGATACATAGAGATAGAGACAGATACAGAGACACACACACACAGATACATAGAGAGACACACACACAGATACATAGAGAGAGAGACAGATACAGAGACACACACACAGATACATAGAGAGACACACACACATATACATAGAGAGAGAGACAGATACAGAGACACACACACAGATACATAGAGAGACACACACACAGATACATAGAGAGAGAGAGACAGATACAGAGGACACACACACACAGATACATAGAGAGAGACACACAAATACAGAGAGACACACACACACACAGATACATCGAGAGAGAGACAGATACAGAGAAAGACACACACAGATACAAGAGAGAGAGAGAGAGACACACACAGATACATAGAAACACACATACAGATACACAGAGAGAGACACAGATACAGAGATAGATCCACACAGAGACATATAGAGAGAGAGACAGATACATAGATAGACACACACACACAGATACAGGGAGGGGACACACAAATAGAGAGAGACACACACACATATACATAGAGAGAGACACACACACAGATACATAGAGAGAGACACAGATACAGAGATAGACGCACACATACAGAGACACACACACAGATACAGAGAGAGAGAGCACGTGGGACCATTGCGAGTATTCTACAACACGAATCACAATGAGATGAGATGAGGACAATAATGACGATGATGATGATTATGATGATGACGATGATGACGATGGTGATTATGATGACGATGATGATTATGATGACGATGATACCAAATACCGTAAATGCACATGCAGCCAATGGCTCGATTCACCACCAACAAGCAAAACTAGAAGACAATGAAATCACACTGAAGGTTATTTAAAACTCACTTTCATCCGAATGTCCGTCATCTATATCACAATACTATTTAAGCTGCTCACGTGTAGATTAGTGTTATTAATTTAGCGGCTTAGTCGTCGTTCACGCGAACTGCACGTCTCACAATCGTCCAGGAATCACGGACACGAGCCGGAAGGCAGCAGCAGCAACCAACAATTTGCCCAACCTCTGCGGTCCACTATATGTTAAGATATTATCAGCTGATTACTAATGAATTGAGTTTTCTGTTGTTAAATTTCAATTTAAAGCTTTCGTGACTGCAGGGATTCATCTTCTTGGTTCTTTCGGTAAAGTCCACGTAGAAGGGAAATAATAAAATATAAAACATAATAAAACAATTCTCACGACGTTTCGGCCACAATGCAAGTAGCCGTCCTCAGGTGAAAACCAGGTCAGACGCTGTCGCCTCGACAGACCTGGTTTTCACCTGAGGACGGCTACTTGCGTTGTGGCCGAAACGTCGTGAGAATTGTTTTATTATTTTTTATTTTTTATTATTTTATTACTTCCTTTCTACGTGACTTTACCGAAAGAACCAAGAAAATTTTCTGTTGTTGTATTAATCGGACAAAACTCCACGCGTGTGAGCGAGAGGACAGCACTCTATTCCATACGGATGGAACAGATTCAGATGACGTAATGTTGAATTTCTGTCTCACCGTACGTAGCCAAGCATGCTAATCGGGAAGACGCCAGCCATGCAAATAGGAGATTAGTCCACACTTGCTGTACTGCATTCTCCTGGCGCCGACAGGCAGGGAGTTCCACAGCCCATCTGTGCGTGATCCAACAACCCTCACTGCTGCCTCCACAGCGATGTCAATCCACTGCTGGATGACGATCTCGCCACGTCACGTGGGATGTCACGTGGCCGTGCTCTCTGCTGCACGCTACGTGACCTCGGTCTCCTATAACAACCCTGTTATGTATGGTGGTTGCCTATCCAATCCAAGCAGCCTCGAACCTACTTCGCTTGTAAGATTCTGAATGATGTCTTGCTCATAGTCTGGTCGATAAGGGAATAATCATTATTATTTCATTATTTCGATTTAAAGCTTTCGTGACTGCAGGGATTCCTCTTCTTGGTTCTTTCGGTAAAGTCACGTAGAAGGAAAATAATAAAAATAAAGCAATAAAATAATTCTCACGACGTTTCGGCCACAACGCCAAGCAGCCGTCTTCAGGTGGATTCTCACGACGTTTTCGGCTACAACGCAAGCAGCCGTCTTCAGGTGGAGAACACCTGAAGACGGCTGCTTGCGTTGTGGCCGAAACGTCGTGAGAATTATTTTATTATGTTTAATTGTTATTATTGTTATTATTTTCCTTCTACGTGACTTTACCGAAAGAACCAAGAAGACATTTCATTATTATTATAACCATCATCGTCATCGCCGGAAGGCAGCGATGGCGAGGTTGTTTGGCATCCCCACAGCGACCATGCAAAGAGCTGCCAATCACTCACGGTGGGGTAAAATGTGGGTGACGGTCATTCTCGTTTGACGATAACTTGTGGTGAGTCGATGTGTGCACGTGTGAGTGTCTACGAGTGTATGTGTCTGTCTGTCTGTATGAGAGAGTGTGTATGCATGTGTGTGCGCATTCGTACGAGTGTATTTGATATGTGTTGTATGTCTGAATGCATGTCTGTATGTGTATGTATGCGTGTGGGGAGCGGTGGTGTAGCGGTTAGCGCTACGCTGCGCTACGAACCCGGCGACCCGAGTTCGATTCCCGCTCACGGCCAACACCGGTGACGATTATCTGAACCGGTCACGGGCCTCCCCTAGGTCGACTTAGCCCTAAATTAGTACCTGCAGCTTTGTGTCAACATCGCCACTAGGGAGACAAAGGCGGCCGGGCGTGGTTTTGGCCACCCACCCCCTCGTGTGTCGTTCTGGCCTTCTCATAGGTGCTCGCTAACAGCACTTGCCCCGTAGGTCTGTTAAGGCTACACGGGGGATCTTTGTCTTTAATCTGTGTATGGGGTCTATATGTATATCCGTATGTGCACCTGTGTTTCTGTATGTATATCTGCATGTCTCTGTGTTTGTGTATGTCTGTGTGTCTGTATGTCCCTCTGTGTGTATGTCTGTATGTATGTATATTCGTATGTCTCTATGTGTGTATGTCTCTCTGTATATCTGTCTGCATATATATCTGTGTGGTCTGTATATATATTCGAATTTATCTCTGCACATCTGTCCGTATGACCGTGCGTGCGTGCGTGCGCGCGCTTGTATATTTTTCATTAGCAAATTGATCGCGCGGTTTATGACCGCGAATCTTTTGACTTCCTTCTTGAAAGCCAAAGGGAGAGAGACGCTGGCACCAACAGCGTCGGCTGCAGCAGCAGCAGCAACAACAAAGATCAGCAGTGACAGCGCGGATAAGAGATTGGAAAAGTCTCTCTCCTCCCAGCGACGATACGACGAAATCCGCTCATCGCCAGAACGCTGCACGTGGTGATGATGATGATGATGACGACGACGATGATGATGATGAAGGCGTTTGCCCGTCGAACGGAGCACAGAGAGAATGAGGAACCACGTGCATCTTCGCTCACGGCACGGGGATACGCGTGTGCGTTGCGCCAGTTGTGTGGGGAGCGGTGGCGCAGGCGGTTAGCGCGCTGCGCTACGAACCCAGCGACCCGAGTTCGATTTCTCGCTCAGGGCCACTGACACCGGTGGACGATCATCTGAACCGGTTCAGGGCCTCCCCTAGGTCGACTCAGCCTCAAAACGTGTACCTGGCGCGTTGTGCAATACACATTAGCACTGGGGGAGACAAAGGCGGTCGGGGCGTGGTGCTCACCACCACGAGCTGCCTACATTGGGATGTGTGGCCCAAGTGCTCGTTTTGTTGGCAGGTAACCAGCACACTGCGCCACGAACGCATCATCCACCTACTTGCTGTACTGCCAACCTACTTGCTGTGCTGCCACCTACTGGCCGCCTCGGCAGGGTGGGGACGGTGAGGTGGGGGTGGGGGATGGCTTGGGCTCTGTCCTCTAATCCGCCATCATTCATTAGACCTCGCGGACACAGGCAGGACGAATAAGCCCCCGGACATATTTTCAAATTACACATCCCAGCCTCCCCCCCCAGCCCCCCCTCCCCCGCTCCCACCCCCACCCCAATCCACCCCTCCCCCGCTCCTCCCCCCAGCCCCCCCTTCCCCCCCAGACCCCCCTCCCCCGCTCCCACCCCACCCCCAATCCACCCCTCCCCCGCTCCTCCCCCCAGCCCCCCCTTCCCCCCCCCAGCCCCCCCTCCCCCGCTCCCACCCCACCCCAATCCACCCCCCTCCCCCCGCTCCTCCCCCCAGCCCCCCTTCCCCCCCCAGCCCCCCCTCCCCCGCTCCCCACCCCACCCCCAATCCACCCCTCCCCCCGCTCCTCCCCCCAGCCCCCCTTCCCCACCCCAGCCCCCCTCCCCCGCTCCCACCCCACCCCAATCCACCCCTCCCCCCACAATCCCCCCCCCCCCCCCCCGCTGCCCTTGCAAGCAACACCGAGTCGAGCCAAGGTCAGAGTGGCACCCGTTAGACGAGCGTCGCGGTGACGCGCCGTGGCTGACACGGGCACCGACGCAGCTGCACCGCCTGCGCACTCCATCGCTATGTCACTGTATGGGTCTCCATGCGAGTTTGCGGTTGTTGTTGTTGTTTGACTTGCATCCCACTGGGATTTTTGCACAGCGTTTGTGTGTACGGTGCTTTTTTTCTGGAAGACTTTGCAGTTTTTTTCCTGGATTTTTTCTGTTCTGCACATCGTTACTTTAAGATGTTTTCTTGTTCGTGTTTTATTTTTTTTGTTTGTTGCGGTTGCACCCGATTCAAGAGCCGAATGGCTCACAGGGCGATACCTAATAAATGAACTTGAAACTGAACTGAGTCTGTGGACCTCTCTCTCTGTGAGTCTATGAGTCTCTGAGTCTCTGAGTCTATGAGTCTATGAGTCTATGAGTCTCTGAGTCTATGAGTCTCTGAGTCTCTGAGTCTCTGAGTCTATGAGTCTATGAGTCTCTGAGTCTATGAGTCTATGAGTCTATGGGGTTTCCGTGTGGGTTTATCAGGCCTCCATCAGAATCAGAATCTTTGCTTTATACTGCAGGAGGAATCCGAAGAGCTATGAAGCTCTTTCTCTCTCACATATGTCCAGTTGGGGCACGGGGTCAGATCGTCAGAACAACGAACAATACAAATTCATAATCAAGGTTTTTGGGTTAGATCACGTCAGTAAAAACGTGTCGTATAACCCTCCACCACCCGACACAGCAACACACCGGTGGGCTGAAGTAGTAACTATTTGGCGTTTTGTTTACGTGATGACTCCCCTACTAATTGGCTATGTCGGGTGGGTAGAGGGTTAGGGGGCCGTCCATAAATGACGTCACGCGATTTTGGACGATTTTTGACCCCCCCCCCCCCCGCGTCGTCACACGGCATCACAAAAAAGTCAGACCCCCCTCAAATATGGCGTCACAAAGCTCTGCGCCCCCCCCCCCCCCAAATAAAAACATGATTAAAATCGCTTTAAACTATTGTAATTGTAGTGCGTATTTAATGTGGCGCTGCACTCTGATGTTGTAGGAGAAAACATCGATTTAAAAGTCTATTTAATTAAGTAGAATGTGTTGTCTATTTTTAATTTAAAGTTGTGAATTTTGATGTGACGTCACATTTCTCAACCCCCCCCCCCCCCCCATCGTCCCACACATCGTCACAAATGTCTGACCCCCCCCTCCCTCCCCCTAGGTGCGTGGCGTCATTTATGGACGGCCCCTTACGACACATTTATACTTTTACGCGATCTAACCCAAACAAAACCTTCATTATGAATATTACTGGTCGCGAAAGCCTGCCTGTCAAACATCACAAAAACCCACGATGGGAGTGCATTGGTTATCTCTGCGTCACTCTCTGCGGGCATCTCTGTGCGAGTCCATGGGCCTCTGTGTGAGGCCGTGGGGCCCCCACGGGAGTCTGTGCGCTCCAGCGAGAAGGAGAGCACAACCCCTGTGTGTGCACCTCCACGGTGGTGTTTCAAGTTTCATGCATTAGGTAGAGGCCCTGTGAGCCATGAGGCTCTTGAGTCGGGTGCAACCGCAACAAACAAAATATGAACAGAGAACATCTTAAAGCGACGACGCGCAACAGAAACATCCTGGGATAAACCAGCAAATCTTCCAGAAAAAAACCCCACCGTATTACAACGCTGTGTACAAAAATCCCCAGTGTGATGCAAGTCAAACAATAACAACAATAGGATAATTTAGGTGACAATTTAGATTACAGTTGTCAGGGCCAACTGCCCCACTTCCTGCAAGAAACATGGCTTAACCGTGTTTTCGAGAAATCACCAAAATAAATCTATAAAATTACAATGTGCGAGGGGTGTGTACCGCGAGAGATGGCAACGCTTTGGGGAGGCTTCCATTCAGCAGTGGAGTGTTGATGGACCGATGCCTGCTTGCTGCTGCTGCTGCTGATTTATCCACGTCGGGACTTCATTAGCATGTAAAACACACCACCCCCCCCTGAGTTACTTTCGCCCTTTTGTGGCGACGTAACTCTGTCCTTCTAATTACGCACACGTAGTATATCCCGATCTGATAGGGTATTTAATTACGCGAATCAATGTGCCTACGCGTCAACGTGGGGGGGGGGGGGGGGACAGATTTATTTTGTCTCGACACGTGAGCGCCCCAACACATGGCCGTTAAACGAGGCGAATTGAAAATGAAGGGAAAGTGCGCAGAGCGTCGAGGGGAGGGAGGAAGGCGGGCGTGGGAGTCGCGCAGAGAGGACGGAGAGAAAGAGAGAGAGGGGCAGGTACGTGGATTAGCCATAGCAAGCAACTGTTGTTACCCGTGCCAAAGACAAAGATCCCCCCCCCCCCCTATAGCCTGCACAGGCTGTTGGGGCAAGTGTCGTTTAGCGAGCACCGATGAAAGCCGGAACTGCACGTGACGGGCTGGGTGGCCCGACACACCACGCCCCGGCCGCTGCTTACACGCCGCACCAGGGACTCATTTGAGGTTGAGTCTATCTAGAGGAGGCCCAGGACCGGTTTATAAACTCGTCACTGGGTGGTGGCCGTGAGCGGGAATCGAAACCGC